>NC_050102.1:102301118-102604148 GCF_902167145.1 Zea mays
GTGAAGGAAACAGGCTCCGAGCCTCCCTACTGATCAGAGGTTCAAAGGCTGGCCCCTCGGAGGGGTTTAACAGCCGCCTCAGAGCGCGTGGGCTCCACACCCACTACTGGTCAGAGGTTCGAAGGCCGGCCCCTCGGAAGGGTTCAACGGCCGCCTCAGGCCACTCGGGCTCCGCGCCCACTACTGATCAGGGGTTCGTAGGCTGGCCCTTGAAGGGTTCACAGGCGCCTCAGACATAGAGCGAGGGATGACCCTGGGTATGTTTGATACATAACCAAGGCTCGGGCTACGCTCCCGAGGTACCCTAGGACATTTCCGATACCAGCGGGAACGATCTTGTAACGGAATCCCATCAGAGGGAGGCATCGAGCCCTCGGACCCCGTCGACAGGGGACCGGGTCCGGCAGATCACCCGCAGGTACTTTTGAGCGTGCCTCCGGGCCTCTAGCCGACCCCTAACAAATGGGGCACGGGCGCCCACTCGGATTACCCGCCAGCAGCTCACCGGAGACACCATGTTCGGCGCCCTCCGAGGGCAACATGGCGCTTTCCCCCCTCCTCCTTGCGGAAAGGCGACGCAGGGGCGTATGTAAAAAAGTCGAGTCTGTCCTTGACCGTCCTCTCGCCCTGTGCAGAGGCTCGGGGGCTGCTCTCGCAAACCCGGCTCTGGCCAAACCGTTGACAGCGTCAACATACCAGCCCGAGAACTTGGGACCCGACCGTGCACCCGGGCTACGGCCAGCTCGCATGATGGAACGACCAGACCAGCCGAAGCATTGCGCGAGGCATTAAGACCTCGGAGGAGTCAAACCACTCCTCCGAGGCCTCGGGGGCTACACCCGGCGGGTGCGCTCACCCACCGGAACAAAACGCAACCGAGAAAGGCTGGTCCCCTTGCAAAAAAGTGTGACAAAAGCCTCCAAGCGAGTGTTAACACTCCCTTCGAGGCTCGGGGGCTACTGTCGGGGACCATAATTAGGGGTACCCTCAAGACTCCTAATTCTCAGCTGGTAACCCCCATCAGCACAAAGCTGCAAAGGCCTGATGGGTGCGACTAAGTCAGAGATCGATCCATTCGAGGGACTCGATCACGCCTCGCCCGAGCCCAGCCTCGGGCAAGGGCAGCCGACCCTGGAGGATCTACGTCTCGCCCGAGGCTCCCCTCCAGCGACGAACATACTTCCGGCTCGCCCGAGGCCCAGTCTTCGCCAAGAAGCAACCCTGACCAAATCGCCACGCCAACCGACCAAATCGCAGAGGCATTTAATGCAAAGGTGGCCTGACACCTTTATCCTGACGCACGTCCTCCAGTCGACAGAGCCGAAGTGACCGCAGTCACTTCGCCGCTCCACTGACCGACCTGACAGAAGGACAGCGTCGCCTGCGCCGCTCCGACTGCTGTGCCACTCGACAGAGTGAGGCTGACAGGCAGCCAGGCCCGACCTCAGGCACCGTAGGAAACTCCGCTTCGCCCGACCCAGGGCTCGGACTCGGGCTCAGCCCCGGAAGACGGCGAACTCCGCTCCGCCCGACCCAGGGCTCGGACTCGGGCTCAGCCCCGGAAGACGGCGAACTCCGCTCCGCCCGACCCAGGGCTCGGACTCGGACTCAGCCCCGGAAGACGACGAACTCCGCTCCGCCTGACCCAGGGCTCGGACTCGGGCTCAACCCCGGAAGACGGTGAACTCCGCTCCACCCGACCCAGGGCTCGGACTCGGGCTCAGCCCCGGAAGACGGCGAACTCCACTCCGCCCGACCCAGGGCTCGGACTCGGGCTCAGCTCCGGAAGACGGCGAACTCCGCTCCGCTCGACCCAGGGCTCGGACTCGGGCTCAGCCCCGGAAGACGACGAACTCCGTTCCGCCCGACCCCAGGGCTCGGACTCAGCCCTAGCCTCAACCGACGGTCTCCGCCTCGCCCGACCCAGGGGCTCGGACTCGACCTCAGCCTCGGAAGACAAACTCGACCTCGACCTCGGAGGAGCCTCCACATCGCCTAACCTAGGGCACGGACCGACCACGTCAACAGGGGGCGCCATCATTACCCTACCCCAAGCTGACTCAGGCTACGGGAAACAAGACCGGCGTCCCATCTGGCTCGCTCCGCCATACATGCAATGATGGCGTCCCGCACGCTCTATGACGACGGCGGCTCTCAGCCCCCTTACGAAAGCAAGAGGACGTCAGCAAGAAATCGACAGCTCCGACAGCTATCCTTCCGCCAGGCTCCAACGCTCCTCCGACGGCCACGACACCACACGAACCGGGTGCCAAAACCTCTCCGGCTGCCACGATGGCATGTACTTAGGGCGCTAGCTCCCCTCCGCTAGACACGTTAGCACTCTGCTACACCCCCCATTATACACCTGGATCCTCTCCTTACGCCTATAAAAGGAAGGACCAGGGCCCTCTTACAGAGGGTTGGCCGCGCGGGGAAGAGGACGGGACAGGCGCTCGCGTGAGGCCGCTCGCTCCCTCCCACATGGACGCTTGTAACCCCCTACTGCAAGCGCACCCGACCTGGGCGCGGTACAAACACGAAGGCCGCGGGATTTCCACCTCTCACGCCCGTCTCCTCCCCCCTTCGCGCTCCGTCTCGTGCCGACCCATCTGGGCTGGGGCACGCGGCGACATTTCACTCGTCGGTCCAGGGACCCCCCCGGTCTCGAAACGCCGACAATTCCCCATAACTTGTTGAGCGATGAATGTATGTGAGCTCACCCTTGCTGTTTCACACCCCCCATAGTTCAAGAACAGGTACCGCATGATGAGGCGTATGGAGGATGATGTGATGAGTTTGTGAGAGGTCTAGGTCGTCGTCTCCCAGTCAACTTTGACATTTGTTTATGTACCATGAGTCATCATATATGTGAGACTTAGTCCTAGCACACTTGGTGATTATGTTCGCGCCCGGGTTCCTAAAACCCGGGTGTGACAGTAAGGGGCGTTCGCGCTGTAACAAGAGGCGCTGACCGCAACAAGCATGCCTAAATGTTGAGGTCGCGACACTGAGCATGACAACGCCATAGTAAGCAATTATTGTCTTAGAGCAAGTATAATATGAGGCTATAAGCTGGCTAAGTTGAGGTGGATGAATGAGAGGAGAAGTGGTTGTAAACTTATAACCGGTTTTGACATAAGAACCAAGAAGCTTTGTAAGGTCTTGTTCGTTTGTGCCGGATTTCACCTGAAATTATTACAGCTAATCAAAATTTATATAAATTAGAGAAGTAATCCGGTTAGGAATCGTTCCGACCCAACAATCCGTAACAACGGAACGGTGCCTAAGAGAGATAAATAGGGTCCTACATTAATACTAGAGAGCTAACTATTATCTAGATGAGTTAAATGACAGGCTACAAGGATAATTATCGTTAGCGGTTGGCTGTATTAATAAACTTATTATTAGACTGTCTTCAGTAAAATATGAAAAATAAGGAATATAGAACTATAGATACTATATATATATATAAAAGTTTAAAAACATTCGGAAGATATGTGCTGCACTTGCACGCACACAGTAACGACCCTCGCTTCATCCAGGGGGTTCCGCCTGTCATCCTCGCGTCGTGCCACGGGCCCACGAGTATGACCCGAGCGCCAGGGTGGTCCCGTTCGTGCAGTGAGCAGTGACCCCGACGCGGACGCCTACCACAGTATCCCACGGCCACTTCCCTCCACGCGATCCGTCCCTGGCTCCCTGCTCGCACACGGTCAACGTGGCGGTGGTGCCCGGCCCGCGCCGCGCGTGGCCTACTACTACAAAGACACGCAGGTTCGCAGTTAGCCTCAGTCAGTCACACACAGCCCGGCTCGTGTGTTTGAGAAGCAGCAGGGTAGAACGATGCAGGCAGAGCAGAGAGCGCACGGTTCGGCAAGGCTGCCCGGCGCGGGCGTCTCCATGGCTACACCCACACGCGCGGCCACGACGGCGGGCGCTGCTGCTGCTCCTGCTCCTCGTGGCACATAGGACGACGGCCGCCTCCGACACCGGGCGGAGGAGGATCGAGCTGGAGCTGGATGAGGGGGTAACTACACGGAACCTTCACCAACCCGTTCGACTGCCCCAGCGATAGGCTACAGTCCGGCTGCAGCGGCTGTCCGTGAAGCCATAGGCCATAGCATGCACTGATTATTGTACTACTACTAGTACTAGTAGTAGTAATATGTATTTGCTATATCTGGGTTATTGACCCGACTGTCTATTTGTGACGTGCACGATGCTGGTAGTGCCCCACATTGGACTGCCACAGCCAGCCACTGCTGACTGTGCTTTGCTTCGCGCAAGTTGCGACGCTCTGGTGCTAGGCCGATAGACAACGGTGCTTCAAAAACACATAAATGGTTACTCGTTCGTTTCACGTGATTTAGGGATGTTTAAATATAGTAGAGCTAATAATTAGTTGTTACAATTAACTGAAGACATCTAAACAGTCTCACTAATAATTCAAGTATTTACTATTTTAGCAAAATAACTAATAGATAAGTAACTATTTGTTAGCTAGCTAATTTCACTAGTAATTTTTAGTCATTTAATTGTTACTTTAGTGCATTTAAATACACCCTAGTCGTTTTGGATTTGTCCTAAGTCAAAATATTTTAACTTTGACCAATAATATGTATAAGATTAAATTATTTTAAATTAAAAGAATTATATATTATGGTAGTAATTAATGATATATCTAGTAATTTTATTTTTATATTGTAACATTCCGTATAATCGGTGTTAATAGTAATTAACTTAGGATAAATTTAAAACGACTAAATCATGTGTGGACGGAGTGAGTAGATACTTTGCCATTTGCTTCTTCGTTCCCACACACGTACATAAAAAACAGTATCGATTTCTTTTTTCCGTTAGAAAAAAAAAAACCACAGGCCGTGCACGTGACACGCTACGTACGCGTCTCCAATAGCCACTGAGATCGGTGATTTCCATCACTCTGTTTCGTGGTAGCAAATCTACCGATGCAAAACAACTTCGACCTTAGAGGATCTCCTAGGGATTGTTTTTTTTTTAAAAAAAACATGCATACACTTTCTGACAGTAATACTACAAGCACCACTGTCGTTTTAAAATTTTTCCCTATCCTTTGTTGGGTTTGACGATCAACTTATAAAGATTGGCCGCTCTCATCTTCCATAGATCAACACTCTCCCGTTCTCATTTATAATTTGATTAACTTTTTTATATCCAGTTTGATCGACTCGTCATATTCATTTATAAAATAAATAAAAATTCATACTTAAAGCGTATTATATGCTGAATAATATTATAATAATAAAAATTATGATTTTTTTAAATGAGACGAGCCGATCAAACTTTATAAAAAATCAAATAAATTCTAAATTAAGACGAAGAGGGTACTAAAATATCTTTATATTTAAATTTTAAAATATATGCACCTGATATACAATTCTATTGTCAGACCGATTAGTTAATACATAGCAGTTGAACCACTGGCCTAGTGGTTTAACCTCCTAAACAAGCTTTGGTTTTTAGAGAAAGAAATTTAAATGTCGTTTTTATCTTAACAAAATAAAGTAGAAGCCTTAGTGAGACTAGAAATTTTGGTTCCCTTGGGTACTTAGCATAGATATATACGAAAAAGTCATTACAAACAACTTCTAACATACCTACATGGAACAACCATAGTCAAGGCAATGACATGACCAGATGGATAGGTCCAATTGCCTCTGGGAGAATGAAACATGTTCAACCGAACAAGACCCTCAAATTCTAAAGGCCTCTAAATTAAGTATATTAGTCCACTAATACTAGGTCCAATTGCCCAAATAATACTAGACTGCGTTTCCTCAACAACGCTTCACCCATTTGTGCCTCAAGACGTCTCATCTTGTGGCTACGTCATCGGATTGCTTAAAGGGTGGAAACGGATCCAATACGCACGGATACAAATTCGAATGTCACAGTTTACCATATTTTAGTCTGGATTCTGATACGAATTCGAATATCTTCGGATACGAATACAAAACGGATAGTTGAATCTGAATTCTTATTCGGATATTTACGCAATTCAACTCAAACAGCATACCCTAAAATTTAACATATGTATATGTGGATTTTTATTTACGTACAAGTCAATAGATAATCAAAACAAACTTAAATTAAAATTGATTTCTCGCGATCCTCCATATCCAAGTCAACAAAACTATATAAATAATATTTTTAAACTATCGAATCATGTAACAAAAGGCAAACAATAACATGTGATTTTTAAGTGACATTTGTACAAATACAAGTAAACTAAAATTGATATCAAAAGTGTGTACCAAAACTTAAATGAAAACAAAAAGAAATTTATCTATATATTGTAAAGTGGACAGTTATAATTAAATGTTTATAGAACTTCGTTGAGATGTGTTCAATATATAGATAAAGTGGAGAGTTATAATTGAATGTTTATGAAACCTATTGAATTTTATTATTGAATGTCACTAGAAATATACGGTTGATATATTATTTATTTATCATATAAATATTTTTTAATATTTTAAATGATATATATCATTTTTCTAGTATATTATTAAACTTAAAATCATTTGTAATTAGTAATTAGTGATAAAGTTAAGTTTTAAATGGTTTCATGAAACATATTTTTTTACGGATACAGATAGTATCGGATGTTCCATGGTTTTTTCAATACAAATATGGAATCGGATAGAGAAAAGTACTATAAATCGAATTCGGATACATTCATTTGACATCCATATTGAAATCGAATACGGATACAAATATCCATATTAGCAGTTTTAACGAATACGAATACGGATAATTCGAATATCCAGACATCTGTTTCCAGCACTTTGCTTTGTTCTTTGTGGCTATGCCGCGAGTCGCCTCGAGGTGGAGAAAGTCTAACGAATTGGTAACCTAGCAACCTCTACAGATCTGCCTCTACGACGCGAGAAGTCAAACGTGATCGGTCAACCACGTCGTGCGACGTGTGCCCATCAGGCATCAGTCGGTCCACACGACGCAATCCACGCGATGAGGTGGAGTCGACAATGAGGTGAAGACATCTAGGCTAGTCTAATGTGGCCCAATCTACTATTCCAAACAGATTTCGATTTATAAATAGACGATCATGCAAATAGGATGACTTGTAAGGACAATTTTGATGTTTATTGTTTGGAGGATAGGACGGGACAGGCGATAAGATTCCGCTTTTACTAGCATTTGTTTGGAGGAGAACAAAATCCTCTCCGCTAGAGAATATTCTCATAAGATATGGAACGTCCTTATACATAAATAAAGATAGGCCAGCTCATCCATAGCTAATTATATCTTTTTGTTCCGAAGACAGAAAATCGGAGGTGACCGGAGAGATTAAAATCATCTTCTTATTTAATTTGTATTTAAATAAAAAAGGAATTTTAGATCCTCTAATTGTCTCCGGTTTTTTTTGTTCTAAACTAGCCCTCACTGCTAGACAGGTGAACTGTGTAGATATGGCAATGTTCAAGAACCCGTCTAGATATCACCAATCAATCTATACCTGTACACGATCGACCTAATAAAATATACATACCAACTAAAAAAGAGTAGAGTCTGATTTGTCCCATGAACTTATCATTAATTTAGAAAACACCTCGAACTACCGGCAACATACTTCTCCTAACTTCAAAATCGAACAGATTGCCCCCGCTCCCATCCCAAATATAGTTTGGAGCGGGCATAAAGATGGTTTAAGCTTAGAACTTGTTCGGATAACATGAGTTAAAGCATTAGGAGGTAAAGGTCTAAACGAGAAAAGCTAACATTGACTAAATGAACACATTTTCAATGTTTTAGTCACTTTTAGCTCTTTCTTGGATCTTTAGCTCCTAAAATAACTAAATCTTAGTCACATTTAATTTAGCTTATAAGATCCAAATATGGCTTTATATCACACATATATGGCATGTGGGATCCACACACGTCTTCAGTTTCTTAGCCATGTCATCTGCTGATTGTTCTTCAAGATTTAGTCCCTGTCTCAAATGGTAAAAATCAACTAAAAGGTTTTAGACATTGTCAAGTTGTACAATTCTAGTATGGAGCATGTACCTATCTAAGATCATTTAAAAAATAAAAAAATTGAATTCATAGTTAGAGAGAACTTAACCTCAATATTTGAACCTCTAAATAATCTGAAACAAAAAAGTTATCAACTATAAACTTATAGATACAACTTTGTTATATTATTTTACGTCTTATGTTGAAAAAATGAATTTTATACACTACCGGAATTGAGCGCTCACTCGGCAAAGCCTGAAAAATACTCGGCAAAGTCTTTGTCGAGTGTAGCACTCGGCAAAGAGAGCTTGACGGACAGTACATCGGCAACGGTTTCTTTACCGAGTATTTTTTTATATAGCTAGCAATCGCAAAGTTGTACACAACAGTGATTTCTATAATTTTGATACAAATTATATCAAAATTTGACACCATTTAAACTTACAAAACTTGATTTTAAAATCTAAAAACTTCAACCAAAGATTTGGGCCTATAATGATCTAAGATAAAAATGTTATTGACTACATATTTGTGGATTACATTGAGAGCTACAACAAAGGTATATACATTATGAACATCCAAGGTTGTTCGAGAAAATAAAAGAATTTCAAGATCTGATAACTTGAAATAAATATTTGAGCCTCTAAAATATGTGAAATAAGAAGGTTCGTCGAATACAAATTGTATATTGCATGGGTATCTATAGTTTTGAAATGAAGTGTGTATTCTTTAGTCATTTAGAGCACGAGTTTCGTGCGTCGTGCGTCACACGTAAAGCGCGTAGATTAGATTTGTTTTTTCTCCACACATCTCCTCTAACAACTAGACCGTTACCTCAGCTGAATCCAACATGATATGTGCTCTCGGATAGTACCACCTCGCTAGCTAAAGTAGGACGAGCGAGAGCGAGCTATAAAAAGGAATTTAAACTAGTCATATGCCCGTGCATTGCTACGGTGATATATATATATATATATATATATATATATATATATATATATATATATATATATATATATATATATATATATATATGACATATGATAAATTTTATTTTAATAAAGCGCAGAATATATGTTTTCTATTAATTAGGTGGGTGTGAATGTGGAGTCAACAACCAAGGTTCAAATACTCACTTATACATAATTTTAACTTATTTTTTACATAAACTCTCCTATTATAATAGTAGAGAAGAGATTATAGGAGTGCGAGTTGATTCTAAAGAAATGTAGGGTTTTTTGAAAAATATTGACGCGGGACAACCGTTGAAACTAGTGTTTTAATATAATAAAGATTTATTTTTTATATGGAAGGTTCACTTTAATTTTAATTTTTTTGTGGGGAGTATCCATCACAGTGGTTTGCCACTAGACTCTCAGATAGCGTACAAATGTTGCACTATACATTAAATTAATTGGTGTACAATACAAGGTACATACATTGTAGCATATAGCACGTGATAGTGCTACGATCCCGTGGAGGGGGTGAGAGAGGTCGATAGCGGCAACGGCGCGAGACGGAAGGTTGACGGCAGCGGCGGTGGCGTGAGTGAGGGAGAGGGGGAGGCGAGGACGCGGGGTCGCGGTGGAGGGGATGGATGATCCAAATAATATTGTCTATTGGATTTGAGCGAGTAAGAGCAACTCCAAGAGGCTCTTTATATTCTTCCTAATCTATATCAATAGATATTTCTGTTCCAACAACTTATCTAAATGACTATTGAAAGGGAAATGTACCCTATAAGATTTTGGTGATTAAGTGCTCCACACAAATGTTGTGAGTAATATTTGTGCCAAAGACTTAAGAAGTGCAAATCAAGAATAAAGGTATGTTTCTAAGACTTAGTACATTGTTTTGGAGACTAATGTATTGTGTCTAAGTGCTAGAAACAGGAAAAGACCAATTTGGAAAAGACTTGGCTGAGCAGCCAAGACTCTGCGCAGTCTGGGTGCACCGGACAGTGTCCGGTGCGCCGGGCTGGCTCTAGCGAACTGGCTGCTCTCGGGTTTCGTCGGCGGCGTATGGCTATAAATCACCGGACTGTCCGGTGGTGCACCGGACTGTCCGGTGAGCCAACGGTCGGCCACGCAATCCGCGCGTGACGCGTGGCTGGCCCAACGGTCTGAAGGGGGCACCGGACTGTCCGGTGTGCACCGGACTGTTCGGTGTGCACCGGACAGTGTCCGGTGCGCCAACGGCTCCCAATCGCCAACGGTCGGCTGTGCCAAAACAGGAAAGAAATCCGCACCAGACAGTGTCCGGTGGTGCACCGGACTGTCTGGTGCGCCAGTCGACAGAAGGCAAGAATTGCCTTCTTGGAATGCTCTCAACGGCCCTAGCTGCCTTGGGGCTATAAAAGAGACCCCTAGGCGCATGGAGGAGAACACCAAGCATTCTCTAAGCATTCCTGAGCACCAAGACTCCAATTCCGCGCATTTGATTCTTTGTGATAGCAACTAGAGCTCCATTTGAGTAGAGAACTCCTCAGGTTGTGTTGTGAGCTCGAGTTGTGAAAGGGAAATGTACCATTGGGACATTTCTATAAGATTTTGGTGATTAAGTGCTCCACACAAATGCTTTGAGTAATATTTGTGCCAAAGACTTAAGAAGTGCAAATCAAGAGTAAAGGTATGTTTCTAAGACTTAGTACATTGTTTTGGAGACTAATGTATTGTGTCTAAGTGCTAGAAACAGGAAAAGACCAATTTGGAAAAGACTTGGCTGAGCAGCCAAGACTCTGCGCAGTTTGGGTGCACTGGACAGTGTCCGATGCGCCAGGCTGGCTCTGGCGAACTGGCTGCTCTCGGGTTTCGTCGGCGGCGTACGGCTATAAATCACCGGACTATCCGGTGGTGCACCGGACTGTCCGGTGAGCCAACAGTCGGCCAGGCCAACGGTCGGCCGCGTAATCCACGCGCGACGCGTGGTAGAGCCAACGGTCAGAAGGGGGCACCGGACTGTCCGGTGTGCACCGGACAGTGTCCGGTGCGCCAGCGGCTCTGAATCTCCAACGGTCGGCTGCGCCAAAATAGGAAAGAAATCCGCACTGGACTGTCCGGTGCGCCAGGCGATAGAAGGCAAGAATTGCCTTCCTGGAATGCTCTCAACGACTCCTAGCTGCCTTGGGGCTATAAAAGGGACCCCTAGGCGCATGGAGGATGACACCAAGCATTCTCTAAGCATTCCTAAGCACTAAGACTCCAATTCCGCGCATTTGATGCTTTGTGTTAGTGTCGGGGACCATAATTAGGGGTACCCTCAAGGCTCCTAATTCTCAGCTGGTAACCCCCATCAGCATAAAGTTGCAAAGGCCTGATGGGTGCGATTAAGTCAGGGATCAGCCCATTCGAGGGACTCGATCACGCCTCGCCCAAGCCTAGCCTCGGACAAGGGCAGCCGACCCCGGAGGATTTCCGTCTCGCCCGAGGCCCCCCTCCGGCGGCGAACACATTTCCGGCTCGCCTGAGGCCCTGTCTTCGCCAAGAAGCAACCCTGACCAAATCGCCGCACCGACCGACCAAATCGCAGGAGCATTTAATGCAAAGGTGGCCTGAAACCTTTATCGTGACGCGCGCCCCCCAGCCGGCAGAGCCGAAGTGACCGCCGTCACTTCGCCGCTCCACTGACCGGCCTGACAGAAGGACAACGCCGCCTGCGCCACTCCGACTGCGGTGCCACTTGACAGAGTGAGACTGACAGGCAGTCAGGCCCGGCCGAAGGCACCATAGGAAGCTCCGCTCCGCCCGACCCAGGGCTCGGACTCGGGCTAAGTCCTGGAAGACGGCGAACTCCGCTCCGCCCGACCCAGGGCTCGGACTCGGGCTAAGTCCCGGAAGACGGCGAACTCCGCTCCGCCCGACCCAGGGCTCGGACTCGGGCTAAGTCCCGGAAGACGGCGAACTCCGCTCCGCCCGACCCAGGGCTCGGACTCGGGCTAAGTCTCGGAAGACGGCGAACTCCGCTCCGCCCGACCCAGGGCTCGGACTCGGGCTCAGCCCCAGAAGACGGCGAACTCCGCTCCGCCCGACCCAGGGCTCGGACTCGGGCTCAGCCCCAGAAGATGACGAACTCCGCTTCGCCCGACCCCAGGGCTCGGACTCCGCCCTGGCCTCAGCCGACGGTCCCCGCCTCGCCTGAACCAGGGGCTCGGACTCGACCTCGGCCACGGAAGACAGACTCGACCTTGGCTTCGGAGGAGCTTCCACGTCGCCCAACCTAGGGCGCAGACCAGCCACGTCAACAGGAGGCGCCATCATCACCCTACCCCGAGCTGACTCGGGCTGCAGGGAACAAGACCGGCGTCCCATCTGGCTCGCTCCGCCAGATAGGCAATGATGGCGTCCCGCATACTCTGTGACGATGGCGGCTCTCAGCCCCCTTGCGGAAGCAGGAGGACATCAGCAAGGACTCAACCGCTCCGACAGCTGTCCCTCCGCCAGGCTCCAGCACTCCTCCGACAGCCACGACATCACACCAACTGGGTGCCAAAATCTCTCCGGCTGCCACGACGGCATGTACTTAGGGCGCTAGCTCTCCTCCGCTAGACACGTAGCACTCTGCTATACCCCCTATTGTACACCTGGATCCTCTCCTTACGCCTATAAAAGGAAGGACCAGGGCCCTCTTAGAGAGGGTTGGCCGCGCAGGGACGAGGACGAGACAGGCGCTCGCTTGAAGCCGCTCGCTCCCTCTCCAGCGTGGACGCTTGTAACCCTCTACTGCAAGCGCACCCGACCTGGGCGCGGGACGAACACGAAGGTCGCGGGATTCCCACCTCTCTCACGCCGGTCTCCGGCCGCCTCGCTCTCCCCCCTTCGCGCTCGCCCTCGCGCTCGACCCATCTGGGCTGGGGCACGCGGCGACATTCACTCGTCGGCTCAGGGACCCCCCGGTCTCGAAACGCCGACAGTTAGCAACTAGAGCTCCATTTGAGTAGAGAACTCTTTGGGTTGTGTTGTGAGCTCGAGTTGTGACTTGTGTGCGTGTTTGTGCTCTGATTTTGTGTCTTGTGTGCGTTGCTCATCCCAGCCTTACTTTCGTGCTTCTTTGTGAACATCAAATTGTAAGGGCGAGAGGCTCCAAGTTGTGGAGATTCCTCGCAAGCAGGATATAGTAAAGCAAAGCAAAACACTGTGGTATTCAAGTGGGTCTTTGGACCACTTGAGAGGGGTTGATTGCAACCCTCGTCCATTGGGACGCCACAACGTGGAGTAGGCAGGTGTTGGACTTGGCCGAACCACGGGATAAACCACTGTGTCTATCTGTGATGATCTTCTTGTGGTTATCGTGTCTTGCAAGAACTCCTCTCTATCCACTTGGCTTTATTGTGCTAACTCCTAATCAAGTTTTGTGGCATTAAGTTTCAAGTTTTTACAGGATCACCTATTCACCCCCCTCTAGATGCTCTCAATTGGTATCAGAGCCATTCTCTTCAAGAAAGGGACTAATCGCCCGAAGAGATGGATCCTAAGGGAAAGGGCATGGTGGTCAACGACAAGGAGAAGGAAACCATCTTCAACGAGCCGAGGGACGACAAAGCAAATGACTCTGGCTTGAGTTAAAAGAAGAAGGAAGGGAAGAAGAAGAGGCGGATCAAGAAGATCGTCTACTACGACGACAGCAACGAGTCCTCTTCTTCCCAAAAGGACGACGACGACTACGAGAAAAAGAAAACAGTCAATTCAAACTTTTCTTTTGATTATTCTCGTATTCCGCAAAGTACAAATGCTCATTTACTCTCCATTCCACTTGGTAAACCTCCTCACTTTGATGGAGAGGACTACGAATTTTGGAGTCACAAAATGCGTAGTCACTTGTTCTCTCTCCATCCAAGCATATGGGAGATAGTAGAGAGTGGAATGAAATTTGATAGTACGGATAGTCCTTTGTTTATTAATGAACAAATTCATAAAAATGCACAAGCTACTACTGTGTTGTTAGCCTCATTGTGCAGGGATGAATATCATAAAGTGAGCGGCTTGGATAACGCCAAGCAGATTTGGGACACCCTCAAGATCTCACATGAGGGGAACGATGTCCCCATGCTCACCAAGATGGAGTTGGTGGAGGGCGAACTTGGGAGATTCGCAATGATCAGGGGAGAAGAGCCAACCCAAACGTACAACCGGCTCAAGACCCTCATCAACAAAATAAGAAGCTATGGAAGCACGCGATGGACGGATCACGACGTCGTCCGCCTAATGCTAAGGTCCTTCACTGTTCTTGATCCACATCTTGTAAACAATATTCATGAAAATCCTAGGTACACCAAGATGTCGCCCGAAGAAATACTTGGAAAGTTCGTAAGCGAGCGGATGATGATCAAGGAGGCAAGATACGTCGATGATGCGTTGAATGGCCCAATCCACGAGCCTCAAACCGTGGCTCTCAAAGCAACGAGGAGCAAGGAGGCGCTACCTAGCAAGGTGGCGCAAGTTGAGGTGGCCGGGCTTAACGAAGAAGAAATGGCCCTCATCATCAAGCGATTCAAGACAGCACTAAAGGGTCGCAAGGAGCATCCCAACAAGAACAAGACGAAGGGGAAGCGCTCATGCTTCAAATGTGGTAAGATTGGTCATTTTATCGCTAATTGTCATAATAATGATAGTGACCAGGAACAAGAAAAGAAGAGGGAAAAGAAGAAGGCTTACAAGAAGGCAAAGGGCGAGGCACACCTTGGCAAGGAGTGGGACTCGGATTGTTCGTCGTCCGGCTCCAACAACGAAGGACTCGCTGCCTCGGCCTTCAACAAGTCGTCCCTCTTCCCCAACGAGCATCACACATGCCTAATGGCAAAGGAGAAGAAGGTAAACACTCGAAAGTCTACTTATGCTTCTAGTGATGATGAATCTAGCGATGATAAAATAGATTACGCTAGTTTGTTCAAGGGCTTAGATAGAACTAAGATTGATAAGATCAATGAGTTGATTGATGCCTTGAATGATAAGAATAGATTATTAGAAAAGCAAGAGGATCTTTTGTATGAAGAACATGATAAGTTTGTAGAAGCACAAAATTCTCTTGCTTTAGAAGTTAAAAGAAATGAAATGCTTTCATGTGAATTGCCTACATGCCATGAATCTATCTCTAGCCTAAAAAGTGTTAATGATGATTTGAATGCAAAGTTAGAAATAGCTAGTAAATCAACCTCTCGTGAAGAACATGTTACGATTTGCAATAGGTGCAAAGATTTTAATGTTGATGCTTGTAGTGAACACCTAGTTTGCATTTCTAAACTAAATAATGAAGTGGCTAGTCTTAATGCTCAACTTAAGACTAGCAAAAATGATTTTGATAAACTAAAATTTGCAAGGGATGCCTACACGGTTGGTAGACACCTCTCAATTAAGGATGGGCTTGGCTTCAAGAGGGAAGCCAAGAACTTGACAAGTCATAAGGCTCCCATCTCCGCCAAGGAGAAAGGGAAGGCCCCTATGGCAAATAGTATTCAAAAGAACCATGCTTTCTTATACCATGATAGGAGATATTCTAGGAATGTTCATCATGATAGAAGTTGCAATGATGTTGTTTCACATGCTTATGATTCAAATGCAATGTTTGCTTCAAGTTCTTCTATTATGCATGATAGAAGTTTGGCTAGGAAAAATGTCATTCATCATGTGCCTAGGAGAAATGCTCATGTACCTAGGAAAACAAGTAATGAACCTTCTACAATTTATCATCCTTTAAATGCTTCCTTTGCTATTTGTAGAAAGGATAAGAAGGTGATTGCTAGGAAATTAGGGGCAAAATGCAAAGGAGATAAAACTTGCATTTGGGTCCCTAAGGCTATTGTTACTAACCTTGTAGGACCCAACAAGAGTTGGGTACCTAAGACCCAAGCCTAATTTGCCTTGCAGGTTTATGCATCCGGGGGATCAAGCTGGATTATCGACAGCGGATGCACAAACCACATGACGGGGGAGAAGAAGATGTTCACCTCCTACGTCAAGAACAAGGATTCCCAAGATTCAATCATATTCGGTGATGGGAACCAAGGCAAGGTGAAAGGACTAGGAAAAATTGCTATTTCAACCGAGCACTCTATTTCTAATGTATTCTTAGTTGAGTCGCTTGGATATAACTTGCTGTCTGTGAGTCAACTTTGTAATATGGGATACAATTGCTTATTCACAAATGTAGATGTGTCTGTCTTTAGAAGGAGTGATGGTTCATTAGCTTTTAAGGGTGTATTAGACGACAAACTGTACTTAGTTGATTTTGCAAAAGAGGAGGCCGGTCTAGATGCATGCTTAATTGCTAAGACTAGCATGGGCTGGCTGTGGCATCGCCGTTTAGCACATGTGGGGATGAAGAACCTTCACAAGCTTCTAAAGGGAGAACACGTGATAGGTCTAACAAATGTTACTTTCGAAAAAGATAGACCTTGTGCAGCTTGTCAAGCAGGTAAACAGGTGGGAAGCTCTCATCATACCAAAAATGTGATGACCACATCAAGACCTTTGGAGTTGCTTCATATGGATCTCTTCGGACCCGTCGCCTATCTAAGCATAGGAGGAAGTAAGTATGGTCTTGTTATAGTTGATGATTTTTCCCGCTTCACTTGGGTATTCTTTTTGCAGGATAAATCTGAAACCCAAGGGACCCTCAAGCGCTTCCTAAGGAGAGCTCAAAATGAGTTTGAGCTCAAGGTGAAGAAGATAAGGAGCGACAACGGGTCCGAGTTCAAGAACCTTCAAGTGGAGGAGTACCTTGAGGAGGAAGGGATCAAGCACGAGTTCTCCGCTCCCTACACACCACAACAAAATGGTGTGGTAGAGAGGAAGAACAGGACGCTCATCGACATGGCAAGGACGATGCTTGGAGAGTTCAATACGCCCAAGCGGTTTTGGTCGGAAGCCGTGAACACGGCTTGCCATGCCATAAACCAGGTGTATCTTCATCGCCTCCTCAAGAAGACTTCGTATGAGCTTCTAACCTGTAACAAACCCAATGTGTCTTACTTTCGTGTATTTGGGAGCAAATGTTATATTCTAGTGAAGAAAGGTAGAAATTCTAAGTTTGCTCCCAAAGCTGTAGAAGGGTTTTTGTTAGGTTATGACTCAAATACAAAGGCGTATAGGGTCTTCAACAAATCATCGGGTTTGGTTGAAGTCTCTAGCGACGTTGTATTTGATGAGACTAATGGCTCTCCAAGAGAGCAAGTTGTTGATCTTGATGATGTAGATGAAGAAGACGTTCCAACGGCCGCAATACACACCATGGCGATTGGAGATGTGCGGCCACAGGAACAAAAGGAGCAAGATCAACCTTCTTCCTAAACAATGGTGCATCCCCCAACTCAAGACGATGAACAGGTTCATCAAGAAGAGGCATGTGATCAAGGGGGAGCACAAGTTGATCAAGTTATGGAGGAAGAAGCACCACAGGCCCCTCCAACCCAAGTTCGAGCGACGATTCAAAGGGATCATCCCATCGATCAGATTTTGGGTGATATTAGCAAGGGAGTAACTACTCGCTCTAGATTAGTTAATTTTTGTGAGCATTACTCTTTTGTCTCTTCTATTGAGCCTTTCAGGGTAGAAGAGGCCTTGCTAGATCCAGACTGGGTGTTGGCCACGCAGGAAGAGCTCAACAACTTCAAGAGAAATGAAGTTTGGACACTGGTGCCTCGTCCCAAGCAAAACGTTGTGGGAACCAAATGGGTGTTCCGCAATAAACAAGACGAGCACGGGGTGGTGATAAGGAACAAGGCACGACTTGTGGCAAAAGGTTATGCCCAAGTCGCAGGTTTGGACTTTGAGGAGACTTTTGCTCCTGTGGCTAGGTTAGAGTCAATTCGCATATTGTTAGCCTATGTTGCTCACCATTCTTTCAGGTTGTTCCAAATGGATGTGAAGAGCGCTTTCCTCAACGGACCAATCAAGGAGGAGGTGTACGTGGAGCAACCCCCTGGCTTCGAGGATGAACGGTACCCCGACCACGTGTGTAAGCTCTCTAAGGCGCTCTATGGACTTAAGCAAGCTCCAAGAGCATGGTATGAATGCCTTAGAGACTTTTTAATTGCTAATGCTTTCAAGGTTGGGAAAGCCGATCCAACTTTATTCACTAAGACTTGTGATGGTGATCTTTTTGTGTGCCAAATTTATGTCGATGACATAATATTTGGTTCTACTAACCAAAAGTCTTGTGAAGAGTTTAGCAGGGTGATGACTCAGAAATTCGAGATGTCGATGATGGGCGAGTTGAACTACTTCCTTGGGTTCCAAGTGAAGCAACTCAAGGATGGCACCTTCATCTCACAAATGAAGTATACACAAGACTTGCTCAAGAGGTTTGGGATGAAGGACGCCAAGCCCGCAAAGACTCTAATGGGAACTGACGGACATGTCGACCTCAACAAAGGAGGTAAGTTCGTTGATCAAAAAGCATACCGGTCTATGATAGGGTCTTTACTTTATTTATGTGCTAGTAGACCGGATATTATGCTTAGTGTATGCATGTGTGCTAGATTTCAATCTGATCCAAGGGAGTGTCACTTAGTGGCTGTGAAGCGAATTCTTAGATATTTAGTCGCTACGCCTTGCTTCGGGATCTGGTATCCAAAGGGGTCTACCTTTGACTTGATTGGATATTCAGACTCCGACTATGCTGGATGTAAGGTCGATAGGAAGAGTACATCGGGGACATGCCAATTCTTAGGAAGGTCCCTGGTGTCGTGGAGTTCTAAGAAACAAACTTTCGTTGCCCTATCCACCGCTGAGGCCGAGTATGTTGCCGCAGGACAGTGTTGCGCGCAACTACTTTGGATGAGGCAAACCCTCAGGGACTTTGGCTACAATCTGAGCAAAGTTCCACTCCTATGTGATAATGAGAGTGCTATCCGCATGGCAGATAATCCTGTTGAACACAGCCGCACAAAGCACATAGACATCCGACATCACTTTTTGAGAGACCACCAGCAAAAGGGAGATATCGAAGTGTTTCATGTTAGCACCGAGAACCAGCTAGCCGATATCTTTACCAAGCCTCTAGATGAGTCGACCTTTTGCAGGCTGCGTAGTGAGCTAAATGTCTTAGATTCGCGGAACTTGGATTGATTTATAACATACATGTGTTTATGCCTTTGATCATGTCCCTTTATGCATATTGTTGTTTATTTATGGTGTACAAGTTGTACAAACACTCCCCGGACCTTAAAATTCCATGTGTGAATGATGCACATATTTAGGGGGAGATGTGCTACAACTTGACCCTTTGAGACTAACCATGTGCTTGAGTTTTCTTAATTGAGTCTCAAAGGAGGTTTGAAAGGGAAAAGGTGGACTTAGACCATGCAAGACTTCCAATGCACTCCGATAAGAGGGTAACCTATTCCAAGTTCATCTCCATGCTCTTATTGCCTTTTATTCTTAATTGAAGATTTTGGTGAGGCAATGGGGTTCAAAGGGCCAAAAATGATCCCATTTTGGTGCTTGATGCCAAAGGGGGAGAAAATAAGGCCAAAGCAACAAATGGATCAGCTACCACTTGAGAATTTTGAAAATAGTAGAATAGAGCTTTTGGTTTGTCAAAAATCTCTTATTGTCTCTTTTGTCAAAAGTTGGCCTCTAGTGGGGAGAATGGTTATGGGAAAAGGGGGAGTTTTTGAAATCTTTGATCAATTTCTCTTGGAACAACTCTCTTTATGGCTCAACAAGTGTGTTTGACTTAGAGATAGGAAATTGAGGTTGATTTGCAAAAACAAAACCAAGTGGTGGCAAAGAATGATCCAAATATGCCAAATTTGAATCAAAACAAATTTGTGTTCTCATTTGCATTGATGTTGCACTTCTTTTAGTTGCTTTTTGTTGTGTTGGAATTAATCACCAAAAAGGGGGAGATTGAAAGGGAAATGTACCCTTGGGACATTTCTATAAGATTTTGGTGATTAAGTGCTCCACACAAATGCTTTGAGTAATATTTGTGCCAAAGACTTAAGAAGTGCAAATCAAGAGTAAAGGTATGTTTCTAAGACTTAGTACATTGTTTTGGAGACTAATGTATTTGTGTCTAAGTGCTAGAAACAGGAAAAGACCAATTTGGAAAAGACTTGGCTGAGCAGCTAAAACTCTGCGTAGTCTGGGTGCACCGGACTGTCCGGTGGTGCATCAGACAGTGTCCGGTGCGCCAGGCTGGCTCTGGCGAACTGGCTGCTCTCGGGTTTCGTCGGCGGCGTACGACTATAAATCACCGGACTGTCTGGTGGTGCACCGAACTGTCCAGTGAGCCAACAGTCGATCGGGCCAACGATCGGCCGCGTAATCCGCGCGCGACGCGTGGCAGAGCCAACGGTCAGAAGGGGCACCGGACTGTCTGGTGTGCACCGGACAGTGTCCGGTGCGCCAACGGCTCTGAATCTCCAACGGTCGGCTGCGCCAAAATAGGAAAGGAATCCGCACCGGACAATGTCCGGTGCGCCAGGCGACAGAAGGCAAAAATTGCCTTCCTGGAATGCTCTCAACGGCTCCTAGATGCCTTGGGGCTATAAAAGGGACCCCTAGGCGCATGGAGGATGACACCAAGCATTCTCTAAGCATTCCTAAGCACCAAGACTCCAATTCTGCGCATTTGATTCTTTGTGATAGCAACTAGAGCTCCATTTGAGTAGAGAACTCTTTGGGTTGTGTTGTGAGCTCGAGTTGTGACTTGTGTGCGTGTTTGTGCTCTGATTTTGTGTCTTGTGTGCGTTGCTCATCCCAGCCTTACTTCTGTGCTTCTTTGTGAACATCAAATTGTAAGGGCGAGAGGCTCCAAGTTGTGGAGATTCCTCGCAAGCAGGATATAGTAAAGCAAAGCAAAACACCGTGGTATTCAAGTGGGTCTTTGGACCGCTTGAGAGGGGTTGATTGCAACCCTCGTCCGTTGGGACGCCACAACATGGAGTAGGCAAGTGTTGGACTTGGTCGAACCACGGGATAAACCACTGTGCCTATCTGTGTTGATCTTCTTGTGGTTATCGTGTCTTGCAAGAACTCCTCTCTAGCCACTTGGCTTTATTGTGCTAACTCTTAATCAAGTTTTGTGGCATTAAGTTTCAAGTTTTTACAGGATCACCTATTCACCCCCCTCTAGGTGCTCTCAAGTTGTGACTTGTGTGTGTGTTTGTTCTCTGATTTTGTGTCTTGTGTGCGTTGCTCATCCCAGCCTTACTTCCGTGCTTCTTTGTGAACATCAAATTGTAAGGGCGAGAGGCTCCAAGTTGTGGAGATTCCTCGCAAGCGGGATATAGTAAAACAAAGCAAAACACCGTGGTATTCAAGTGGGTCTTTGGATCACTTGAGAGGGATTGATTGCAACCCTCGTCCGTTGGGACGCCACAACGTGGAGTAGGCAAGTGTTGGACTTGGCCGAACCACGGGATAAACCACTGTGTCTATCTGTGTTGATCTTCTTGTGGTTATCGTGTCTTGCAAGAACTCCTCTCTAGCCACTTGGCTTTATTGTGCTAACTCCTAATCAAGTTTTGTGGCATTAAGTTTCAAGTTTTTACAGGATCACCTATTCACCCACCCCTCTAGGTCCTCTCAATTGGTATCGGAGCCGTTCTCTTCACGAAGGGACTAATCGCCCGAAGAGATGGATCCTAAGGGAAAGGGGATGGTGGTCAACGATAAGGAGAAGGAGACCATTTTCAACGAGCCGAGCGACGACAAAGCTACTGACTCCGGCTCGAGTCAAAAGAAGAAGGAAGGGAAGAAGAAGAGGCGCATCAAGAAGATCGTCTACTACGACGATAGCGACGAGTCCTCTTCTTCCCAAAAGGACAACGACAACAACGACTACGAGAAAAAGAAGACGATTAACTCTAATTTTTCTTTCGATTACTCTCGTATTCCTCAAAGTACCAATGCTCATGTACTCTCCATTCCACTTGGTAAACCTCCTCACTTTGATGGAGAAGACTACGGATTTTGGAGTCACAAAATGCGTAGTCACTTGTTCTCTCTCCATCCAAGCATATGGGAGATAGTCGAAAGTGGAATGCAATTTGATAGTACTGATAGTCTCATATTTATCACTGAGCAAATTCACAAAAATGCACAAGCTACTACTGTTCTTCTAGCATCATTGTGCAGGGATGAATACCATAAGGTGAGCGGCTTGGATAATGCCAAGCAGATTTGGGACACCCTCAAGATCTCGCATGAGGGGAACGACGTCACCATGCTCACCAAGATGGAGTTGGTGGAAGGCGAACTAGGAAGGTTCGCGATGATCAGGGGAGAGGAGTGTCACACCCGGCTTTAAGGAACAAAGGCAGGTGCATCTCATACATGCGCCAAGAAGACAACATATATAATAACAGAGTGTATAGAGATAAATGTCATAAAACATCAGAGTATTACTACATAGCGGAAGTCTTATTACAAAATAAAAGAATAAATATAAAACGAACTAAGGATCATCGGCGCCAATGTCAACTGAGAAACGCCACCTAGATCAGATCGAACTCCTCGCCTTGTGGCTCCTTCTGAACCACCTGTTCTTCTCCTGTGGGGGGGGGGGTGAGACAGCAAGGGTGAGCTCACACATGATCATAGCTCAACAAGTTGTGGGGAACCAGTGGACATGAACTCACAAAGGTGGGAGTTCATGTGATGTGTAAGGCTAATCAATGACAGGGGTTAAAGCTGAGCATTGCTTTTAAGTAGTTGGTCACAATTTTATTAGCAGTTACTAAATGTAAGTAAATACCAAACCTTAAATAAAGTAATAGAACAAAATTAATAATAATCCCATGCATATGCGAATGACAAATTGAATTTAAGTTCCATAATTTAATCATCAGAGAGTCCTGAGCTGCTCCTGACCGTGAGCTCGGCTAGTATACCAGTTTTACACTCTGCAGAGGTTGTACCCTTTACCCACAAGTCATGTTATCCATCTGCCAAGGGGTCGCGACTCCCATACACCTCTACCTAGGAAGCGCGGCAGGGCAACACTACGAGGCATTTACAAAGTTCCACTAGCTTCCGAAAACCCGCTACAGTTTATGGGAAGAGCACTTGCAAGAATCCCCCGTCTGATCGCCATCGCAGCTAAATCAACCCGAGAACCTCCTTGCATGCAACTCCCCTACTACCCTTGCCCCTTTCGGGTAAGGTAGTCTTCCATTAGCTTTCCTAATTAGTCAGCCAAGGGAGTCCCATTAATCCCTTGTGGTGGCACATGTTACTCAAGTTAAGCTCTATGTTCCAATTAACATTAATGATCTTGACATGAACATAAATAGAATAACAAAAGAATTGGAACATAGATATAATAAGCGATTATCCCAAAACCATGTAAAGCAATAGCACAAACTACCCAAGTGATTCAGGGGTAAACAAGGTAATGAGATAAACAATCTAGGGTGACCTATTGGGTCCCATCAAAATTAACCTATGCATGAATAAGTGACATTAAAGAACATTATTGGGTAAAAAGTGGTCAAGGGCACAACTTGCCTTCAATGAGCTCCTGCTCAGCTACTTCTATCTGCTGGTCACCAGGATCCTTAGTCACGGGTTCTTCTACTCGCCACAATACAAACAAGCATAGTATATAGAGAAAATTAACATCACACCAAACATGTAACCAAAATACATAATAATAAACTACACATTAAAATACAATCTTAGGAACATGAATCATAATTTTTGGAGTTATAGATTTTAAGATATGAATTTCTAAAGGTTTTATGTGGTTGAAATAGGATTAAGTGGGAAATTAAATTTCTTATTGTTTTCATGACCAAACAGAGGCTATAAGTGGTAAATAATAATATTACAAAAATTTATAAAGTGGAATGGATTAATTTGGAGCTAGTATGAATTTTCTATGAATTTATCAAGCCCTAGTAATTATTTTCATGTTAAAAATCCATTTTCTATTCATTTATTCGATTTAAACGATCTCTGGACTGGGCGCACTATTTTTAGAGAGTGCAGGGGGCTCGGGGTAATAATCCGCAGACTCAGGACATAGTGCCAGAGGATGGCGGTTTGATATTCTGAAACTTCAGGGGCTCTTTAATACAACACCAGGGCTGAAGGGGTACGGGGCCACACGGCCGCACGATTTAATATCTACCGTCCAGATTAGATTCGGCGCATGACGAACCGATATCGCGAGTCTACAACCGTCCGATTAGAAACGAACGACCCAGATTTGCTCTGTTATTAATTGAACCGGTGCGCATCCAGGACCAACCAATCCCGACCCGACGACTCACGATGATTTCCCTCAAATCTAATCGGGGACGTTGATTACGAATCCAACGACGCATACTTGACTACCCTGAGATCTAATCGTGACTGTTGAATACGATCCAACGGCCCAAGCGACTTCTTCTTCCTCTCTCTGACTACGACGCCCGCACTACGTCTCGACACCTAGGTGCAGCCGACCGCGCGCCATGGCCGACGCTCTATCGCTCGCAGAGAAAGGGAATAAAAGAAAGAAAGAAAAATAGAGCTCACCGGAGGCTAGTGCGTTTAGGAGGAATTGCCCGCCACCGTTGGCCAGCGGCCCGGCACCAGGATGCACCTGCGACAACCCTCGCGCATGTTCTGGATGAAGCCGGACCTGGACAGCGGCACCGCGGTTCCGCCGGCGGCGCTTCTGCCCGAGGTGGTGTGCGTCCAGGCAGTGCTCGACCAGCGCCACAAGGAGTGCGTGCGCGGACAGCGCCATGGCGGTCACGGCATCCCGCCATCTAATCTCCCCAGTGAATTCTCCTGGCGGCGGTGCTGCCCCATTCTCTCTCTCGTCTCATCTCCATGGCGAGGCTCTCGGCGTGGCACAGGGGCGTCGATGCAAGGAGGTCAAGAGGTTAGCAGCACCGCAACAGTTATAACCCAAAGCGGTTCGACCGTCTGGCTCCCTGCTGACCGAATCCTAGGTAGTTAGGCATATCTTCTCCTAATAACAAACTTCTGTTGTGCCTACCCCGAGATTCGTGGCGAGAAGATGCACAGGAACACGAAGCTGTCATCAGGGTCCCTCATGCTATCGACCCCACGTGGACGCAGCACGCACCGAGCGAGGAACACCCAACGCGCATGGCCAAAGGAAAACGGATGCAGATTCCCACGTGGAGCCCACACGTCATTGAGATATTGATGTTTTCATGAATGAGCTTGCGATGATGTCATTCCTGGCAAGCAAAAAGATATACGTATGAACTATGGCCAAGGGTAAATCACCCCACACGGAGTTTTGTTTTTGTTTTTTAAGATTTCAGTTTATACTTCTTTACCAATATTCAAGCCTAAAGTTGATCAAAATAATAGTGTCCTCATTCCTCAATTTTAACCAAATCTAATGCCTCGAGCATATAATTCTTAAATGAATACTTCACACATTATTTAATCCAAGAAGATTATTTTAAAAGTATTAAAGAAAATTCATATTTATTACTTGCTTGTTTTAGTAATTTACATCTTCCATCAAGGGTTACTTGAATATTTTGAAAAGTATTTTCTAATTATATAGTTTATGATAGGAATACTACATATATTTATTTTATTATTTTTTTCTCATATAAATTTTGGGTCTTACAAATCCTACCCCCTTAACAGAAATCTCATCCTCGAGATTTAGGAAGGACTAGGGAAGATGTGGGGAAATCTATGCGAAACTCTTCTTCTCTTTCGCAGGTCGCTTCATCTTCTCCGTGGTGACTCCACTGTACTTTGCACATCTTTATCACCTTATTTCTCGTAACTCGAGTCAATGTATCAAGAATCTTGATAGGATACTCCGTGTAAGTCAAATCACCCTGAACACCGAGCTCTTCCATTGGTAACTGTTCCTCAGGGACACGAAGACACTTCTTCAGTTGAGATACGTGGAACACATTATGCACATTCGATAGACTAGCAGGTAACTCGAGTTGGTATGTCATCTCCCCAACTCGCCTAAAGATCAAGAATGGTCCAATGTAGCGAGGGGACAATTTGCCCTTAACTTTGAATCTCCTCATTCCACGAAGTGGTGACACCTTGAGGTACACATAATCTCCTTCCTCAAATTCCAGTGGTCTTCTATTATCAGAATAGCTCTTTTGCCTGGTTTGAGCTACCCTCAAATTCTCCCAAATTATACAGACTTGTTCTTCTGCCTCTTGAATCAATTCAAGCCCAAAGAACTGTCTTTCTCCGGTCTGATCCCAATATAAAGGAGTCCTGTACTTCCTGCCATATAGAGCCTCGAACGGTAACATCTTTAGACTGGCCTGTTAACTATTATATGAGAACTCAGCATAAGGTAGACTCTTGTCCCAACTACAACCATGTTGAAGGGCACAAGCTCTCAACATGTCCTCCAATACTTGATTAGTCCTTTCAGTCTGTTCATCAGTCTGAGGATGGTAGGCCGAACCAAAATTCAACTTCGAATCCATATTCTCATGAAAACTTTTCCAAAATATGGAGGTAAACTGTGATCCTCTATCCGAAACGATCTTCTTCGGTACACCCTGTAGAGACACAATCTGAGCCATATATAACTTAGCCAATTGAGATCCCTTATAAGTAGTCTTGACCGGAATGAAACGAGCCACTTTGGTCAGTCTATCCACAATCACCCATATAGATTCATATCCTTTCGAGGTGCGAGGCAATCCAATAATGAAATCCATACCAATCTCTTCCCACTTCCACTCGGGTATCTTCAGTGGATGCAGTAGTCCAGCTGGCCTCTGGTGTTCAGCCTTAACTCTTTGACGCACATCGCACATAGCCACATGTGCCGCCACATCTCTCTTCAATCCATACAACCAGTATCTCTGCTTCAAATCCTGATACATCTTGGTACTCCTAGGATGAATAGAATAATCCAAATCATGGGCTTCCTTTAAAATAGTCTCACGAAGGCTTTCAATATCAGGAACACATATCCTGCCCTTGAACCATACGATGCCTTGCTCATCTTCCGTGAATTCCGGACCTCGGCCTTCAGTAATCAGATCCTTAATCTCTTGTATCTTAGCATCACCCATTTGTCCTTTGCAGATTTCTTGCATCCAAAGTAGGTTCCTCATCAATAGTAACTCCTTCAGTGTGAGCAACTATCCCTAGGTTAAGTCTCCTGAAATCCTCAACAATCTCATCGGGTAGCTGGGCAACAACAGCTGAAAGAACATGCTTCTTTCGACTCAAGGCATCTGCAACCAAATTTGCCTTGCCCGGGTGATAGTGAATCTCCAAATCATAATCCTTAATAAGTTGCATCCAACGGTGTTGCCTAAGGTTGAGATCCTTCTGAGTGAATATGTACTTCAAACTCTTATGATCCGTGTATACTTGGCACTTAGTTCCCTTAATATAATGTCTCCATATCTTGAGCGCATGCACTACAACTGCCAGTTCTAAGTAATGAGTGGGGTAATTCAACTCCTGTTTCCACAACTGACGAGACGCGTAGGCAACCACGTGTCCTTCTTGCATGAGTACACATCCCAAGCCTTGGCCGCAGGCATCACAATAAATGTCAAATCCTTTCTGTAGATCTGGCATAACCAACACTAGGGTGACATCAATCTCTTCTTCAATTGATCAAAGCTGTCTTGGCATTTCTCATCCCACTTGAATTCTCTTCCTTTCTCCAAAAGCGAGGTCATAGGCTTGGCAATCTTAGAGAATCCTTCAATAAATTTCCGATAATATCCTGCAAGTCCCAAGAAACTCCAAATCTCTGTAACTGTAGTGGGTATGCTCCACACCACTATCTCCTTGACTTTAGCAGGATCCACTGATATCCTTCCATGATATGTTCAAGGACTGGCATCTCGTCAATCCAGAACTCGCATTTGCTAAACTTGGCGTAGAGTTGATTATCCCTTAGCTTTTGTAGCACCAATCTCAGGTGTTCCTCATAATCATTTTCACTCTTAGAATAGATAAGAATATCGTCAATAACTACTACGACGAACCTCTCCAAATACTCCATGAACACCTTATTCATCAAATTCATAAAATAAGCTGGTGCATTAGTCAATCCAAACGACATAACGGTGAACTCATATAATCCATATCGGATTGAGAAAACCGTCTTGGGAAAATCCGATGGCCTAATCTTCATTTGATGGTAACCCGATCGGAGATCAATCTTCGAGAATACCCTAGCATCTCTCATCCGATCAAATAAATCCTCAATGCGGGGTAACGGGTATGGTAACATCATTAAGGGACCTATAATCCACACACATCCGCTGTGATCCGTCCTTCTTTTGTACAAACAGAACTGGTGCTCTCCAAGGTGAAGACTCGGACGAATGTACCCAGCCTCTTGCAACTACGTTAAGTGCTTCTTGAGTTCCTTTAGTTCTTCTACGAACATCCTGTATGGCCGTTTAGAAATAGGAGCAGTCCCAAGTAAGAGATCAATGACAACTCAACTTCTCTATCTGGTGGCATCCCTGGTAACTCCTCTGGAAAGACATCTGGAAAATCCTTAACCACACGGATGTTGTCACCAACAAACTTCCCATCGACTAAGAATGCCGCTAGTTTGGTGGCGGTAGTTACTGCAATTCCAACTTCAAATCTTTCTCCTTTGGAACTGGTGAGTTCTATGGTTCCTTTAGCACAGTGTATAAACTGCCTTTACCTTTCTTAACCACGACATACCAAGGATCACATCTGTAGTGTTCTCTTCTAACACTATAGAGGTAGCCCATCTGGGTTAGAAACACAGGGGACGAAAGAAAGGATTGTAGACAAGGCAGTGATTACGAAGCATGTTACTTTGGGGATTTATTAGCTAAGTGTGTCACCTACTAAAGCTAATTCATTACCTTATGGTGGTACATGCTAAGATGCCCGTCTATACTATTTCAATCAATCAAAGAAGCAAATCAGGCATTGATCATCAGAACAATCAACCAACATTTTTAATAGAGAAAATAATTTTAATTTTTGTCTTAGGTCTCCTATCTCTTAAAAATGTCATAGGGGTAGGGATTACAAGGTCTGAAATCCATCTTGTCTTAGAATAGAGAAGATAAGAATGATCAGAGTAGAACAGTAGAAGGTGAGACAGGATCAAGATAAGTATAGAAAGAATCAGAGTAAGGTAAGCATAGAAGAAATCAGAATAAGGTAAGTAGGTAAGGGTTTTGTCCATTTCTATCTAGGTTTCGTCCTACAGTCAACATTTCCTCTGATACCACTTCTGTCACACCCGGCTTTAAGGAACAAAGCCAGGTGCATCTCATACATGCGCCAAGAAGACAACATAAATAATAACAGAGTGTATAGAGATAAATGTCATAAAAATCAGAGTATTACTACATAGCGGAAGTCTTATTACAAAATAAAAGAATAAATATAAAACGAACTAAGGGTCGTCGGCGCCAATGTCAACTGAGAAACGCCACCTAGATCAGATCGAACTCCTCGCCTTGTGGCTCCTTCTGAACCACCTGTTCTTCTCCTGTGGGGGGGGGGGGTGAGACAGCAAGGGTGAGCTCACACATGATCATAGCTCAACAAGTTGTGGGGAACCAGTGGACATGAACTCACAAAGGTGGGAGTTCATGTGATGTGTAAGGCTAATCAATGACAGGGGTTAAAGCTGAGCATTGCTTTTAAGTAGTTGGTCACAATTTTATTAGCAGTTACTAAATGTAAGTAAATACCAAACCTTAAATAAAGTAATAGAACAAAATTAATAATAATCCCATGCATATGCGAATGACAAATTGAATTTAAGTTCCATAATTTAATCATCAGAGAGTCCTGAGCTGCTCCTGACCGTGAGCTCGGCTAGTATACCAGTTTTACACTCTGCAGAGGTTGTACCCTTTACCCACAAGTCATGTTACCCATCTGCCAAGGGGTCGCGAATCCCATACACCTCTACCTAGGAAGCGCGACAGGGCAACACTACGAGGCCTTTACAAAGTTCCACTAGCTTCCGAAAACCCGCTAAAGTTTATGGGAAGAGCACTTGCAAGAATCCCCCGTCTGATCGCCATCGCAGCTAAATCAACCCGAGAACCTCCTTGCATGCAACTCCCCTACTGCCCTTGCCCCTTTCGGGTAAGGTAGTCTTCCACTAGCTTTCCTAATTAGTCAGCCAAAGGCGTCCCATTAATCCCTTGTGGTGGCACGTGTTACTCAAGTTAAGCTCTATGTTCCAATTAACATTAATGATCTTGACATGAACATAAATAGAATAACAAAAGAATTGTAACATAGATATAATAAGCGATTATCCCAAAACCATGTAAAGCAATAGCACAAACTACCCAAGTGATTCAGGGGTAAACAAGGTAATGAGATAAACAATCTAGGGTGACCTATTGGGTCCCATCAAAATTAACATATGCATGAATAAGTGACATTAAAGAACATTATTGGGTAAAAAGTGGTCAAGGGCACAACTTGCCTTCAATGAGCTCCTGCTCAGCTACTTCTATCTGCTGGTCACCAGGATCCTCAGTCACGGGTTCTTCTACTCGCCACAATACAAACAAGCATAGTATATAGAGAAAATTAACATCACACCAAACATGTAATCAAAATACATAATAATAAACTACACATTAAAATACAATCTTAGGAACATGAATCATAATTTTTGGAGTTATAGATTTTAAGATATGAATTTCTAAAGGTTTTATGTGGTTGAAATAGGATTTAGTGGGAAATTAAATTTCTTATTGTTTTCATGATCAAACAGAGGCTATAAGTGGTAAATAATAATATTACAAAAATTTATAAAGTGGAATGGATTAATTTGGAGCTAGTATGAATTTTCTATGAATTTATCAAGCCCTAGTAATTATTTTCATGTTAAAAATCCATTTTCTATTCATTTATTTGATTTAAACGATCTCTGGACTGGGCGCACTATTTTTAGAGAGTGCAGGGGGCTCGGGGTAATAATCCGCAGACTCAGGACATAGTGCCAGATGATGGCGGTTTGATATTCTGAAACTTCAGTTGCTCTTTAATACAACACTAGGGCTGAAGGGGTACGGGGCCACACGGCCGCACGATTTAATATCTACCGTCCAGATTAGATTCGACGCATGACGAACCGGTATCGCGAGTCTACAACCGTCCGATTAGAAACGAACGACCCAGATTTGCTCTGTTATTAATTGAACTGGTGCGCATCCAGGACCAACCGATCCCGATCCGACGGCTCACGATGATTTCCCTCAAATCTAATCGGGGACGTTGATTACGAATCCAACGACGCATACTTGACTACCCTGAGATCTAATCGTGACTGTTGGATACGATCCAACGGCCCAAGCGACTTCTTCTTCCTCCCTCTCACTACGGCGCCCGCACTACGTCTCGACACCTAGGTGCAGCCGACCGCGCGCCATGGCCGACGCTCTATCGCTCACAGAGAAAGGAAATAAAAGAAAGAAAGAAAAATAGAGCTCACCGGAGGCTAGTGCGTTTAGGAGGAATTGCCCGCCACCGTTGGCCAGCGGCCCGGCACCAGGATGCACCTGCGACAACCCCCGTGCATGTTCTGGATGAAGCCGGACCTGGACAGCGGCACCGCGGTTCCGCCGGCGGCGCTTCTGCCCGAGGTGGTGTGCGTCCAGGCAGTGCTCGACCAGCGCCACAAGGAGTGCGTGCGCGGACAGCGCCATGGCGGCCACGGCATCCCGCCATCTAATCTCCCCGGTGAATTCTCCTGGCGGCGGTGCTGCCCCATTCTCTCTCTCTCTCGTCTCATCTCCATGGCGAGGCTCTCGGCGTGGCACAGGGGCGTCGATGCAAGGAGGTCAAGAGGTTAGCAGCACCGCAACAGTTATAACCCGAAGCGGTTCGATCGGCTGGCTCCCTGCTGTCCGAATCCCAGGTAGTTAGGCATATCTTCTCCTAATAACAAACTTCTGTTGTGCCTACCCTGAGATTCGTGGCGAGAAGATGCACAGGAACACGAAGCTATCATCAGGGTCCCTCATGCTATCGACCCCACGTGGACGCAGCACGCACCGAGCGAGGAACTCCAACGCGCATGGCCAAAGGAAAACGGAAGCAGATTCCCACGTGGAGCCCACACGTCATTGAGATATTGATGTTTTCATGAATGAGCTTGCGATGATGTCATTCCTGGCAAGCAAAAAGATATACGTATGAACTATGGCCAAGGGTAAATCATCCCACCCGGAGTTTTGTTTTTGTTTTTTTTAAGATTTCAGTTTATACTTCTTTACCAATATTCAAGCCTAAAGTTGATCAAAATAATAGTGTCCTCATTCCTCAATTTTAACCAAATCTAATGCCTCGAGCATATAATTCTTAAATGAATACTTCACACATTATTTAATCCAAGAAGATTATTTTAAAAGTATTAAAGAAAATTCATATTTATTACTTGCTTGTTTTAGTAATTTACATCTTCCATCAAGGGTTACTTGAATATTTTGAAAAGTATTTTCTAATTATATAGTTTATGATAGGAATACTACATATATTTATTTTATTATTTTTTTCTCATATAAATTTTGGGTCTTACAAGGAGCCAACCCAAACGTACAACCGGCTCAAGACCCTCGTCAACAAAATAAGGAGCTATGGAAGCACGCGATGGACGGACCACGACGTCGTCTGCCTAATGCTAAGGTCCTTCACTGTCCTTGATCCACATCTTGTAAACAATATTCGTGAGAATCCTAGGTACACCAAGATGACGCCCGAGGAAATACTTGGGAAGTTTGTAAGCGGGCGGATGATGATCAAGGAGGCAAAATACGTTGATGATGCGTTGAATGGCCCAATTCACGAGCCTCAAACCGTTGCTCTCAAAGCAACGAGGAGCAAGGAAATGCTACCTAGCAAGGTGGCACAAGTTGAGGCGGCGGGGCTCAATGAGGAAGAGATGGCCCTCATCATCAAGCGTTTCAAGACGGCACTAAGGGGTCGCAAGGAGCATCCCAACAAGAACAAGACGAAGGGGAAGTGCTCATGCTTCAAATGTGGTAAGATTGGTCATTTTATCGCTAATTGTCCCGATAATGATAGTGACCAGGAACAAGAGAAGAAGAGGGAAAAGAAGAAGGCCTACAAGAAGGCTAAGGGCGAGGCACACCTTGGCAAGGAGTGGGACTCGGATTGTTCGTCATCCGACTCCGACAACGAAGGACTCGCCGCCTCGGCCTTCAACAAATCGTTCCTCTTCCCCAACGAGCATCACACCTGCCTCATGGCAAAGGAGAAGAAGGTAAACACTCGAAAGACTACTTATGCTTCTTCTAGTGATGATGAATCTAGCGATGATGAAATAGATTATGCTAGTTTGTTCAAAGGCTTAGAAAGAACTAAGATTGATAAGATTAATGAATCAATCGATGCCTTGAATGATAAGAATAGATTGTTAGAAAAGCAAGAGGATCTTTTGTATGAAGAACATGATAAAATTGTAGAGGCACAAAAATCTCTTTCTTTAGAAGTTAAAAGGAATGAAATGCTTTCTTGTGAACTATCTACTTGCCATGAGACCATTTCTAGTTTAAAAAGTGTTAATAATGATTTAAATGCTAAACTAGAAGTAGCAAATAGATCTAACTCTTGTGTAGAACATGTTGTAATTTGCAATAGGTGTAAAGATTTTAATGTTGATGCTTGTAGTGAACACCTAGTCTCTATTACAAAGTTAAATGATGAAGTGGCTAGTCTTAATGCCCAACTTAAGACTAGCAAGAATGAATTTGACAAACTAAAATTTGCAAGGGATGCCTATACTATTGGTAGACACCCCTCAATTAAGGATGGGCTTGGCTTCAAGAGGGAAGCCAAGAACTTAACAAGTCATTAGGCTCCCATTCCCGCCAAGGAGAAAGGGAATGCTCCTATGACTAATAGTAGTCAAAAGAATCATACTTTCATTTATGGTGATAAGAGATATTCTAGAAATGTTCATAGGAGTTGTAATGATTCAAATGCCATGGTTGCTTCAAGTTCTTCCTATGTGCATGGTAGAGATATGCCTAGGAGAAATGTCGTTCATCATATGCCTAGGAGAAATGTTGCTAATGTTCCTAGGAAAATTAATGAACCTTCTACAATTTATCATGCTTGCAATGCATCCTTTGCAATTTGTAGAAAGGATAATAAGGTGATTGCTAGGAAATTAGGGGCAAAATGCAAGGGAGATAAAACTTGCATTTGGGTCCCTAAGACCGTTGTTACTAACCTTGTAGGACCCAACATGAGTTGGGTACCTAAGACCCAAGCCTAAATTGCCTTGCAGTTTATGCATCCGGGGGATCAAGCTGGATTATCAATAGCGGATGCACAAACCACATGACGGGGGGAGAAGAAGATGTTCACCTCCTACGTCAAGAACAAGGATTCCCAAGACTCAATCATATTCAGTGACGGGAATCAAGGCAAGGTCAAAGGACTAGGGAAGATTTCCATTTCATCCGAGCACTCTATTTCTAATGTGTTTTTAGTTGAGTCGCTTGGATATAACTTATTGTCTTGAGTCAGCTTTGTAATATGGGATATAATTGCTTATTCACAAATGTAGATGTGTCCGTCTTTAGAAGGAGTGATGGTTCATTAGCTTTTAAGGGTGTATTAGACGGAAAACTCTACTTAGTTGATTTTGCAAAAGAGGAGGCCGGTCTAGATGCATGCTTAATTGCTAAGACTAGCATGGGCTGGCTATGGCATCGCCGCTTAGCACATGTGGGGATGAAGAACCTTCACAAACTTCTAAAGGGAGAACACGTGATAGGTCTAACAAACGTAACCTTCGAAAAAGATAGACCTTGTGCAGCTTGTCAAGCAGGTAAACAGGTGGGAAGCTCTCATCATACCAAAAATGTGATGACCACATCAAGACCTTTGGAGTTGCTTCATATGGACCTCTTCGGACCCGTCGCCTATCTAAGCATAGGAGGAAGTAAGTATGGTCTTGTTATAGTTGATGATTTTTCCCGCTTCACTTGGGTATTCTTTTTGCAGGATAAATCTGAAACCCAAGGGACCCTCAAGCGCTTCCTAAGGAGAGCTCAAAATGAGTTTGAGCTCAAGGTGAAGAAGATAAGGAGCGACAACGGGTCCGAGTTCAAGAACCTTCAAGTGGAGGAGTACCTTGAGGAGGAAGGAATCAAGCACGAGTTCTCCGCTCCCTACACACCACAGCAAAATGGTGTGGTAGAGAGGAAGAACAGGACGCTCATTGACATGGCAAGGATGATGCTTAGAGAGTTCAAGACGCCCGAGCGGTTTTGGTCGGAAGCCGTGAACACGGCTTGCCACGCCATAAACCGGGTGTACCTTCATCGCCTCCTCAAGAAGACTTCGTATGAGCTTCTAACCAGTAACAAACCCAATGTGTCTTACTTTCGTGTATTTGGGAGCAAATGTTATATTCTAGTGAAGAAAGGTAGAAATTCTAAGTTTGCTCCCAAAGCTGTAGAAGGGTTTTTGTTAGGTTATGACTCAAATACAAAGGCGTATAGGGTCTTCAACAAATCATCGGGTTTGGTTGAAGTCTCTAGCGACGTTGTATTTGATGAGACTAATGGCTCTCTAAGAGAGCAAGTTGTTGATCTTGATGATGTAGATGAAGAAGACGTTCCAACGGCCGCAATACGCACCATGGCGATTGGAGATGTGCGGCCACAGGAACAAAAGGAGCAAGATCAACCTTCTTCCTCAACAATGGTGCATCCTCCAACTCAAGACGATGAACAGGTTCATCAAGAGGAGGCGTGTGATCAAGGGGGAGCACAAGATGATCATGTAATGGAGGAAGAAGCACAACCGACACCTCCAACTCAAGTTCGAGCGACGATTCAAAGGAATCATCCCGTCGACCAAATTTTGGGTGATATTAGCAAGGGAGTAACTACTCGCTCTAGATTAGTTAATTTTTGTGAGCATTACTCTTTTGTCTCTTCTATTGAGCCTTTTAGGGTAGAAGAGGCCTTGCTAGATCCGGACTGGGTGTTGGCCATGCAGGAAGAGCTCAACAACTTCAAGAGAAATGAAGTGTGGACACTGGTGCCTTGTCCCAAGCAAAATGTTGTGGGAACCAAGTGGGTGTTCCGCAACAAACAAGACGAGCACGGGGTGGTGACAAGGAACAAGGCACGACTTGTGGCAAAAGGTTATGCCCAAGTCGCAGGTTTGGACTTTGAGGAGACTTTTGCTCCTGTGGCTAGGCTAGAGTCAATTCGCATATTGTTAGCCTATGCTGCTCACCATTCTTTCAGGTTGTTCCAAATGGATGTAAAGAGCGCTTTCCTCAACGGGCAATCAAGGAGGAGGTGTACATAGAGCAACCCCCTGGCTTCGAGGATGAACGGTACCCCGACCACGTGTGTAAGCTCTCTAAGGCGCTCTATGGACTTAAGCAAGCTCCAAGAGCATGGTATGAATGCCTTAGAGACTTTTTAATTGCTAATGCTTTCAAGGTTGGGAAAGCCGATCCAACTTTATTCACTAAGACTTGTGATGGTGATCTTTTTGTGTGCCAAATTTATGTCGATGACATAATATTTGGTTCTACTAACCAAAAGTCTTGTGAAGAGTTTAGCAGGGTGATGACTCAGAAATTCGAGATGTCGATGATGGGCGAGTTGAACTACTTCCTTGGGTTCCAAGTGAAGCAACTCAAGGACGACACCTTCATCTCCCAAACGAAGTACACACAAGACTTGCTAAAGCGGTTTGGAATGAAGGACGCCAAGCCCACAAAGACACCAATGGGAACCGATGGACATGTCGACCTCAACAAAGGAGGTAAGTCCGTTGATCAAAAGGCATACCGGTCTATGATAGGGTCTTTACTTTATTTATGTGCTAGTAGACCGGATATTATGCTTAGCGTATGCATGTGTGCTAGATTTCAATCCGACCCAAGGGAGTGTCACCTTGTGGCCGTTAAGCGAATTCTTGGATATTTAGTTGCTACGCCTTGCTTCGGGATCTGGTATCCAAAGGGGTCTACCTTTGACTTGATTGGATATTCAGACTCCGATTATGCTGGATGTAAGGTCGATAGGAAAAGTACATCGGGGATGTGCCAATTCTTAGGAAGGTCCCTGGTGTCATGGAGCTCTAAGAAACAAACTTCTGTTGCCCTATCCACCGCTGAGGCCGAGTATGTTGCCGCAGGACAGTGTTGCGCGCAACTACTTTGGATGAGGCAAACCCTCAGGGACTTTGGCTACAATCTGAGCAAAGTCCCACTCCTATGTGATAATGAGAGTGCTATCCGCATGACAGACAATCCTATTGAACACAGCCGCACAAAGCACATAGACATCCGACATCACTTTTTGAGAGACCACCAGCAAAAGGGAGATATCAAAGTGTTTTATGTTAGCACCGAGAACCAGCTAGCCGATATGTTTACCAAGCCTCTAGATGAGTCGACCTTTTGCAGGCTGCGTAGTGAGCTAAATGTCTTAGATTCGCGGAACTTGGATTGATTTATAACATACATGTGTTTTATGCCTTGATCATGTTCCTTATGCATTTTGTTGTTTATGTATGGTGCTCAAGTTGTACAAGCACTCCCCGGACCTCATAAGTACATTTGCAAGTGATGCACATATTTAGGGGGAGTTGTGCTACAACTAGATCCTTTGAGACTAACCATGTGCTTGAGTGTTCTTAATTTAGTCTCAAAGGTGGATTGAAAGGGAATGTTGGACTTGGACCATGAAAGACTTCCACTGCACTCCGATGAAAGAGTAACTAACTCCAAGTTCATCTCCATGCTCTTATTGCCTTTTTACTCTTAATTGAAGATTTTGGTGAGGCAATGGGGTTTAAGGGCCAAGATTGATCCCGTTTTGGTGCTTGATGCCAAAGGGGGAGAAAATAAGGCCAAAGCAACAAATGGATCAGCTACCACTTGAGAATTTTGAAAATAGAAGAGTTAGGACTTCTGATTTGTCAAAATTCTAAATGTCTCTTTTTGTCAAAAGTTGGTCTCTTGTGGGGAGAATGTTTGATTATGGGAAATAGGGGGAGTTTTTGAATCAGTGATCAATTTCTCTTGGAATATCTTTCTCTATGCTTCAACAAGTGTATTTGACTTAGAGATAGGAAATTGAGTTTAATTTGCAAAAACAAACCGAGTGGTGGCAAAGAATGATCCAAATATGCCAAATTTGAATCAAAACAAATTTGTGTTCTCATTTGCATTGATGTTGCACTTCTTTTAGTTGCTTTATGTTGTGTTGGCATTAATCACCAAAAAGGGGGAGATTGAAAGGGAAATGTACCCTTGGGACATTTCTATAAGATTTTGGTGATTAAGTGCTCCACACAAATGTTGTGAGTAATATTTGTGCCAAAGACTTAAGAAGTGCAAATCAAGAGTAAAGGTATGTTTCTAAGACTTAGTACATTGTTTTGGAGACTAATTTATTGTGTCTAAGTGCTAGAAACAGGAAAAGACCAATTTGGAAAAGACTTGGCCGAGCAGCCAAGACTCTGCGCAGTCTGGGTGCACCGGACAGTGTCCGGTGCGCCAGGCTGGCTCTAGCGAACTGGCTGCTCTCGGGTTTCATCGGCGGCGTACGGCTATAAATCACCGGACTGTCCAGTGGTGCACCGGACTGTCCGGTGAGCCAACGGTCGGCCGGGCCAACGGTCGGCAGCGCAATCCGCGCGTGACGCGTGGCTGGCCCAACGATCTGAAGAGGGCACCGGACTGTCCGGTGCGCCAACGGCTCCCAATCGCCAATGGTCGGCTGCGTCAAAACAGGAAAGAAATCCGCACCGAACAGTGTCCGGTGATGCACCGGACTGTCCGGTGCGCCAGTCGACAGAAGGCAAGAATTGCCTTCCTGGAATGCTCTCAACGGCTCCTAGCTGCCTTGGGGCTATAAAAGAGACCCCTAGTCGCATGGAGGAGAACACCAAGCATTCTCTAAGCATTCCTAAGCACCAAGACTCCAATTCCGCGCATTTGATTCTTTGTGATAGCAACTAGAGCTCCATTTGAGTAGAGAACTCCTCATGTTGTGTTGTGAGCTCGAGTTGTGACTTGTGTGCGTGTTTGTGCTCTGATTTTGTGTCTTGTGTGCGTTGCTCATCCCAGCCTTACTTCCGTGCTTCTTTGTGAACATCAAATTGTAAGGGCGAGAGGCTCCAAGTTGTGGAGATTCCTCGCAAGCAGGATATAGTAAAGCAAAGCAAAACACCGTGGTATTCAAGTGGGTCTTTGGACCACTTGAGAGGGGTTGATTGCAACCCTCGTCCGTTGGGACGCCACAACGTGGAGTAGGCAAGTGTTGGACTTGGCCGAACCACGGGATAAACCACTGTGCCTATCTGTGTTGATCTTCTTGTGGTTATCGTGTCTTGCAAGAACTCCTCTCTAGCCACTTGGCTTTATTGTGCTAACTCCTAATCAAGTTTTGTGGCATTAAGTTTCAAGTTTTTACAGGATCACCTATTCACCCCTCCTCTAGGTGCTCTCAGCTATCCAAATATAGCCATCTTCTATTCCGAATTTCTCACTAGCCAAATATAGAAAACTCTCAAGAGTGCAAACAAGACGTAGAAAGACTGTTGGAGATTGAAAAGATATAGAAAGTGTTTTTATACAAATGACTCTGCAAATAATAATAATTTAGAGGGTGAAATTTAGAAAGACTCTTGGAGATGCTAAGGGAGAGGGGGTTATCCATCGATTTGAACCGTTGGTTTTGATGGTGTGTTAAATCTGGGGTGCAATTTGTTTGGTGGACTTAGTGGATGTTATGGTGTGTGGGGTGATATGGTTGAGTGGATTTTTCAAAGTTTAAACTGGTGGATTATATAGTGGTATAGATATAGGACATGTTTGGTTCAGCTTTTTCTGAGAATTTGGTTCTGGGGAGAATTTGGCCGTGGAGAGAATCTAAGTATTATGGAGATTACGTGTGGAGGAAGATAAAAAATAGTTCATAGGATTTAGGATGTAGAAAGTGACATTTCCTACTATTGCAACGACTCGGCTGATTATGTGTTCATGTTGATTTTTGAATTATTTTGACTAAAATGATTCTCATAGAAACGAGTTGAAAAGTTGAATGTTTGACCGTCTGCAGCGGCTTCGGCTTCTGGTGGCTAGAAGCTGAAAAAACCGAAACCATAGCTAGATAAGGGAGAGAGAAAGGCCACTTACGTTTGGGCCCATTGATAGATTAGCAAATCCATCGAAGAAATTCTATGAATCGAAATGGCCAAGAGGATATTTTGTCTCATTTTGTAAGTTACATATTTCCTCTGTTCTAAAACAATATTTGTTTTAGCTCTTAATTTATAAATCCAGATTTAACTAGATGATGATGGGTGTAGACAGATATATAGAACATATACACCAAGTATTGTATGAACTTATACAAAATAAATTTTATTTTGCGACAGAGAGAATATAAATTATATATAGAACATATACACCAAGTATTGTATGAACTTATTAAAAACCAAAATAAATTTTATTTTGGGACAGAGAGAATATAAATTATCTCGTACTGAAGTCAATGGCTTTCTTAAACTATATTTAGTAACATAGGGGCAAACATATGTTGAATATATACCATTACAATTATATGAGATAGTTGCTTACAACAAACACAAATCAATATAATTAAACAATACATGCATGGATCCCTTGTAATAATTAAGTGTTACTCAATACTACTTTAAAATATTTAACTACATGTTGTGTGAGACTGAAACATCTAGATCACATATAGTAGTAGGATTTCAATAACATAGGCTATGAGACACTGACAACCACAAAAATTGTAGGCTAGAGGATGAGTTTCTTACATGATTTGAACCAGTACAATCAAAATGAAAACCTCCTCACTTTTAGAAGGTGATCTACTTCACACCCGTACCTTTAAAAATCAAAATTGGTTGTTAAACTCCTTCAACTTTATAAAAGCAGACAAATAACCCCCGAGATAATTTTAGTTGTCGGGTTTGATGACGTGACACTGATTTAAATGCAATTAGTTTTTTCTTTTTTAACTATGTCTTCTAGTAGTGTCCAAACTTTATATAATTTTATACAAAAATCGATAATTAGAAATTACGTTTGTCCTATTTTTCTTGTAATTTTAAGAGTTACACCTTAATTACTAAAACAAAAAAACTACATAAAAAGATCTTAATATTTTTGTCACCGATTCATTTTTTATCTTCTAAGTTTAATTTTTTATAAATAATACTATTACTAAACTACTAATTTTTTTTATTGACTTAACTAAACAAGTTAAGTGGTCTTTCTTCTAATTACTAACTAATATAATTTTATATTTGTTTTTAGAAACACTTAGCAATCAGTAATAAAATATTTTTTATAGAAACCTTCTCTTAAATAAATTAACATATACAAATACTTTTAGAATTTTCTAAAAATTTAAATATAGACCTATATAAACTTCTCAAAAATATTTATGTAAGTTATAGTTCTAGATTTAAAATTCTTAGAAAGTTCTAGAAATATTTGTGGGTTAGTTTAGCTAATAGAAGTTTTTTTAAAATAATTAGATATTACTTTGTTGTTGTTTGGTAAGTGTTTCTAACAAACAAATGTAAAATTGATTAGTTACTAATTTGAAAAAGATCGCTTAACATGCTTAATAAAATCAAAAAAATATTGGTTTAATAATATTATTACATAGCTCTAGTAAAAAAATTAGCATAAGAAGATAAGAAATGAATTGGTGATAAAAATATTAAGTTTTTATGTAGTTTTATATTTTTAGTAATTACATTGCTACTACTAAACTTTTAGGAAAATTAAGGCAAACATAATATCTAATTGCTGAATTTTGTGTAAAATTATATAAATTTTGGATAGTATTATATATAATTGAAAAAACAAAACTATACTATGAAAATAAATGGCATGTCATCAAAACCGACTACTAAAACTGTCCAAAGACTTTATGTCTGTTTTTGTAAAGACGAGGGAGTTAAATAAACATTTTTAGGACTGATTTGGTGATCATGGATCAACCCTTAAAGGTCAAAGGTAAATTCAGGGCCGGCCTCGGGGGGAGTAGGGTGGGGCCGCCCTGGCCCCCAAAACTATGGGGCCCTCTAAATATATATCGTCATCGAGTATGTAATGTATGCTATGTATTTTTAGTAATTGGTTTTAGTTTAGTCACCATTCGGTAGTCTATTTGTTAGCTATTCGTTAAATGTAGTTTGTTGGAAATCTAAGAAACAAATCAATGAGTTTGTCGTTGTCATAGTGTGATGCGGCGACACACTGAGTGTGTGTTCGTTAGATGCATGTAGCCATAGTGTATGGTGTACTAGTCCTTGTATTACATATGTGTGTATTTTTTCAATCTCACGGATTCATGATTGATCGTTGATTAGTCTATATAGGGTTCAAATGTCAAAAAATTGTCCCGAACTCCTATCTTACCTTGATACCAATTGATTAAAAGACCAAGATAAGAGATTTTTGATGGAGTATTGTCTGCTATAGGAATTTTCGAGCGTACCAAAGAGATGAATTGTTATACTAATGTCTCTATTGCATATCAATCTTATTTATCATGTCTATGATTGTTCCATCCACCAAAAAATCTTTTTAAAACTAAAATTAGTGAAAAACTATTTAAGATCAACGATTATGTATTCATAAGTTTCCATATGAAAGGATCACGATGCCCAAGAGAGGGGGTGAATTGGGCTTTTCTAAAAATCAACACTAATTAAAACCTAAGCAAGAGCCCAACTTCACCCCAACAATTAATACTAGAAATACAATAATGCTAAGACAATACTTCAAATACTTGCTAAACAAATACACAACGTAAAATTCTTGAATTAAGTGTGGAATGTTGTAACACCCCGGGCTTTAAGGAACAAAGCCGGGTGCATCTCATACATGCGCCAATAAGACAACATATATAATAACAGAGTGTATAGAGATAAATATAACTATAACATCAGAGTATTTATTACATAGAGTAAGTCTTACAAAATAAAAGATAAACATAACAGGATCTAAAATCTATCCTTGGCGCCAGAAAGTAAACTGGGAGACAACACCTAGATCGAATTGAACTCCTCGATACGTGACTCCTCTTGAACCACCTGTTCTTCTCCTGTGAGGGGTGTGAGACAGCAAGGGTGAGCTCACACATGTTCATCGCTCAACAAGTTGTGGGGAATAATGTGCATGAACTCACCAAAGGTGAGAGCTCATGAAGTGAAAGGCTTACCAAAGAGAATGGTTAAAGCTGAGCATTGCTTTTAAGGTTGGTCAAAATTTTATTAGCAATTACTAAATGTAAGTAGATACCAAACCATAATAAATAATAGAACAAAATTAAATAATAATCCCATGAAGATGCAAATGACAAATTGAGTTTAGGTTCCATAATTTAATCATCAGAGAGTCCTGAGCTGCTCATGACCGCGAGCACGGCTAGTATACCAGTTTTACACTCTGCAGAGGTTGTACCCTGTACCCACAAGTCGTGTATCCCATGTCACCAGGGTTAGCTAGACCCTTAGACACTACCGAGGTGAATGGCTAGGGATCCACTATGAGGCCTTTACAAAGTTCCACTAGCTTCCGAAAACCCGCTACAGTTTATGGAAAGAGCACTTGCAAGAATCCCCCGTCTGACCGCCATCGCAGCAAAATCAACCCGAGAACCTCCTTGCATGCAATCCCCTACTGCCCTTGCCCCTTTCGGGTAAGGTAGTCTTCCACTAGCTTTCCTAGTTAGTTGGCCAAGGGCGTCCCATTAAACCCTTATGGTGGCACTTGTTTCTCAAGTTAAGCTCCATGTTCCAATTAACATTTAATGATCTTGACATGAAGATAAATAACATAACAGAATAATTGGAACATGGATATAATGAAATAATATCTCAAAACCATATAAAGCGATAGCAAAACTACCCAAGTGATTCATGGGTAAACAAGGTAAACAGGATAAATAGACTAGGGTGACCTATTGGGTCCCATCAAAAGTAAACCTATGCATGAATAAGTGATATTAAAGAACATTATTGGGTAACAAAAGTGAATCAAGGGCACAACTTGCCTTCAATGAGCTCCTGCTCAGCTACTTCTATCTGCTGCTCACCAGGATCCTCAGTCACAGGCTCTTCTACTCGCCACAATACAAACAAGCACAGTATATAGAGAAAATTAACATCACAACAAACATATAAACAAAATACACAGTAATAATCTACACATTAAAATAAAAACCTAGGAACAGGAATCATAATCTTTGGAGTTATAGATTTTAAGTTATGAATTTTCAAAGGTTTTATATGCTTGGAATATGATTAAATGAGAATTAAATTTTCTTATTGTTTTCATGACAAAACAGAGACTCTAAGTGATAAAGAAAAATATTGCAATTAGAAAGTGGAATGGGTTAATTTGGAGTTCATATGAGTTTTCTATGATTTATTAAAGTCCTAGCACTTATTTTTGTGTTAAAAAGTAATTTCTAAAATTAAATAACTGAATTTACAGAGCTATGGACTGGGCGCACTATTTACAGAGAATCCAGGGTCTAAGTCGCAATATTCCTAAGACTCAGTCCACAGCACGGTGGACGGCGGGTTATTTTCTAGAAAACGCAGGGGCTCTTTTACAAAATCAAACGACGAAGGGGTATGAGTCAATCTTGGCCGCCAGATCTGCTACGGACGCACCAGATTAGATCATTAAATCTATGAAGCGGTATGCAGCGCAGACCACCGGATCTGAGATCTACGGCTAACGTTTGTTTCGACTGAAGCGGTATGGCTGACTTGATCATGGCCGTGGCCCTTCCGATCAACGGCCAGGGCCAACCTTTCCCACAGATCTAATCCTAGCCCTACAACGGTTGATCAACGGTCGAGAGCGAGCTTCTCCAATCCCCTTCCTAAATACCGGACCACGGTGGCGCCGCCCCCCGTGAACAGAGGAGGAACTCACCGGAATTGCCCCCAGTGACTCCCGGGGCCCTATCCGCTGACCCAACACGCGCCACAGGTAGAGGAGTATATGGCGAACGCGATCGAGGCACCGTGATCAGGCGAAAGACAATGGACGAGGCAGGCCTTGCGACGCGGTAGGGATGGGCGGAGTTGGAACTCAGGCGAGCAATTCCGCGACACAGAGGGCCAAATTCGAAGCGCGGTTGAATGATACACGATCATGAAGTAAGGATGGGCACGTGGAAGGGCATCATACCGGCGATGCGGGGGCAGACCGTCCCGTCCACGAGTTAGGGCGGAAATCCGTGGCGGGCGACCCTTGACGGCGAGCGATTGTCGTCGATTCACGACCCCAACGCACGACAGTGACCTCGCACATGTAATACTCCTCCAGGCGACCTGCCCGGGTCGCATGCCAGGCCCAGATATGTGCCGCCGGTGAGCTGCCCATGCGACAGTCGCGACCTCACCCGGTGGCACTCATTCCCTCCCCTGGTTCCGTGAAGATTGGGCTATCGCACGCAGGCGAACTACGGAAGTGAATCACCCCGAAGGGAGGGCACCGGGTCTAATATCGCGGCCGACGCGGACTCAAGGAGGGTCAACGAACGAACTCCCGCAGATGCGGGGAATTCTGTTGACGCCACGCCGCGCGCGAGATCGGTTTCAAGGGGGAAGACCCAGCTGACGAGTGGGTCCCGCCCGACAGCACCGGGGTGAGGCGGACGGGGCTGACACATGGGTCCCACTCACCAGTGAGTTGCGCAGCACGCGGATGATGACCAGCGGGGTCCACCCGGTCAGTTGCAGTGGGGAGGCGGTCGCACCTGTGTGTGTGGAGTTGGGCTGCCCGGAGGTGATTCGGAGTTGGGCCAAATAGGGATAAGCCGTCCCAGAAAGGTTCCTTTCCTTTTTTTATTTCCTATTTTCTTTTCTTCTCACCTCTCTTCTCTTTTAAATTTGAATTTCAAATTTGAATCCATGTGTGTCAGGTTCTAATTCAGGCTAAATGTCTATAACAATATGAACTGAATTTTAGTTCATTTATTTTTATTTTATCCTATTTGTTTAGTGTTTTCTTCTCTCTTTTTTTAATTCTAGGATTTCCTTTAGGATTTAAATTCTATTTTTGGAATTTAATATATTTCTTCTTCAGATTATTTTATGTTGTCACAAAATGCACACAAAATAGAAAACTCAGCATGATGCAATGATTTAGTAGCATATCTTTTGTAATTATTTGTTTTTTTTAAGTATGGTGTTCACATGTGATGGTACATAAAGGTCAAACTCAAATATAGTTAAATAGAAATTGTTTCTCCATTTATATTATCTCTTGCAATTTACAAATTGGGTATTGCAAATCCTACCCCCCTTAAAAATAATCTCGTCCTCGAGATTTAGGAAGGACTAGGGAAAGGATGGGGAGAAATCTATGCGAAGCTCTTCTTCTCTTTTCCATGTCGCTTCATCTTCTCCATGGTGACTCCATTGCGCTTTGCACATCTTTATCACCTTATTCCTTGTAACTCTAGTCAAAGTATCAAGAATCTTGATGGGATACTCCGTGTAAGTCAAATTACCCTGAACACTGAGCTCTTCCATTGGTAACTATTCCTTAGGGACACGGAGACACTTCTTAAGTTGAGACACATGAAATTGAGAGCACCTAGAGGGGGGGTGAATAGGTGATCCTGTAAAACTTAAAACTTAAGCCACAAAACTTGGTTAAGTGTTAGCACAATAATCACCAAGTGGCTAGAGAGAAGAACTTGCACAATACGATAACCACAAAGAGATCAACACAGAGATGACACAGTGGTTTATCCCGTGGTTCGGCCAAGTACAAAACTTGTCTACTCCACGTTGTGGCGTCCCAACGGACGAGAGTTGCACTCAACTCCTCTCAAGTGATCCAATGATCAACTTGAATACCACGGTGTTTTGCTTGCTTTTCTCAATCCCGTTTGCGAGGAATCTCCACAACTTGGAGCCTCTCGCCCTTACACTTGAAGTTCTCAAAGAAGCACAGAGCAAGGGAGGATTAGCAACGCACACAAGACACAAGAATCAGAGTGTCAACACACACACAAGTCGCAACAAGAGCTCGCAACACAACTCAATGAGTTCACAACTCCACTAGAGCTCTATATGCTATCACAATGAAACAAATGCGCGGAATCGAGGTCTTGGTGCTTAGAAATGTTGTAGGAATGCTTGGTGTTATCCTCCATGCGCCTAGGGGTCCCTTTTATAGCCCCAAGGCAGCTAGGAGCCGTTGACAGCAATCTGAGAAGGCAATCCTTGCCTTCTGTCACGTGGCGCACCGGACAGTCCGGTGCACACCGGACACTGTCCGGTGCCCGATTTCCTTCCTTAAACAGCGCAGCCGACCGTTGGCAGCCAGCTAGTCGTTGGCGCACCGGACATGTCCGGTGCACACCGGACAGTCCGGTGCCCCTTTGTAGCCGTTGGCTCGGCCACGTGTCCCGCTCAGATCGCACGGCCGACCGTTGGCCCGGCCGACCGTTGGCTCACCGGACAGTCCGGTGCACACCGGACGGTCCGGTGAATTATAGTCGTACGTCGCCGGTGAATTCCCGAGAGCGGCCAGTTCGCTCGAGCCAGCCTGGCACACCAGACACTGTCCGGTGCACCACCGGACAGTCCGGTGCTCCCAGACTGAGCAGACTTTGGCTGAACAAAGCCATCTCATTTCCAATTTGATTTTTCCTGTTTCCAGCACTTAGACACAACACATTAGTCAATTAAATAATGTACTAAGTCTAGAAACATACCTTTTGACATGATTTGCACTTTGTCCACCACATTGCATAGATCAACACAAAAGCACTTGCGTTGGCACTTAATCACCAAAATACTTAGAAATGGCCCAAGGGCACATTTCCCTTTCAATCTCCCCCTTTTTGGTGATTTATGCCAACATAACATAAAGCAAGTAGAACAAGTGCAAAATCACTTCAAATAAAACTCAAATTTGTTTTGAATCAGATTTGACATATATGGATCATTCTTTGCCACCACTTGGTTTGTTTTTGCAAATCAAACTTCAAATTTCTATCTCTAAGTCAAACACACATGTTAAGAGAGTCATTTCAAGAGAAATTGATTCAAGATTTCAAAAACTCCCCTTTTTCCCATAATCAACATTTCTCCCCATAATAAGCCAACTTTTGACACAAGAGACAATAAAAGAGTTTTGACAAACCAAAAGCTCTATTCTACTATTTTCAAAATCTCTCAAGTGGTAGCTGATCCATTTATCGCTTTGGCCTTTATTTTCTCCCCCTTTGGCATCAAGCACCAAAACGGGATTAATCTTTGCCCTCGAACCCCATTGCCTCACCAAAATCTTCAATAAGAATGCACAGGCAATAAGAGTACATGAGATGAACTTGGAATAAGTTACCCTCTCATCGGAGTGCAGTGGAAGTCTTTCATGGTCCAAGTCCACCTTTTCCCTTTCAATCCTTCTTTGAGACTAAATCAAACAAACTCAAGCACATGGTTAGTCTTAAAGGGTCAAGTTGTAACACATCTCCCCCTAAACATGTGCATCACTTTGCAACGGACTTGTGAGGTCCAGGGAGTGTTTGTACAACTTGAGCACAATTACTAAGCAACAAAGTGCATACGGAACATGATCAAAGGCATAAACACATGTATGCTATAAATCAATCCAAGTTCCGCGAATCTAAGACATTTAGCTCACTACGCAGCCTGCAAAAGGTCTTCTCATCTAGAGGCTTGGTAAAGATATCGGCTAGCTGGTTCTCGGTGCTAACATGAAACACTTCGATATCTCCCTTTTGCTGGTGGTCTCTCAAAAAGTGATGTCGGATGTCTATGTGCTTTGTGCGGCTGTGTTCAACAGGATTTTCCGCCATGCGGATAGCACTCTCATTATCACATAGGAGTGGGACTTTGCTCAGATTGTAGCCAAAGTCCCTGAGGGTTTGTCTCATCCAAAGTAGTTGCGCGCAACACTGTCCTGCGGCAACATACTCGGCCTCAGCGGTGGATAGGGCAACGGAAGTTTGTTTCTTAGAATTCCATGACACCAGGGACCTTCCTAAGAATTGGCACGTCCCTGATGTACTCTTCCTATCGACCTTACATCCAGCATAGTCGGAATCTGAATATCCAATTAGGTCAAAGGTAGACCCCTTTGGATACCAGAGCCCGAAGCACGGCGTAGCAACTAGATATCTAAGGATTCGCTTCACTGCCACTAAGTGACACTCCTTAGGATCGGATTGAAATCTAGCACACATGCATACGCTAAGCATAATATCCGGTCTACTAGCACATAAGTAAAGTAATGACCCTATCATTGACCGGTATGCCTTTTGATCAACGGACTTACCTCCTTTGTTGAGGTCGGTGTGTCCGTCGGTCCCCATCGGAGTCTTTGCAGGCTTGGTGTCCTTTATCCCAAACCGCTTCAGCAAGTCTGGCGTGTACTTCGTTTGGGAGATGAAAGTGTCGTCCTTGAGTTGCTTCACTTGGAACCCAAGGAAGTAGTTCAACTCGCCCATCATCGACATCTCGAATTTCTGCGTCATTACCCTGCTAAACTCTTCACAAGACTTTTGATTAGTAGAACCAAATATTATGTCATCGACATAAATTTGGCACACAAAAAGATCACCGTCACAAGTCTTAGTGAAAAGAGTTGGATCGGCTTTCCCAACCTTGAAAGCATTAGCAATTAAGAAATCTCTAAGGCATTCATACCATGCTCTTGGGGCTTGCTTAAGTCCATAGAGCGCCTTAGAGAGCTTACACACGTGGTCGGGGTATCGTTCATCCTCGAAGCCAGGGGGTTGCTCCACGTACACCTCCTCCTTGATTGGCCCGTTGAGGAAAGCGCTCTTCACATCCATTTGGAACAACCTGAAAGAATGGTGAGCGGCATATGCTAGCAAAATACGAATTGATTCTAGCCTAGCCACAGGAGCGAACGTCTCCTCAAAGTCCAAACCTGCGACTTGGGCATAACCTTTTGCCACAAGTCGAGCCTTGTTCCTTGTCACCACCCCGTGCTCGTCCTGTTTGTTGCGGAATACCCACTTGGTTCCCACAACATTTTGCTTGGGACGAGGCACCAGCGTCCAAACTTCATTGCACTTGAAGTTGTTGAGTTCCTCCTGCATGGCCAACACCCAGTCCGGATCTAGCAAGGCCTCTTCTACCCTGAAAGGCTCAATGGAAGAGACAAAGGAGTAATGCTCACAAAAATTAACTAATCTTGAACGAGTAGTTACTCCCTTGCTAATATCACCCAATATTTGGTCGACGGGATGATCCCTTTGAATCGTCGCTCGAACTTGGGTTGGAGGTGCCTGAGGTGCTTCTTCCTCTTCAACTTGAACATCTTGTGCTCCCCCTTGATCATGCGCCTCTATTTGAGGTACCTGTTCGTCACCTTTGGTTGGGGGAAGCACCATAGTTGAGGAAGACGGTTGATCTTGCTCCAATTGTTCCTGAGGTCGTACATCTCCAATCGCCATGGTGCGTATCGCAGCCGTTGGAACGTCTTCTTCATCTACATCATCAAGATCAACAACTTGCTCTCTTGGAGAGCCATTAGTCTCATCAAATACAACGTCGCTAGAGACTTCAACCAAGCCCGATGATTTGTTGAAGACCCTATACGCCTTTGTATTTGAATCATAACCTCATAAAAACCCTTCTACAGCTTTGGGAGCAAATTTAGAAGATCTACCTTTCTTCACAAGAATATAACACTTGCTCCCAAATACACGAAAATAAGACACATTGGGTTTGTTACCAGTTAGCAGCTCATATGACGTCTTTTTGAGGAGGCGGTGAAGATAGACCCTGTTGCTGGCGTGGCAAGCCGTGTTCACGGCTTCCGACCAAAAACGCTCGGGGGTCTTGAACTCTCCAAGCATAGTCCTCGCCATATCAATGAGCGTCTTGTTCTTCCTCTCTACCACACCATTTTGCTGAGGTGTGTAGAGAGCGGAGAACTCGTGCTTGATCCCCTCCTCCTCAAGGAACTCCTCCACTTGAAGATTCTTGAATTCGGATCCGTTGTCGCTTCTTATCTTCTTCACCTTGAGCTCAAACTCATTTTGAGCTCTCCTTAGAAAGCGCTTGAGGGTCCCTTGGGTTTCAGACTTATCCTGCAAAAAGAACACCCAAGTGAAGCGGGAAAAGTCATCAACAATAACTAGACCATACTTACTTCCTCCTATGCTCAGATAGGCGACGGGTCCGAAGAGGTCCATATGCAGCAGCTCCAGAGGTCTTGAAGTGGTCATCACATTCTTGCTGTGATGTGCTCCTCCCACTTGTTTACCTGCTTGACAAGCTGCACAAGGTCTATCTTTTTCGAATTGCACGTTAGTCAAACCTATCACGTGTTCTCCCTTTAGAAGCTTGTGAAGGTTCTTCATCCCCACATGTGCTAAGCGGCGATGCCACAGCCAGCCCATGCTAGTCTTAGCAATTAAGCATGCATCTAGACCGGCCTCCTCTCTTGCAAAATCAACTAAATAAAGTTTGTCGTCTAGTACACCCTTAAAAGCTAGTGAACCATCACATCTTCTAAAGACAGACACATCTACATTTGTAAATAAACAATTATATCCCATATTACATAATTGACTAACAGATAACAAATTATATCCAAGCGACTCAACTAAAAACACATTAGATATAGAGTGCTCGGATGAAATAGCAATTTTACCTAACCCTTTTACCTTGCCTTGGTTCTCATCACCGAATATTATTGAATCTTGGGAATCCTTGTTTTTGACGTAGGAGGTGAACATCTTATTCTCCCCCGTCATATGGTTTGTGCATCCGCTGTCGATAATCCAGCTTGAACCCCCGGATGCATAAACCTGTAAGGCAAATTTAGGCTTGGGTCTTAGGTACCCAACTCTTGTTGGGTCCTACAAGGTTAGTTACAATAGTCTTAGGGACCCAAATGCAAGTTTTGTCACCCTTGCATCTTGCCCCTAATTTCCTAGCAATCACATTCTTATTTTTCCTATAAATGGCAAAAGAAGCATTGCAAGCATGATATATTGTAGATGGTTCATTAACCTTCCTAGTAGCATGAACAATATTCTTTCTAGTCATATTATGAACAACCTTCTTCCTAGCAACATTTCTATTATGCATATAGAAAGAACTAGAAGCAACCATGGCACGAGAATCAAAAGCATCATAAGCATGGTAAGCATTTCTAGATTGTCTCCTATCATGGTACATAAACGCATGGTTCTTTTGCACACTACTAGCCATAGGGGCCTTCCCTTTCTCCTTGGCGGAGATGGGAGCCTTATGACTTGTTAAGTTCTTGGCTTCCCTCTTGAAGCCAAGTCCATCCTTAATTGAGGGGTGTCTACCAATCGTGTAGGCATTCCTTGCAAATTTTAGCTTATCGAAATCACTTTTGCTAGTCTTAAGTTGGGCATTAAGACTAGCCAATTCATCTTTTAATTTGGAAATTGAAACTAGGTGTTCACTACAAGCATCAATATCAAAATCTTTACACCTAGTGCAAATCATAACATGTTCTACACAAGATTTAGATTTATTTGCTACTTCTAAGTTAGCATTTAAATCATTGTTAACACTTTTTAAAGTAGAAATGGTTTCATGACAAGTAGATAGTTCAAAAGAAAGCATTTCATTTCTTTTAACTTCTAAAGCATAGGATTTTTGTGCCTCTACAAATTTATCATGTTCTTCATACAATAAATCCTCTTGTTTCTCTAAGAGTCTATCCTTCTCATTCAAGGCATCAATCAATTCATTGATTTTATCAATTTTATTTCTATCCAATCCCTTGAACAAGCTAGAGTAATCAATTTCCTCATCGCTAGACTCATCATCACTAGAAGAATCATAAGTAGTACCGTCTCGAGTACATACCTTCTTCTCCTTTGCCATGAGGCATGTGTGACGCTCGTTGGGGAAGAGGGATGACTTGTTGAAGGCGGTGGCGGCGAGTCCTTCATTGTCAGAGTCGGAGGAGGAGCAATCCGAGTCCCACTCCTTTCCTAGATGTGCCTCGCCCTTGGCCTTCTTGTAATTTTTCTTCTTTTCCCTCTTGCTCTCGTGTTCCTGGTCACTTTCATTATCGGGACAGTTAGCAATAAAATGACCAATCTTACCGCATTTGAAGCATGGGCGCTTCCCCTTGGCTTTGGTCTTGCTTGGCTGTCCCTTGCGACCCTTAAGCGCCGTCTTGAAGCGCTTGATGATGAGGGCCATCTCCTCATCATTGAGCCCTGCCGCCTCAACTTGCACCACCTTGCTAGGTAACGCCTCCTTGCTCCTTGTTGCCTTGAGAGCAATGGGTTGAGGCTCATGGCTTGGACCGTTCAACGCGTCGTCCACGTACCTCGCCTCCTTGATCATCATTCGCCCGCTTACGAATTTTCCAAGGACTTCTTCGGGCGACATTTTGGTGTACCTGGGATTCTCACGAATATTATTCACCAAATGATGATCAAGAATGGTAAAGGACCTTAGCAATAGTCGGACGACGTCATGGTCCGTCCATCGCGTGCTTCCATAGCTCCTTATTTTGTTGATAAGAGTCTTGAGCCGGTTGTATGTTTGGGTTGGCTCCTCGCCCCTTATCATCGCAAATCTTTCGAGCTCACCTTCTACCAGCTCCATCTTGGTGAGCAAGGTGACGTCATTCCCCTCATGAGAGATCTTGAGGGTGTCCCAGATTTGCTTGGCATTGTCCAAGCCGCTCACCTTATGGTACTCGTCCCTGCACAAGGAGGCTAACAACACAATAGTAGCTTGTGCATTTCTATGAATTTGTTCATTAATAAAAATAGGACTATCCGAGCTATCAAACTTCATTCCATTTTCAACAATCTCCCATATGCTTGGATGGAGAGAGAATAGGTGACTACGCATTTTGTGGCTCCAAAATCCGTAGTCCTCCCCATCAAAGTGTGGAGGCTTGCCGAGAGGAATGGAGAGCAAATGTGAATTTGAACTTTGCGGAATACGAGAGTAGTCAAAAGAAAAGTTCGAATTAACCGGTTTCCTCCTCTCGTAGTCGTTGTCGTCGTTGTCCTTTTGGGAAGAAGACGACTCGTCGCTGTCGTCGTAGTAGACAATTTCCTTGATGCGCCTTGTCTTCTTCTTCTTCCCATCTTTCCGTCTATGGCCCGAGCCCGAGTTGGTAGGCTTGTCATCCTTCGGCTCGTTGACGAAAGATTCCTTCTCTTTATCGTTGATCACGATACCCTTCCCCTTAGGATCCATCTCTTCGGGCGGTTAGTCCCTTTGTGAAGAGAACGGCTCTGATACCAATTGAGAGCACCTAGAGGGGGGGTGAATAGGTGATCCTGTAAAACTTAAAACTTAAGCCACAAAACTTGGTTAAGTGTTAGCATAATAATCACCAAGTGGCTAGAGAGAAGAACTTGCACAATACGATAACCACAAAGAGATCAACACAGATATGACACAGTGGTTTATCCCGTGGTTCGGCCAAGTACAAAACTTGCCTACTCCACGTTGTGGCGTCCCAACGGACGAGAGTTGCACTCAACTCCTCTCAAGTGATCCAATGATCAACTTGAATACCACGGTGTTTTGCTTGCTTTTCTCAATCCCGTTTGCGAGGAATCTCCACAACTTGGAGCCTCTCGCCCTTACACTTGAAGTTCTCAAAGAAGCACAGAGCAAGGGAGGATTAGCAACGCACACAAGACACAAGAATCAGAGTGTCAACACACACACAAGTCGCAACAAGAGCTCGCAACACAACTCAATGAGTTCACAACTCCACTAGAGCTCTATATGCTATCACAATGAAACAAATGCGCGGAATCGAGGTCTTGGTGCTTAGAAATGTTGTAGGAATGCTTGGTGTTATCCTCCATGCGCCTAGGGGTCCCTTTTATAGCCCCAAGGCAGCTAGGAGCCGTTGACAGCAATCTGAGAAGGCAATCCTTGCCTTCTGTCACGTGGCGCACCGGACAGTCCGGTGCACACCGGACACTGTCCGGTGCCCGATTTCCTTCCTTAAACAGCGCAGCCGACCGTTGGTAGCCAGCTAGTCGTTGGCGCACCGGACATGTCCGGTGCACACCGGACAGTCCGGTGCCCCTTTGTAGCCGTTGGCTCGGCCACGTGTCCCGCGCAGATCGCGCGGCCGACCGTTGGCCCGGCCGACCGTTGGCTCACCGGACAGTCCGGTGCACACCGGACGGTCCGGTGAATTATAGCCGTACGTCACCGGTGAATTCCCGAGAGCGGCCAGTTCGTTCGAGCCAGCCTGGCGCACCGGACAGTCCGATGCTCCCAGACTGAGCAGACTTTGGCTGAACAAAGCCATCTCATTTCCAATTCGATTTTTCCTGTTTCCAGCACTTAGACACAACACATTAGTCAATTAAATAATGTACTAAGTCTAGAAACATACCTTTTGACATGATTTGCACTTTGTCCACCACATTGCATAGATCAACACAAAAGCACTTGCGTTGGCACTTAATCACCAAAATACTTAGAAATGGCCCAAGGGCACATTTCCCTTTCAGAAATACATTATGCACATCAGATAGAGTAGCAGGTAGCTCGAGTTGGTATGCCATCTCCCCAACTTGCCTAAAGATCATGAATGGTCCAATAAAGCGAGGGGACAATTTGCCCTTAACTTTTGATTCTCCTCATTCCACGAAGTGGTGACACCTTGAGGTACACATGATCTCCTTCCTCAAATTCCAGTGGTCTTCTTCTATTATCTGCGTAGCTCTTTTGCCTGGTTTGAGCTACCCTCAAATTCTCCCGAATTATACGAACTTGTTCTCCTGCCTCTTGAATCAGTTCAGGCCCAAATAACTGTCTTTCTCCAGTCTGATCCCAATATAGAGGAGTCCTGCACTTCCTGCCATATAGAGCCTTGAACGGTGACATCTTGGGACTGGCCTCGTAACTATTATTATATGAGAACTCAGCATAAGGTAGACTCTTGTCCCAACTACTACCATGCTGAAGGGCACAAGCTCTCAACACGTCTTCCAATACTTGATTAGTCCTTTCAGTCTGCCCATCAGCCTGAGGTAGGCCAAACTAAAATTCAACTTCGCATCCATATTCTCATGAAATCTTTTCCAAAATCTGGGGGGTAAACTGTGATCCTCTCTCCAAAATGATCTTCTTCGGTACACCGTGTAGAGACACAATCCGAGCCATATAGAACTCTGCCAATTGAGATCACTTATAAGTAGTCTTGACTAGAATGAAATGAGCCACTTTGGTCAGTCTATCCACAATGACCCATATCGAATCATATCCTCTCGGGGTACGAGGCAATCCAGTAATGAAGTCCATACCAATCTCTTCCCACTTCCACTCGGGTATCTTAAGCGGGTGCAATAATCCAGCTGGCCTCTGGTGTTCGACCTTAACTCTTTGACACCTATCGCACATAGTCACATGTGCAGCCACATCTCTCTTCAGTCCACACCACCAGTGCTTCTGCTTCAAATCCTGATACATCTTGGTACTACCAGGATGAATAGAATAATCTGAGTCATGGGTCTCCTTTAAAATAGTCTCACGAAGGCTTTCAATATCAGGAACACATATCCGATCCTTGAACCATATGGTGCCATGCTCATCCTCCGTGAATTCTGGACCTCTACCTTCAGTAATCAGATCCTTAATCTCTTGTAGTTTAGCCTCACCAATCTGTCCTTCTGCGGATTTCTTGCTCCAAGGTAGGTTCCACATCAATAATAACTCATTCAGTGTGAGCAACTATCCCCAGATTAAGTCTCCTGAAATCCTCAACAATCTCATCGGGTAGCTGGGCAACAATAGCTGAATGAACATGCTCTTTTCGACTCAAGGCCTCTACAACCAAATTTGTCTTGCCCAGGTGATAGTGAGTCTCCAAATCATAATCCTTAATAAGCTCCAACCAACGACGTTGCCTAAGGTTGAGATCCTTCTGAGTGAATATATACTTCAAACTCTTATAATCCATGTATACTTGACACTTGGTTCCCATAATATAATGTCTCCAAATCTTAAGCGCATGCACAACGGCTGCCAGTTCTAAGTCATGAGTGGGGTAGTTCAACTCATGTTTCCGCAACTGACGAGACGCATAGGCAATCACATGTCCTTTCTGCATGAGCACACATCCCAAGCCTTGGCCACATGCATCACAATAAATGTCAAATCCCTTTTGTAGATCTAGCATAACCAACACTGGTGGTGACATCAATCTCTTCTTCAATTGATCAAAGCTATCTTGGCACTTCTCATCCCACTTAAACTCTCTTCCCTTCTCCAGAAGCGAGATCATAGGCTTAGCAATCTTAGAAAATCCTTCAATAAATCTCTGATAATATCCTGCAAGTCCCAAGAAACTCCGAACCTCAGTAACTGTAGTGGGTATGTGCCACGCCATAATCTCCTTGACCTTAGCAGGATCCACTGAAATCCCTCCATTAGAAATGATATGTCCAAGAAAGGGCACCTTGCCAATCCAAAACTCTCATTTACTGTACTTGGCGTAGAGTTGATCATCTCGTAGCTTCTGTAGCACCAATATCATATGTTTCTCATGATCACTATCACTCTTGGAATAAAAAAAATATCGTCGATGAAAACCACGACGAATCTGTCCAGATCATGAACACCTTATTCTTCAGATCCATAAAATAGGCTTGTGCATTAGTTAATCCAAACGACATAACAGTGAACTCGTATAATCCATATCGAGTTGAGAAATCCGTCTTGGGAAAATCCGATGGCCTAATCTTCATTTGTTGGTAACCCGATCAGAGATCAATCTTCGAGAATACCATAGCATCTCTCATCCGATCAAATAAATCTTCAATGCGGGGTAACGGGTACGGTAACATCATTAAGGGACCTATAATCCACACACATCCGTTGTGATCCGTCCTTCTTTTGTACAAACAGAATCGATGCTCTCCAAGGTGAAGACTCGGACAAATGTACCCAGCCTCTTGCAACTCCGTTAAGTGCTTCTTGAGTTCCTTTAGTTCTTCTACGAACATCTTGTATGGCCGTTTAGAAATAGCAGCAGACCCAGGTAAGAGATCAATGACAACTCAACTTCTCTATCTGGTGGCATCCCTGGTAACTCCTCTGGAAAGACATCCGGAAAATCCTTAACCACACGGATGTTGTCACCAACAAACTTCCCATCGATTAAGAATGCCTTTAGTTTGGTGGCGGTAGTTACTGCAATTCCAACTTCAAATCTTTCTCCTTTGGAACTGGTGAGTTTTATGGTTCCTTTAGCACAGTGTATAAAATGCCTTTACCTTTTTTAACCACGACATATCAAGGATCACGTCTATAGTGCTCTCTTCTAACACTATAGGGGTAGCCCATCTGGGTTAGAAACACGGGGTACGAAAGAAATGATTGTAGACAAGGCATGTAATTATGAGGCATGTTACTGCGGGGGATTTATTAGCTAAGTAGATTAGTGTGTTATCCACTAAAGCTAATACATTACCTTATGATTGTACATACTAAGATGTCCTTCTATAATATCTCAATCAATCAAAGAAGCAAATCGAACATTTATCATCAGAACAATCAAACAACATTTTTAAATAGAGAAAATAGTTTAAATTTCGTCTTAGGTTCCCTATCTCTTAAAAAGGTCATAAATGTAGGATTCCAAGGTGTGAAATCCATCTTGTCTTATAGCAGAAAAGATAAGAGTAATCAGAGTAGAATAGTAAAAGGTGAGACAAGATCAAGATCAGGTAAGTATAGAATGAATCAGAGTAAGGTAAGTAGATAAGGGTTTTGTCCATTTCTATCTAGGTTTCGTCCTACAGTCAACATTTCCTCTGATACCACTTCTGTAACACCCTGGGCTTTAAGGAACAAAGTCGGGTGCATCTCATATATGCGCCAAGAAGACAACATATATAATAACAGAGTGATAGAGATTAATGTCACTATAACATCAGAGTATTTATTACATAGCGGAAGTCTTACAAAATAAAAGATAAACATAATAGGATCTAAAATCTATCCTTGGCGCCAGAAAGTCAATTGGGAGACAACACCTAGATCGAATCGAACTGCTCGATACGTGACTCCTCTTGAACCACCTGTTCTTCTCCTGTGGGGGGTGTGAGACAGCAAGGGTGAGCTCACACATGTTCATCGCTCAACAAGTTGTGGGGAATAATGTGCATGAACTCACCAAAGGTGAGAGCTCATGAAGTGAAAGGCTTACCAAAGAGAATGGTTAAAGCTGAGCATTGCTTTTAAGGTTGGTCAAAATTTTATTAGCAATTACTAAATGTAAGTAGATACCAAACCATAATAAATAATAGAACAAAATTAAATAATAATCCCATGCAGATGCAAATGACAAATTGAGTTTAGGTTCCATATATTAATCATCAGAGAGTCCTGAGCTGCTCATGACCGCGAGCACAGCTAGTATACTGGTTTTACACTCTGCAGAGGTTGTACCCTGTACCCACAAGTCGTGTATCCCATGTTGCCAGGGTTAGCTAGACCCTTAGACACTACCGAGGTGAATGGCTAGGGATCCACTACGAGGCCTTTACAAAGTTCCACTAGCTTCTGAAAACCCGCTACAGTTTATGGGAAGAGCACTTGCAAGAATCCCCCGTCTGACCGCCATCGCAGCAAAATCAACCCGAGAACCTCCTTGCATGCAATCCCCTACTGCCCTTGCCCCTTTCGGGTAAGGTAGTCTTCCACTAGCTTTCCTAGTTAGTTGGCCAAGGGCGTCCCATTAAACCCTTATGGTGGCACGTGTTTCTCAAGTTAAGCTCCATGTTCCAATTAACATTTAATGATCTTGACATGAAGATAAATAACATAACAGAATAATTGGAACATGGATATAATGAAATATTATCCCAAAACCATATAAAGCGATAGCAAAACTACCCAAGTGATTCAGGGGTAAACAAGGTAAACAGGATAAATAGACTAGGGTGACCTATTGGGTCCCATCAAAAGTAAACCTATGCATGAATAAGTGATATTAAAGAACATTATTGGGTAACAAAAGTGAATCAAGGGCACAACTTGCCTTCAATGAGCTCCTGCTCAGCTACTTCTATCTGCTGCTCACTAGGATCCTCAGTCACATGCTCTTCTACTCGACACAATACAAACAAGCACGGTATATAGAGAAAATTAACATCACACCAAACATATAAACAAAATACACAGTAATAATCTACACATTAAAATAAAAACCTAGGAACAGGAATCATAATTTTTGGAGTTATAGATTTTAAGTTATGAATTTTCAAAGGTTTTATATGCTTGGAATATGATTAAATGAGAATTAAATTTTCTTACTATTTTCATGACAAAACAGAGACTCTAAGTGATAAAGAATAATATTACAAAAATTTAGAAAGTGGAATGGGTTAATTTGGAGTTCATATGAATTTTCTATGATTTATTAAAGTCCTAGCACTTATTTTTGTGTTAAAAAGTAATTTCTAAAATTAAATAACTGAATTTATAGAGCTATGGACTGGGCGCACTATTTACAGAGAATCCAGGGGCTAAGTCGCAATATTCCTAAGACTCAGTCCACAGCACGGTGGACGGCGGGTTATTTTCTAGAAAACGCGGGGGCTCTTTTACAAAATCAAACGGCGAAGGGGTATGAGTCAATCTCGGCCGCCAGATCTGCTACGGACGCACCAGATTAGATCATTAAATCTATGAAGCGGTATGCAGCGCAGACCACCGGATATGAGATCTACGGCTAACGTTTGTTTCGGCCGAAGCGGTATGGCTGACTTGATCATGGCCGTGGCCCTTCCGATCAACGGCCAGGGCCAACCTTTCCCACAGATCTAATCCTAGCCCTACAACGGTTGATCAACGGCCGAGAGCGAGCTTCCCCAATCCCCTTCCTAAATACCAGACCGCGGCGGCGCCGCCCCCCGTGAACAGAGGAGGACCTCACCGGAATTGCCCCCAGTGACTCCCAGGGCCCTATCCGCTGACCCAACACGAGCCACAGGTAGAGGAGTATATGGCGAACGCGATCGAGGCACCGTGAGCAGGCGAAAGACAATGGACGAGGCAGGCCACGCGACGCGGCGGGGATGGGCGGAGTTGGAACTCAGGCGAGCAATTCCGCGACACAGAGGGCCAAATTTGAAGCGCGGTTGAATGATACGCGATCATGAAGTAAGGATGGGCACGTGGAAGGGCATCATACCGGCGATGCGGGGGCAGACCGTCCCGTCCACGAGTTGGGGCGGAAATCCGTGGCGGGCGACCCTTGACGGCGAGCGATTGCCGTCGATTCACGACCCCAACGCACGACAGTGACCTCGCACATGTAATACTCCTCCAGGCAACCTACTCGGGTCGTATGCTAGGCCCAGAGATGTGCCGCCGGTGAGCTGCCATGCGACAGTCGTGACCTCACCCGGTGGCACTCATTCCCTCCCCTGGTTCCGTGAAGATTGGGCTAGCGCACGCAGACGAACTACGGAAGTGAATCACCCCGAAGGGAGGGCGCCGGGTCTAATATCGCGGCCGACGCGGACTCAAGGAGGGTCAACGAACAAACTCCCGCGGATGCGGGGAATTCTGTTGACGCCACGCCGCGCGCGAGATCGGTTGCAAGGGGGAAGACCCAGCTGACGAGCGGGTCCCGCCCGACAGCAGCGGGGTGAGCCGGACGGGGCTGACACATGGGTCCCACTCACCAGTGAGTTGCGCAGCGCGCGGATGATGACCAGCAGGGTCCACCCGGTCAGTTGCAGTGGGGAGGCGGTCGCACCTGTGCGTGTGGAGTTGGGCTGCCCGGAGGTGATTCGGAGTTGGGCCAAATAGGGATAAGCCAGCCCAGAAAGGTTCCTTTCCTTTTTTATTTCCTATTTTCTTTTCTTGTCACCTCTCTTCTCTTTAAAATTTGAATTTCAAATTTGAATCCATGTGTGTGAGGTTCTAATTCAGGCTAAATGTCTATAACAATATGAACTGAATTTTAGTTCATTTATTTTTATTTTATCCTATTTGTTTAGTGTTTTCTTCTCTCTTTTTTTAATTCTAGGATTTCCTTTAGGATTTAAATTCTATTTTTGGAATTTAATATATTTCTTATTCAGATTATTTTATGTTGTCACAAAATGCACACAAATAGAAAACTCGGCATGATGCAATGATTTAGTAGCATACCTTTTATAATTATTTGTTTTTTTAAGTATGGTGTTCACATGTGATGGTACATAAAGGTCAAACTCAAATATAATTAAATAGAAATTGTTTCTCCATTTATATTATCTTTTGCAATTTACAAATTGGGTATTACAAATGTAAAGTAAGGTTTAGAAGACTCCTCCAATTTTTCCCGAGGTATCGAAGAGTCGGCACTCTCCCCTAGTCCTCGTTGGAGCACCCTCGCAAGGGTATCGCTCCCCCTTGGTTCTCGCAAGAACCAAGTGCTCACTACGAGATGATCCTTTGCCACTCCGGCGCGGTGGATCCCTCACGACCTCTTACAAACTTGAGTCGGGTCACCAACGAGATCTCCACGGTGATCACCGAGCTCCCAACGCCACCAAGCCGTCTAGGTGATGCCGCCACCAAGAGTAACAAGCCGTAGACTTTCGCTTGACCAAGAGAAGCCTAATGCAAGTGGTGTGTGCTCTAGGTGGCTCTCGCTAGCGCTAATGAGGTCCAAATGTGGGATTAAGATTCTCTAATCACCTCACTAGGCTTTGTGGTCCTTGCAATGCTCTACCAAAGTGTAGGAGTAAATGTGGGCAGCAAGACATTGAATACGGTGGGTGGAGGGGGTATAAATAGCCCTCACCCACCAACTAGCCGTTACACAAACCCTGCTGCGCATGGGCGCACCGGACAGTCCGGTGCGCCAACGGTCGACTCCAACGGCTAGTTCTGACAGCTAGCCGTTGGGCAGATGGCACACCGGACAGTCCGGTGCGCTGCCTGGTGTGCCACTAAAATTCAACTCTCAAACCCTGCGCTCTCGGGTTTCTGCGAGGGCCGAGGGGGAAACCCTTCCCCGGGCCAACCTTGCCCCACTTGACAGAGGGCGCACCGGACAGTCCGGTGCACACCGGACAGTCCGGTGCCCCACATACAGAAACCCTAATTTCTATTTTCTATTGTTTTTCAAATCGGTTTTCGTTCTAACTCATGAGTATGTTCTAGAGTGACACCTAGCACTATATGTGAGTGTGAATATGCACCAACACTACACTAGAACTCTCTTGGTCAAACTACTCATCGACAACCCCTCTTTATAGTACGACTAAGACAAAATAAAAGACCTAACTATATCACGAGTGTCCGCAACTCCTTGACACTCGGAATCCGAAGACCTACACTTTGTGTTTCGTCGCTTTAGCCGTCGCTTCAAGTTCTTATCTCCGGGATTGTTTTCACCGTTGTAGTACATCTACCTGTAATGCGACCTAACTTGCCATTTGCCTCTGCAAAACACACATTAGTCACATGTAATATTACATTGTCATTAATCACTAAAACCAACCAGGGCCTAGATTCTTTCAATCTCCCCCTTTTTGGTGATTGATGACAACCCTACAAGATTGTGAGAGTAGTTTGTTTTGAAATTTCTATCAATAGAGAAGATGGTTAGTTATATTCAATACTTTTTGATAGAAAGAGTGTGTAACATAATAATAAGAATGAGCGCATACACATCATAAGTTTCTTGTTCATATAAAAGTGAAATCAAATCGATGAACAAGAACTAGAATACTGGTGATAACATATAAGGTGAAAACACAATACACACAGTCAACATGAGCATCAAGAGTATATAATAGAGTTTGTGATCCAAAATCATCATACAAAAGTGGAGCTAGTACATAGAGTATCAAGCACATATATTACATCAAAATGACTCTCTACTAACTCCCTAACTCCCCCTAGCTCTCACAACTCTCATATCTCTCGCCCTTTGGCATCAAACACCAAAAGGGAACCCTAACCTACAGACCAGAAGAGGAAGGAGGTGGTGGGGGCACATCCGGTCGCGGTCGTGACAGAAGAGCAAACGCCAGCTGAGGGTCAGAGTCAGTCTCGGATCCAGGATCTACCGTAGAAGCTAGAGCTGGTACTGACTCGAACGGAGGCTGCACTGCAGGAGCTGCCGGAGCTGAAGAGGTCACAGACACCGCCACAGCAGCAGTGGTAACAACAGGAGCTGGTGGCACTGGTGGCTGAGTGCTGACGGAGTTGATGACCGGCGACGAGAAAACCAGGGTGACCGGCCGGAGCGGAGAGGTAGAAGGACCAACTAAAGGAAGAGGGGGTCCTGCCTGAATGGCTGGCACAACAACAGCCTGAAGAGGTGGAGGGGGTGCTGACTGAACGGGATGGATCTGAACACCTGTATGCTGAAGCATGAGAGTCATGAAAGCCCTGTTCTCAGCCCGGTCTGCCAGAAGCTGCTGTTGCAGAGTATCCTGTCTGTCCTGAATAGTCTGAAACATCGAGAGCATTCTCTCGGACATCTGCTGCTGGACCGCTGTCTGACGGGCCTGCTCGGCTACCAAGTGAGCCTGCTGCTAAGTAAGGGTTTGGAGGATCACAGCAAGAGCAGGGTCAATGGCAGGAGGGGCAGCAGGGGCAACACTAGAACTCCTAGCCTCATGATCATGTGAGCGTGGAGGCATAGGAGGCGGAGGCGGAATCCCAAAATCATCATCATCAGCGGGAACTGTTGTGCCCTGAGTCTCGAACTGATGAAAGGTCGTATCCTCTGCCTGAGTGTCTGTCATTGGATCAGGTGTCGACACTGGGTCCTCAAGGGCTGGACGGTAAGAGCCAAAGAGGAGGCGAGAGGCCTCAAGAGTGCCCTGGAACTGCGGTGGCCGGATTAGCTGTGCGAAGATGTGGCAGAGATAGTGAGCATATGGCAGCTGACGCCGGGCACGAAGTCCATCCAATACGGTGTCCTCGATCTCACAGAGAAGGAAGTCAACAACATCAAACTCTGAATGAGAGACCAGGGCACCGAGGAGCCAGAGCTGGATATGAGTAGCAGCCTCCCTATAACACATCCGTGGCAGAAGCGTCCGTCTCATGAGCTGATATAAGAACTTGGCCGCTATAGTGAAATCTGCCGGAGAACGTCACGACCCATCTGAGAAGGGCGGTCAAAACAAAGCCGCGACGTGAGCTGTAGCTGGAGCAACTCCGTCGTGAGGGCGACGAGGAGGATCAGAGGTACCGTAGCACAAACTGTGAAGACGACTCGATGACTCGTTGAATCCAAACAACTGGCAAATCTGGCTAGCATGAAGTGTAACATCCTCTCGCTCAAAGCGGAACCTCATCCACTGGTGATCAGGGTCGATCCATACAGAAGCATAGAAAACTCGGACCCATTCCTCAACATATATGCCGCTGGTAGTCAAAAGAGTGAGAAGGCTAGACAGATATGAGAGGTGTACCTCAGAGTCAGCACCGGCGGCTAGCAGAAACGCAGGAAGATCCAAAAGTCGGTGCACTCGCAGAGCAATCTGGGCAGACATCTGTGCTCGAAAGAAATACTCCTATATCCTGGTGCTGAAGAAATCGACTGTTGCAGGGTCTCTCTGAGCCGGTAGCCAAGTCTCCACGGGTACGTGTCTGAACCGACGTACCCGGGCCGCTGTAGCACGCTGAAGATCAAACAACCGAGGATCGGCAGCCAGTGGTCGCACCTCGGTCTCATCTCGCTCCTGGAAGCGGGCAGGTGGGATAGGTGGAGCAGAAAGGGGAGCGAGAGGAGGAGCAGTGGAAGCAGGGGTAGTGGAGGTGGTAGGTATGGCTAGGGGTGGAAACGAGCCGAGCCGAGCTCGGCTCAGCTCGCCCATCTGGGCTCGCCGAGCCAACGAGCCTAGCCATAAATGTAAATCTACTCTCTAAATTATAATATAAAATCTTAAAAATATTCTAAATAACATATTTAAATTAGTAAAATAGATATATCACTAATATAACATAGAAAATAGATTATTTTTGTATAGTAATCTCAAATAACATAAATTATTGTCTACTCGGTACTAATATTATATGCTAATTAAGATTTTATTAACAAATTGTTGTTAGATCGAGCCACGAGTCAGCTCGCGAGCTGCATCGAGCCGAGCTGGCTCGCTCTTTTCACGAGCCACAAAAATAGGCTCGGCTCGGGCTCGTTCTGAGCGTCGAGCCGGTCCAAGCCGAGCCGAGCTGCTGCGAGCCCGAGCCAGCTCGTTGAGCTCGAGCTTTTTTTCCAGCCCTAGGTATGGCTGAGATGGAGGATGACGCAGGAGTGACTGGAGCAGACGAAGTGGGTGGTGGAGTGGTAGTAGTGGTGAGAGTGGTAGGTGCGGAGGAGCGAGGCCGAGAGGCGAGTCGACGAACACGATAAGCAATCTGATCTGAAGAAATCCACAGCTGATCACCTCTCTCTACCTGCTCAGCAGCTGCTACTACTGCTAGAGCTGCTCGGGCTACTCTATCCAAATGCCGCTTCTTGCGGCCTTCCTGCTGCTCCAAGTAGAGAGTCTTCCCCCTTGACCTGCCTAAAGGGGCGAGGAGGGTCCTCGTCATCTCCTCCCCTGGCACCGACACATTCTTCGTGCGCGACATCCTGACCTGACGACTGCATATGAGAGAGAGAGAGAAGCTAAGCACAAGAAGATAACAGTCGATAGGATGACAAAAGAACGGATAGCTACCTAGAAATCTCACACGAGAGGGAGAGAATCCAGGCAGGACAGGAAACGGCTCACGAGCAGGCGAGGTCACTGAAATGACAGAAGAGGTGAGCACATATTAGTCACATAGTCATAAGTATATGAAATGTGAATAAATACATACACAGAGTGTTATGGCACAAAAATCGAGAGATATGGTGATCGAGAGGTCAAACGACGCGAAAATGACGTTTGAACGAGAAATAGTGCCATAGGAGGTTCGGAATTAGAAATGAGGCATGAAACGACGTGGAATTGAGTCGATACTTCACGAATAAGTTTATATTGGTAAATATGAGTGAAGTGTGCACTTGGTTTGATTTTAGGCGAAGAAAATGGAATTTGGGCACTCGGCTCGGAAACGATCGCTAGAAACGGGGATTTGTGTAAAATTGAAGCCTGGGATATCGAATTGGCGTGAAATTTGGTGAATATGTTACTGGAGGTATTGTGAAGGTGCCTGAAAAGTTTGGGTTCAATTGGAGCAATTTTGGCTGGTTTGGTCATTTCACCGAGCATGTGGTGTGCGGTGATCTAGGGTTGAGGTGAAACGACCAATTTAGATGGTGAAACCCTCCCTAAGGAGCTCAAGACCTGCAGGGGGATACAATGGGACACAAGGACACACATCCCACACATTGATTCTCAGGAATTTCACAGATTGGATATAAGGAACCAAGGGGTGGAATAGGAGCTTCAATGGGCTGGAAACAGAGAGGGGAAAGAGGAGAAGAAGCTGGGGCTGCTTATCAGAGAGGAGGAAGGAGGATAGCACTTGGTGGTCGGAGGATCGCTGCCGGAGAGAGAGATCGACGGAGAGGGAGGAGGATCGTCAGAGAGCCAGGGAACAGAGAGGAGACAGAGAGAAAATGCCCTGGCCTCGGGCTCGGGCAGGAAATGATTTTTAAAAACGAGTTATGGGCGCACCGGACAGTCTACAGTGCCTGTCCGGTGCACACCGGACAGAGCACAGTAGCTGTCCGGTGAACCACCGGTCAGCGCACAGGAAAAAGGAGTTCTGCGCGCACGCGGCCGGTGCACCAGACAGTGCATAGTGCAGTGTCCAGTGAGCCCAGACAGAGGGAATTTTGAAATTTTTCAAATTTTCTATCTAGTTTTCAGCCAAACCAAATCCCAACTTATAATCACACAAAAGAACACTTGTTGGGACAGGTATTGGCACCCTCATATATTTTCTCATAATTTTTAAAATATTTTGCCATAGGCTAGATAATTTTTAGAGAAAATAGGCAAATGGTGAGATTTGCATTTTGGCTTTGCACTAGGGGTTTTCATGAAAGATTTGAGTTTTGAATACTCCCCCTAAGTGCAGTACTTCATGCATATCTCAATAACCAACAATTTGTATAGTGAATAGAAATTTAAGTACTAAAAGCTTAAAACTAAGGCTTGTTAAGTTTGAGCCCGAGTTAAGCTTTTTCACTCGCTTTGTTGGCGGTTATCTTAACTAGGTTAGACAAGCCCTAGATGCAATACAAGAAATTTAAATATGCAATGCAAGCTTGACAACACCATTTTGAGATCTTTAAATAAAATTTCTGAGATCATGTATATTTAATTCATTCCTCAACATGCAAAAGCGGGTTTTATCAAGTGGCTCAGTGAAAATATCTGCTAATTGATCTTCCGACCTCACTCCTTATAAAATGATGTCTCCTTTCGCAACATGATCTCTAAGGAAGTGATGACGGATATCAATGTTCTTGGTGCGCGAGTGTTGTACAGGATTATTAGTAATTTTAACAGCACTCTCATTGTCACACAACAAAGGTACCTTTTCTAGAACTACATCATAGTCTAGAAGAGTTTGCTTCATATATAAAATTTGTGTACAACAAGCACCCGCGGCAATGTACTCCGCTTCGGCAGTTGACAAGGCAACACTATTTTGCTTTTTGGATGTCCATGATACTAGTGATCTCCCAAGCAAATGGCACCCCCAGAAGTACTTTTTCTATCAATTTTGCAACTGGCATAATCCGAATTGGAATAGCCAATTAAGTCAAAAGTAGCTCCTTTGGGATACCAAAGACCAACGCTTGGGGTGAGCTTGAGATACCTAAGAATTCTTTTAACAACGTGAAGATGAGATTTCTTACGATTTGATTGAAATCTTGCACACATGCAGACACTAAACATGATATCGGGCCTAGATGCGGTAAGATACAATAAACTACCAATCATAAAACGGTAGAGAGTTTGATCAATCGGGTTACCTCCCTCATCTAGGTCGAGATGTCCATTTGTTGGCATAGGTGTCTTGATTGGTTTGCACTTCTCCATGTTGAACCTTTTCAACAAGTCTTTGGTATACTTCTCTTATGAGAGGAAGTTACCATCTTTCATTTTCTTGACTTGAAAGCCAAGGAAGTACGTCAGCTCACCAATCATTGACATCTCGAACTCCTTCGACATCAACTCACCAAATTCCTTGCAATGATAGTCATTTGTCGAGCCAAAGATTATGTCATCAACATATACTTGACAAATGAAAATACCACCGTTATGTTTCTTTGTGAATAGAGTTGTGTCGACGGTCCCGATCTTGAAGCCCTTTTCGATGAGGAAGTCGCGAAGACGCTCATACCAAGCCCTTGGAGCTTGCTTTAACCCATATAGTGCTTTGGACAACCTGTAAGCATGGTTAGGATATGTAGGGTCTTCAAACCCGGGTGGTTGCTCAACATATACGAGTTCATTTATGAAGCCATTTAAAAATGCACTTTTTACATCCATTTGATAAAGCTTTATATCATAGCATGATGCATATGCGAGTAGGATATGGATGGCTTCCAATCGAGCAACCGGTGCAAAGGTCTCTCCAAAATCTAAGCCTTCAACTTGAGAGAATCCCTTTGCAACAAGTCTTGCCTTGTTCCTTACAATCACGCCTTGATCATCTTGTTTGTTTCTGAACACCCACTTTGTTCCAATGATTCTTGCATCTTGTGGGGGCTTCTCCAGGGTCCAAACTTGGTTACGGGTGAAGTTGTTTAGTTCTTCATGCATGGCGTTCACCCAATCCGAATCCTGTAGTGCCTCATCTATACATGTAAGCTCAACACAAGAAACAAAGGAGTGATGTTCAATAAAAGAAGCATGTTTATGTGATCGAGTAATAACCCCTTGTGAAGGACTCCCAATGATTTGGTCTTTTGGGTGTGCTTGCAGTAGTGATGAGTTTCTCCTGTCAACCACTTGGGAAGAAGATCCTGGAGCATCAACATCTTCGGCTTGTACCCTTGCTTGTTCATGAGAGACAAATGTATCTTCATTTGCATGCCTCTCATCTTTTTCATCATCTTGTGGTACACTTGATGAAGAAGGCATGTCAATGTTTTGCACCTCTTGTTCATCTTCTTTTGGTTTGATAGCTCCAATTGACATGTTCTTCATGGCTTCCCTAAGTGGCTCATCACCTACACCATCAAGATTTTCAAGTGCTCCTTGGGAGCTATTAGTCTCATCAAATTCCACACCATATGTTTCTTCTACCACGCCAGTGGCATGATTGAATACTCGATATGCTTTGGACTTTGATGAATAACCCAATAGAAAACCAATATCACAATGTCTTTGAAACTTCCCTAGGTGATGGCGTTTCTTGTAAATGTAGCATTTGCATCCAAACACCCGGAAGAAGGAGACGTCTGGCTTTTTCCCATTTAGCAGTTCATAGGGAGTCTTCGCAAGTAGCCGGTGAGGAAATAGCCTGTTTGATGCATAACATGCAGTGTTGACAGCTTCGGCCCAAAACCTCTCCGGTGTGTTATACTCATCAAGGATTGTTCTTGCAAGTGTGATCAAGGTTCTGTTTTTCTTTTCAACAACTCCATTTTGTTGAGGTGTATATGTTGCAGATACTTCATGCTTGATCCCAATCTCATCACAATATTCATGAATGTTGGTGTTGTCAAATTCTTTACCATTATCACTTCTAATCTTCTTGATCTTGCAATCAAATTCATTTTGAGCTTTCTTGGCAAATTTCTTAAATATAGATGCAACTTTAGATTTATCATGGAGAAAGAACACCCAAGTGTATCTTGAGAAATCATCAACTATCACTAGACAGTAGAGGTTGCCACCAGCACTTACATAATTTGTAGGTCCAAATAAATACATATGAAGTAGTTCCAGTGGCCTTGATGTTGACATGAAATCTTTTGTAGGATGTGTGTTAGCAACTTGCTTCCCAGCTTGACATGCACTACAAGGCTTGTCCTTTTCAAATACAACATCCTTTAATCCTCTAACCATGTCCTTCTTTAATACTTTCTTGAGTGTGCTCATCCCAACATGTGCAAGCCTCCTATGCCAAAGCCATCCAAGTGATGCTTTGGTAAAGAGGCAAGTTCTTAAGTCTGCATCTTCAGAGGTGAAATCCACTAAGTAGAGATTGTTGTATCTAAATCCTTTGAACACAATTGATTCATCATCCATTTTTGATACAATAACCTCTGTTGGAGTGAATAAGCATTGAAGTCCAAGATCACAAAGTTGACCCAGTGATAATAAGTTGAAGCTCAAAGGTGCAACTAAGAGAACATTTGAAATTGATAGATCATTTGAAATTGCCACCTTGCCAAGTCTTTGAACTTTTCCCTTTGAATTGTCCCCAAATGTGATTTTGTCTTGTCCATCAACATTCTCATCAAGTGAGGTGAACATCCGTAGGTTGCCAGTCATATGTTGTGTGCATCCACTGTCAATAACCCAATGGCTCCCACCGGTCTTGTAGTTCAGCTACATCCACAGACAATTCAAACTTGAGTTTTGAGGGGCCTATATTGCATAGGACCAATGACTTTCTCAATCAAGGACTTTGCAACCCAAATTTGTCTAGGTCTACTCTTGCTTGGTGGACCTAGGAATGTAACTTTGACCTTTTCATTTGCTACTTTTCTTAGAACATAATGAACATTGAAGGCAAATGGTCTTGAGTGTTTAGGCAAGGGAGTTCGTGGTTTGGCTTTGCAGTTGTGGGCAAAATGACCTTCTTTTCCACACTCAAAGCATTTGATAGGCTTATGAGTTTGCTTTGGCTTGTATTGAGTTGCAGCTTTCTTTTGCACAAGAGAATTGTATCCAATACCACTCTTGTTGTTTTTCATGACAGTGTTCATGAGCAATTTATTTTGGAGGTATTGGCCCTTGTTGAACTTTTGCACACTTGCTGCAAGATGTTCATTTTCACTCTTAAGTTTCTTGACCTCATTTTTAAGCCTTTCATTATCCACTGCCAACTCATTGTTGAAATCATTGTCCTCAATGGCAACATTTCCTCTAGTAGTTGCATCAATCAAGTATCTCTTCAATTTTTGGTTGTCTAATGTCAAGACTTCAACTCAGTTCATCATGTAGACTAGTTTGATCACCTTGACTCAAATCATCACATGAGGTTGCTACATCAATCTTAACAACAGGGTTAATAGCCTCATGTGTATTGCAAGATAAAAGTTCATTTTCAACAAGAAGATTATCATGATCAAATATAATCTTAGTATAATCTTCCTTAATTTTCACTAGTCTATCTTTCAACTCCCTATTAGCTTCATTTAACTTGTCACATTTATCCTTAGCATCTTTTAGGGAGGATGTAAGCTCATTTACAGTGGATGACATGGTTTTGTATTCTTCTTTCATTTCATCACTAGCTTTCATAACTATGTCATATTTGGCATTCAAAGATTCATTTTCATTTTTCAACTTATCGCATTTAGTTTTTGACTTCCTAATGAATTGAGTGTATTTTTAAGCAAGTCAGCTAGTTCATCATAGGAAGGTGAAGCAAATTCATCATCACTATCACTACCACTATCACTATCATCAGTAATATCATTATCATTTTGTACCTTCCGTTCACCTCTAGCCATGAGGCATAGGTGAGAAGTCGATGATGGCGATGGTGGTGGTGAAGAGAAGTCTCCAGCGATGGCGGCAACTTTTTCACCATTTTCTTCTTCACTTGAAGAAGATCCACTTGATGACTCAATGTCAGTGAGCCAGTCACCAACAATATATGCCTTTCCATTTTTCTTTTTGTGGAACCTCTTGTGCTTCCTATCCTTCCTCTTGAAGAATCTCTTTTCCTTTTTCTCATCATCGCTGTCATCTTCTTTCTCGCCCTTGAACTTGTTCTTCTTGGGCTTGTTACATTGATGAGAAAGATGACCAAGCTCTTCACAATTGTAGCAATCCATTTCAGAAATGGGCTTTCTTTTGCTGGTTTCTTCTTTCTTGAGTCAAATTTGATGCTGTCACATCCGGTTTTAGAAGGCAAACCGAATGCGAACCATGTACGTGCCAGGATCAGTTATTCACGTACACAGCAGTTACATAACATGGACATCATCACACAGTGCTCAAAATAGTATTAAAAGGGAAATAATAGTCGATTACATCATACGTCGGAGACGTCCATATAGTCCTTACAATAAATCAAAGTGCGAAAACGAAACGTAGATAACCGCGGCCTTCACAGGCAGCCGACTGGGGGTTGCCGCTAACCCACACCTAGAACTCGTCGTAGTCTTGGAACTCCTGGAAATCTCCTTCCACAGCTTCATCTTCGCCTGAGCAGTGGTTGCAATGCTGACAACCTGGGGATGGGGGGGGGGTTTGGTGTGTAGAGCAAGGGTGAGTACACATCAACATACTCAGCAAGTATCCTGTTTGGTTGTAGTGGACTAGCTTTATGTGGGGGATAAGTCAAGCAGTTGCTTTTAGTTGGTCAGATTATTATTTACTAATAGAAAGCCAAGTTTTAGCATTAACCCAAGTTATTAGCCCGATGTACCCTTTCCAAACGGAAAGAATACCACTTACCAGCACCATAGTCATAACCAAAACCAATCGATCTCATAGCCACCTGTACCAAAGTATCTCTGATCAAGTACCACTAATCACTGGAGCTCCCTTGGCCGCTCATAACCGTGAGCACGGCTGATATATCAGTTTTCAAACACTCTGCAGAGGTTGTGCACTTTACCCACAAGCCGTGATTCCCTCTTGCCTCGGGCCGATCAAACCCTTAAACACTACCAAGGTGAATAGGCAGGGTTTCACTACGTAGCCTTTACAAAGATTCCCCGGGGCTGTAGTCGCCCGTTAGGTTTCCTAAATATACCGCACTCCTCCCCAAGGGACAAATCAACCTTGGCAGAGCGAGCCGCATACACCGAGCCCCATTGACGGCACAACGGCGAAGCGAACTACACCCCGGATCCTCTAATTATTCAGCTAAGGGCACCCCATTCCACCCTCATGGTTGCACTATTTTCCCGGGCGGTCATCCATAGAACAGGTCCTTACGGAGAGGCACTCGAGAAACCGCTCGAGCCCCCTTAAAGCCACAAGTACAACATCATAATAAGAGAAGGGAAAACAGCGTATCATAGATAATCTCATCATGTTCATTGATTAGAGTTGAGCAATAGCATAAAGCTAACTAATAATAATCCAACCCATATAGGTAAACAAGGATATGGATAACAAAAGCTAGTCAGTCCTTAGGCATAAATGTGTAAAGCGGGAGGTGAATTAAATAATGAATAGGACAGAGATAGGTCAAAGGACACTTGCCTCCACCAACCGACTGCTGCTCAGGGGCTTCTCCTGCGAGTTCCTCGGGCTCTTCGACCGGATCGTTCTCTATGCGATTGCAAGCATATATACATTCATCCATTCAAATTGGGAGACAAACAGTACATCATATAAGGGAACAAATAAAGTGAATATGCATCAAGTATGACATTCGATATCGCATTCATTATGGTTAGAAAGAAACGGGAAAAGGTCTCGCGGGGGGGTTAAAGCTTATGCACTAATGATTAGTTACAATTGGTTCTAACAAAAGAATTTAGTTATATGCACTAATGGGAACCTAGTCATTTTTAGTCGATCAACTTTGAACTGGATAAACAATTGATTATATGAATTAACTAGCGTAACGGAATTCTAAATTAAGTTTCCTACTTCAATAACATGAACAATGATTAACCTGCCTAAAATAAAATAAATAACAGTAATGAAAGAAAATAAAATAAAATAAAATAAATAAAAAAAGGGGGGCGGTTGAACCGGCCAGGGGGCGGTTGAACCGGCCTGGGCAGGGGCGGGGGCGGCCAAGCCGGCGGCGGGCGGCCGAGCTGGTGGGGGGGGGGCGGGCGGCCGAACCGGCGGGGGCGCAGGGGCAGGGGGCGGCCGAGCTGGCGCGCAGGGGCGGCCGAGCCGGCCAGGGGCGGGGCAGGGCGCGCAGGGGCGGCGGCGGCCGAGCCGGCCATGGGCGGTCGAGCTGGGCGGCGGGCGGCCGGACCGGGGCGCAGGGGTGGCCGAGCGGCGGGGCCGAGCCGGGTAGGGGGAAGGGGAGGGGGGATGGGGGAGGGGGACCTCACCGGGGACGGGGACGGGCGGCCGAACCGGCGACGAGCAGGGGCGGCGGCTAGGGCAGGGGGCGGCTGAAAGGGAATTAGGCTTACACCTAGTCCCTAATTAATTTTGGTGGTTGAATTGCCCAACACAAACATTTGGACTAACTAAGTTTGCCCAAGTGTATAGATTATACAGGTTCACACTCAGCCAATAAAAAGACCAAGTTTTGGATTCAACAAAGGAGCAAAGTGGGAACCGAAGGCCCTCTGGTCTGGGAGCACCGGACTGTCCGGTGTACACCGGACAGTGTCCGGTGCACCAGAGGACTCCAGCTCAAACTCGCCACCTTCGGGAATTTCCAGAGGCACTCGCGCTATAATTCACCGGACTGTCCGGTGTACACCGGACAGTGTCCGGTGCGCCAAGGAGGAGCGGCCTCAGGAACTCGCCAGCTTCGGGAAACGCCAACGGCTAGTCCACTATAATTCACCGGACTGTCCGGTGTGCACCGGACTGTCCGGTGCAACTCCGGAGCAACGGCTATCTCCGCGCCAACGGCTCTCTGCGGTGCATTAAATGCGCGCGCAGCGTGCGCAGAAGTCAGGCGTGCCCATACTGGCACACCGGACAAGGAACAGTAGATGTCCGGTGTGCACCGGACACCCAGGCGGGCCCACAAGTTAGGAGCTCCAACGGTCAGAATCCAACGGCAGTGATGACGTGGCAGGGGGCACCGGACTGTCCGGTGTGCACCGGACTGTCCGGTGCGCCATCGAGCAGACAGCCTCCCAACGGCCACTTTTGGTGGTTGGGGCTATAAATACCCCAACCACCCCACCATTCATTGCATCCAAGTTTTCCACTTCTCAACCACTACAAGAGCTCTAGCATTCAATTCTAGACACACCAAAAGAGATCAAATCCTCTCCAATTCCACAAAAGGCTTTAGTGATTAGAGAGAGAGATTTGTCGTGTTCTTTTTGAGCTCTTGCGCTTGGATTGCTTCTTTTCTTTCTCACTTGTTCTTGTGATCAAAACTCCATTGTAATCAAGGCAAGAGGCACCAATTGTGTGGTGGCCCTTGCGGGGAAGTTTTTGTTCCTGGCTTTGATTTGAGAAGAGAAGCTCACTCGGTCCGAGGGACCGTTTGAGAGAGGGAAGGGTTGAAAGAGACCCGGCCTTTGTGGCCTCCTCAACGGGGAGTAGGTTTGCGAGAACCGAACCTCGGTAAAACAAATCCGCGTGTCACACTCTTCATTTGCTTGCGATTTGTTTTGCGCCCTCTCTCGCGGACTCGTTTTTTATTTCTAACGCTAACCCGGCTTGTAGTTGTGTTTATATTTGAAAATTTCAGTTTCGCCCTATTCACCCCCCCTCTAGGCGACTATCAATTGGTATCAGAGCCCGGTGCTTCATTAGAGCCTAACCGCTCGAAGTGATGTCGGGAGATCACGCCAAGAAGGAAATGGAGACCGGCGAAAAGCCCACTACAAGCCAAGGGAGCACTTCATCGGAAGAGTCCCGCACCAAGAGGAGGGAGAAGAAAAAGATCTCCTCCAACAAAGGGAAGGAGAAGAAATCTTCTTCTCACCACAAAGAGAAGAAGGAAAAACCTTCTTCCCACAAGCCGCATCGGAGTGGGGGCAAGCAAAAGAGGATGAGGAAAGTGGTCTACTACGAGACCGACACTTCATCAACATCGACCTCCGGCTCCGACGCGCCCTCCGTAACTTCTAAACGCCAAGAGCGTAAGAAGTTTAGTAAGATCCCCCTACACTACCCTCGCATTTCTAAACATACACCTTTACTTTCCGTCCCATTAGGCAAACCACCAACTTTTGATGGTGAAGATTATGCTAGGTGGAGTGATTTAATGCGATTTCATCTAACCTCACTCCACAAAAGTATATGGGATGTTGTTGAGTTTGGTGCACAGGTACCGTCGGTAGGGGATAAGGACTATGATGAGGATGAGGTGGCCCAAATCGAGCACTTCAACTCTCAAGCGACAACGATACTCCTCGCCTCTTTAAGTAGAGAGGAGTATAACAAAGTGCAAGGGTTGAAGAGCGCCAAGGAAGTTTGGGATGTGCTCAAAACCGCGCACGAGGGAGATGAGCTCACCAAGATCACCAAGCGGGAAACGATCGAGGGGGAGCTCGGTCGGTTCCGGCTTCGCAAAGGGGAGGAGCCACAACACATGTACAACCGGCTCAAGACCTTGGTGAACCAAGTGCGCAACCTCGGGAGCATAAAGTGGGACGACCACGAGGTGGTTAAGGTTATTCTGAGATCACTTATTTTCCTTAACCCTACTCAAGTTCAATTAATTCGTGGTAATCCTAGATATACAAAAATGACCCCCGAGGAAGTTATCGGGCATTTTGTAAGTTTTGAGTGTATGATCGAAGGCTCGAGAAAGATCAACGAGCTTGACGAACCCACCACATCCGAAGTTCAACCCGTCGCATTCAAGGCGACGGAAGAAAAGAAGGAGGAGGCTACACCAAGTCGACAACCAATAGACGCCTCCAAGCTCGACAATGAGGAAATGGCGCTCGTCATCAAGAGCTTCCGCCAAATCCTCAAGCAAAGGAGGGGGAAAGACTACAAGTCCCGCTCCAAGAAGGTTTGCTACAAATGTGGTAAGCCCGGTCATTTTATTGCTAAATGTCCTATATCAAGTGACAGTGACCGAGGCGACGACAAGAAGGGGAGAAGAAAGGAGAAGAAGAGATACTACAAGAAGAAGGGCGGCGATGCCCATGTTTGTCGGGAGTGGGACTCCGATGAAAGCTCTAGCGACTCCTCCGACGACGAGGACGCCGCCAACATCGCCGTCACCAAGGGACTTCTCTTCCCCAACGTCGGCCACAAGTGCCTCATGGCAAAGGACGGCAAAAAGAAGGTAAAATCAAGATCCTCCACTAAATATGAAACCTCTAGTGATGATAATGCTAGTGATGAGGAAGATAGTTTGCGTACCCTTTTTGCCAACCTTAACATGGAACAAAAAGAAAAATTAAATGAATTAATTAGTGCTATTCATGAAAAGGATGACCTTTTGGATTCACAAGAGGATTGTCTAATTAAAGAAAACAAGAAACATGTTAAGGTTAAAAATGCTTATGCTCTAGAAATTGAGAAATGTGAAAAATTATCTAGTGAGCTAAGCACTTGTCGTGAGATGATTGACAACCTTAGGAATGAAAATGCTAGTCTAAATGCTAAGGTTGATTCACATGTTTGTAATGTTTCAATTCCTAATCCTAGAGATAATAATGATGATTTGCTTGCTAGGATTAAAGAATTGAACATTTCTCTTGCTAGCCTTAGAGTAGAGAATGAAAATTTAATTGCTAAGGTTAAAGATTTTGATGTTTGCAAAGTTACAATTTCCGATCTTAGAGATAAAAATGATATTCTTCATGCTAAGATTGTTGAACTTAATTCCTGCAGACCATCTACATCTACCATTGAGCATGTCACTATTTGTACTAGATGTAGAGATGTTGATGTAAATGCTATTCATGATCTTATGGCTTTAATTAAACAACAAAATGATCATATAGCAAAACTAGATGCTAAAATTGCCGAGCATAACTTAGAGAATGAAAAATTTAAATTTGCTAGAAGTATGCTCTATAATGGGAGACGCCCTGGCATCAAGGATGGCATTGGCTTCCAAAGGGGAGACAATGTCAAACTTAGTGTCCCTCCTAAAAGATTGTCAAATTTTGTTAAGGGCAAGGCTCCCATGCCTCAAGATAACGAGGGTTACATTTTATACCCTGCCGGTTATCTTGAGAGCAAAATTAGGAGAATTCATTCTAGGAAGTCTCACTCTGGCCCTAATCATGCTTTCATGTATAAGGGTGAGACATCTAGCTCTAGGCAACCAACCCGTGCTAAGTTGCCTAGAAAGAAAACTCCTAGTGCATCAAATGATCATGACATTTCATTCAAAACTTTTGATGCATCTTATGTGTTGACAAACAAATCCGGCAAAATAGTTGCCAAATATGTTGGGGGCAAGCACAAGGGTTCAAAGACTTGTGTTTGGATACCCAAAGTTCTTGTGTCTAATGCCAAAGGACCCAAAACCATTTGGGTACCTAAAGTCAAGAACTAAACTTGTGTTGTAGGTTTATGCATCCGGGGGCTCAAGTTGGATACTCGACAGCGGATGCACAAACCACATGACAGGGGAGAAAAGGATGTTCTCCTCATATGAGAAAAACCAAGATCCCCAAAGAGCGATCACATTCGGGGATGGAAATCAAGGTTTGGTCAAAGGTCTGGGTAAAATTGCTATATCTCCTAACCATTCCATTTCCAATGTTTTTCTTGTTGATTCTTTAGATTACAACTTGCTTTCTGTATCTCAATTATGTCAAATGGGCTACAACTGTCTATTCACTGATGTCTGTGTCACTGTCTTTAGAAGAAGTGATGATTCAATAGCATTTAAGGGTGTGTTAGAGGGTCAGCTGTACTTAGTAGATTTTGAAAGAGCTGAACTCGACACATGCTTAATTGCTAAGACTAACATGGGTTGGCTCTGGCACCGCCGACTAGCCCATGTTGGGATGAAGAATCTTCACAAGCTTCTAAAGGGAGAACACATTTTAGGATTAACAAATGTTCATTTTGAGAAAGACAGGATTTGTAGCGCATGCCAAGCAGGGAAGCAAGTTGGCTCTCATCATCCACACAAGAACATCATGACGACCGACAGGCCACTAGAGCTCCTACACATGGATCTATTCGGCCCGATTGCTTATATAAGCATCGGCGGGAGTAAGTACTGTCTAGTTATTGTGGATGATTATTCTCGCTTCACTTGGGTATTCTTTTTACAGGAAAAATCTCAAACCCAAGAGACCTTAAAGGGATTCTTGAGACGGGCTCAAAATGAGTTCGGCTTAAGGATCAAGAAAATAAGAAGCGACAACGGAACAGAGTTCAAGAACTCTCAAATCGAAGGCTTCCTTGAGGAGGAGGGCATCAAGCATGAGTTCTCTTCTCCCTACACGCCACAACAAAATGGTGTAGTGGAGAGGAAGAATAGAACTCTATTAGACATGGCAAGGACCATGCTTGATGAGTACAAGACTTCGGATCGGTTTTGGGCGGAGGCGGTCAACACCGCGTGTTACGCCATCAACCGGTTGTATCTACACCGAATCCTCAAGAAGACATCCTATGAACTCCTAACCGGTAAAAAGCCAAACATTTCATATTTTAGAGTTTTTGGTAGCAAATGCTTTATTCTTGTTAAAAGAGGTAGAAAATCTAAATTTGCTCCTAAGACTGTAGAAGGCTTTTTACTTGGTTATGACTCAAACACAAGGGCATATAGGATCTTTAACAAGTCCACTGGACTAGTTGAAGTCGCATGTGACGTTGTGTTTGATGAGACTAATGGCTCTCAAGTAGAGCAAATTGATCTTGATGAGATAGGTATTGAAGAGGCTCCGTACATCGCGCTAAGGAACATGTCCATTAGGGATGTGTGCCCTAAGGAATCCGAAGAGCCTCCAAAAGCACAAGATCAACCGTCCTCCTCCATGCAAGCATCTCCACCAACTCAAAATGAGGAAGAGGCTCAAGTTGATGAAGAAGAAGATCAATCAAATGAGCCACCTCAAGATAACGGCATAGATCAAGGGGGAGATACAAATGATCAAGACAAGGAGGATGAAGAGCAAAGGCCGCCACACCCAAGAGTCCACCAAGCAATCCAACGAGATCACCCCGTCGACACCATCCTCGGCGATATTCATAAGGGGGTAACTACTAGATCTCGGGTTGCACATTTTTGTGAACATTACTCGTTTGTTTCCTCTATTGAGCCACACAGGATAGAGGAAGCACTACAAGATTCGGATTGGGTGGTGGCGATGCAAGAGGAGCTCAACAACTTCACGAGGAATGAGGTATGGCATTTAGTTTCACGTCCTAACCAAAATGTTGTAGGAACCAAATGGGTCTTCCGCAACAAGCAAGATGAGCATGGTGTGGTGACAAGGAACAAAGCTCGACTTGTGGCCAAGGGATACTCCCAAGTCGAAGGTTTGGATTTCGGTGAAACCTATGCACCCGTAGCTAGGCTTGAGTCAATTCGCATATTATTGGCCTATGCTACTTACCATGGCTTTAAGCTTTATCAAATGGACGTGAAAAGTGCCTTCCTCAATGGACCAATCAAGGAAGAGGTCTATGTTGAGCAACCTCCCGGCTTTGAAGACAGTGAGTATCCTAACCATGTCTATAAGCTCTCTAAGGCGCTTTATGGGCTCAAGCAAGCCCCAAGAGCATGGTATGAATGCCTTAGAGATTTTCTTATTGCAAATGGATTCAAAGTCGGAAAGGCCGATCCTACACTCTTTACTAAAACTCTTGAAAATGACTTGTTTGTATGCCAAATTTATGTTGATGATATTATATTTGGGTCTACTAACGAGTCTACATGTGAAGAGTTTAGTAGGATTATGACACAGAAATTCGAGATGTCTATGATGGGGGAGTTGAAATATTTCTTAGGATTTCAAGTGAAGCAACTCCAAGAGGACACCTTCCTAAGCCAAACGAAGTACACTCAAGATATTCTAAGCAAGTTTGGAATGAAGGATGCCAAACCCATCAAGACACCCATGGGAACTAATGGGCATCTCGACCTCGACACGGGAGGTAAGTCCGTGGATCAAAAGGTATACCGGTCGATGATAGGTTCATTACTCTATTTATGTGCAACTTGACCGGACATTATGCTTTCCGTTTGCATGTGTGCAAGATTCCAATCCGACCCTAAGGAATCACACCTTACGGCCGTAAAACGAATCTTGAGATATTTGACTTATACTCCTAAGTTTGGGCTTTGGTATCCTCGGGGATCCACATTTGATTTGATTGGTTATTCGGATGCCGATTAGGCGGGGTGCAAAATCAATAGGAAGAGCACATCGGGGACTTGCCAGTTCTTGGGAAGATCCTTGGTGTCTTGGGCTTCAAAGAAGCAAAATTCGGTCGCTCTTTCCACCGCCGAAGCCGAGTACATTGCCGCAGGCCATTGTTGCGCGCAATTGCTTTGGATGAGGCAAACCCTGCGGGACTACGGTTACAAATTAACCAAAGTCCCTTTGCTATGTGATAATGAGAGTGCAATCAAAATGGCCGACAATCCCGTCGAGCATAGTCGCACTAAACACATAGCCATCCGGTATCATTTTCTTAGGGATCACCAACAAAAGGGAGATATCGAGATTTCTTACATTAACACTAAAGATCAATTAGCCGATATCTTTACCAAACCTCTCGACGAACAAACTTTTACCAAACTTAGGCATGAGCTCAATATTATTGATTCGCGCAATTTCTTTTGCTAGATTGCACACATAGCTCATTTATATACCTTTGATCATATCTCTTTCATACGCTATGACTAATGTGTTTTCAAGTATATTTCAAACCAAGTCATAGGTATATTGAAAGGGAATTGGAGTCTTCGGCGAAGACAAAGGCTTCCACTACGTAACTCATCCTTCGCCGTCACTCCAAGCATGAGCATCAAAGAAAAGGACTTTGGGGAGAGAGTAAGAGCCCAAAGCTAAAAGATCGGACTTCTTCTTTGGTATAATCTCTACTCATTTATTTATGACCAAAGGGGAAGAAAAGCACTTCTAAGGGCTCTAATGATTCCGTTTTTGGCGATTCATGCCAAAAAGGGGGAGAAATGAGCCCAAAGCAAAAGGACCGCACCACCACCAATTTCAAAAACCTTAGTGTTAAATATTTATCTATTGGTTTTTCTATTATGTTCAAAAGGGGGAGAAAGTAGTACTTCAAAAAGGACATATCAAAACCCTCTTGAACACTAAGAGGAGTATCTCATTTAGGGGGAGTTTTGTTTAGTCAAAGGAGAAGCATTTGAAACAGGGGGACAAAATTTCAAATCTTGAAAATGCTTTGCAAAAATCTTATTCATTTACCTTTGACTATTTGCAAAAGAACTTTGAAAATAATTTACAAAAGAGTTTGCAAAAACAAAACATGTGGTGCAAACGTGGTCCAAAATGTTATAAGTAAGAAACAATCCTTGCATATCTAGTAAGTATTTATATTGGCTCAACTCCAAGCAACCTTTACACTTACATTATGCAAACTAGTTCAATTATGCACTTCTATATTTGCTTTGGTTTGTGTTGGCATCAATCACCAAAAAGGGGGAGATTGAAAGGGAATTAGGCTTACACCTAGTCCCTAATTAATTTTGGTGGTTGAATTGCCCAACACAAACATTTGGACTAACTAAGTTTGCCCAAGTGTATAGATTATACAGGTTCACACTCAGCCAATAAAAAGACCAAGTTTTGGATTCAACAAAGGAGCAAAGTGGGAACCGAAGGCCCTCTGGTCTGGGAGCACCGGACTGTCCGGTGTACACCGGACAGTGTCCGGTGCACCAGAGGACTCCAGCTCAAACTCGCCACCTTCGGGAATTTCCAGAGGCACTCGCGCTATAATTCACCGGACTGTCCGGTGTACACCGGATAGTGTCCGGTGCGCCAAGGAGGAGCGGCCTCAGGAACTCGCCAGCTTCGGGAAACGCCAACGGCTAGTCCACTATAATTCACCGGACTGTCCGGTGTGCACCGGACTGTCCGGTGCAACTCCGGAGCAACGGCTATCTCCGCGCCAACGGCTCTCTGCGGTGCATTAAATGCGCGCGCAGCGCGCGCAGAAGTCAGGCGTGCCCATACTGGCACACCGGACAAGGAACAGTAGATGTCCGGTGTGCACCGGACACCCAGGCGGGCCCACAAGTCAGGAGCTCTAACGGTCAGAATCCAACGGCAGTGATGACGTGGCAGGGGGCACCGGACTGTCCGGTGTGCACCGGACTGTCCAGTGCGCCATCGAGCAGACAGCCTCCCAACGGCCACTTTTGGTGGTTGGGGCTATAAATACCCCAACCACCCCACCATTCATTGCATCCAAGTTTTCCACTTCTCAACCACTACAAGAGCTCTAGCATTCAATTCTAGACACACCAAAAGAGATCAAATCCTCTCCAATTCCACAAAAGGCTTTAGTGATTAGAGAGAGAGATTTGCCGTGTTCTTTTTGAGCTCTTGCGCTTGGATTGCTTCTTTTCTTTCTCACTTGTTCTTGTGATCAAAACTCCATTGTAATCAAGGCAAGAGGCACCAATTGTGTGGTGGCCCTTGCGGGGAAGTTTTTGTTCCCGGCTTTGATTTGAGAAGAGAAGCTCACTCGGTCCGAGGGACCGTTTGAGAGAGGGAAGGGTTGAAAGAGACCCGGCCTTTGTGGCCTCCTCAACGGGGAGTAGGTTTGCGAGAACCGAACCTCGGTAAAACAAATCCGCGTGTCACACTCTTCATTTGCTTGCGATTTGTTTTGCGCCCTCTCTCGCGGACTCGTTTTTTATTTCTAACGCTAACCCGGCTTGTAGTTGTGTTTATATTTGAAAATTTCAGTTTCGCCCTATTCACCCCCCCTCTAGGCGACTATCAGCGGCGGCTGGGGTGGGGAAGAGAGAGAATGAGAGGGAGGGAGAGGGATTGGGGGATTGGGAGGGAAAGGGAGGGGCGGCTGGGCCAATGGGCCCAAAGGGGGCGCGTGGGGGGCGGCTGGGCCGGCCGGGGGCGGCCCACTGCGCGGGAGAGAGAAAAAGGGAGGAGAGAGAGAAAGGAAAAAGAAAGAAAAGAAAAGAAAAATAAAGAAAAGGTTTTTTTTCTCCTTTTCGAAATCCGTTTTTTCCTGGATGAATGCACTTACATTTTTAAGCAATCGAAAGAATGCATGGTTCGGCATGGTGCATCAAACAACATAAAGTAATTTAGGGTTTTGCTCTACACGGGGTCTAAAGCCAAAACCCGCTATAACTTTGGAAAAGGTCAAGGTTTAGCGAGGGAACGAGAAAAAAAGAAAAGGGTAACGCCTGAATTTGGTAAGAGAAAAGAAGAAAAAATTCTGCCCCCAAATTCAGGGCATTACAAACCTATCCCCCTTAAAAGAATCTCGCCCTCGAGATTCAGGGTTGGCTAGCAAAGAGCTCAGGGTATTTAGTCATCAGATCATCTTCACGCTCCCAGGTTGCTTCCTCTTCTGAATGGTGATTCCATCTAACTTTGCACATTCTGATGGTCTTCCTTCGGGTGACTCTGTCTGCAACCTCGAGGATCTGCACTGGCTTCTCAACGTAGGTCAAGTCCTCCTGGACTTCAAGACCTTCCACTGGCAACTGCTCCTCTGGCACACGCAAGCACTTCTTCAACTGAGACACATGAAAGACATCATGCACAGCAGACAAACTCTCGGGCAAACTGAGGTGATAGGCCACTTCTCCACGTCTTGCAAGAATCTGATACGGACCAATGTAGCGGGGTGCTAGCTTGCCTTTCACTCCGAATCTTCTGACTCCTCTGATCGGTGACACTTTCAGATAGACGAAGTCTCCGACTTCGAAACTCAGCTCTCTTCTTCTTGTGTCTGCATAGCTTTGCTGCCTCGATTGCGCTATCTTCAGATTCTCTCGGACCATCTTGATGTTCTCTTCGGCTTCAAGCAAAATGTCCGGCCCAAACACTTGCTTTTCTCCAGGCTGATCCCATTGCAACGGAGTTCTGCAACTCCGTCCATAGAGCGCCTGAAATGGTGACATCTTCAAACTGGCCTGGTAACTGTTGTTATAGGAAAACTCTGCATAAGGCAATCTCTTGTCCCATCCGGACTGGTCTTGCAACGCACAGGCTCTCAGCATATCTTCAAGAATCTGGTTGGTCCTTTCGGTCTGGCCATCTGTCTGCGGGTGATAAGCTGAACTGAAATTCAGATGGGTGCCCAAGGCTTCATGCAACTGCTGCCAGAAATGAGAGGTGAACTGCGTTCCTCTATCTGATACTATCTTCTTTGGCACACCATGAAGACAAACGATCCGAGACATATATAATTCTGCCAATACTGCACTGCTGTAGTTGGTCTTGACGGGTATGAAGTGGGCTGACTTGGTCAAGCGGTCCACTACTACCCAAATGGAATCGTAGCCGGCTCGAGTGCGAGGCAATCCGACTATGAAATCCATACCAATTTCATCCCATTTCCACTAAGGGATCTACAACGGTTGCAACAATCCAGCAGGTCTCTGGTGCTCTGCCTTAATTCTTCGGCAACTATCGCACATAGCCACATGCTCTGCGATTTCCCTCTTCATTTCGTACCACCAGAATTTCTTCTTCAGATCCTGATACATCTTCTCACTGCCAGGGTGAATCGAATAGGCTGTCTCATGAGCTTCCTTGAGAATCAACTCCCGAATGGACTGGACATTGGGAACACACAAGCGGTCTTTGAACCACATCACGCCTTCTGCATCTTCTCGAAAATCTTTGCCTCTGCCATCTAGAATCAGTCGCCGGATCTCACTGATTTTCTCATCATTCTTCTGCGCTTCTTTGATTTCGCGCTCCAAAGTAGGTTCCAACTCAACTGTGACTCCTCGCGAATTGTTCAGAAATCCAAGACTCAACCTGTCAAACTCCTTGGCCAACTCATAAGGCATCGGACGAGCGACCATCAGGTTTACTTGACTCTTCCTGCTCAAAGCATCTGCCACTACGTTTGCTTTGCCTGGATGGTAATGAATCTCCAACTCATAGTCTTTGATCAACTCTAACCATCTTCGCTGCCTCATGTTCAACTCTGACTGAGTGAATATGTACTTCAGACTCTTGTGGTCTGTGTAAACATCACATTTCTGTCCATACAAATAGTGCCTCCATGACTTCAGTGCATGAACCACTGCTGCCAACTCTAGGTCATGGATTGGGTAGTTCTTCTCATGAACCTTCAGCGGTCGGGACGAGTAAGCCACAACTCTTCCCTCTTGCATCAACACGCATCCCAAACCTGTGTAACAAGCATCGCAATACACCGAAAAGGGCTTGTGCACATCAGGCAAGACTAGGACAGGCGCTGTAGTCAACTTCTCTTTCAGCGCTTCAAAGGCCTCTTGACATTTCTGGATCCACTTGAACTCAACCTTGTTGCCTAGCAACGCTGTCATTGGTTTCGCAATCTTTGAAAACCCTTCAATGAATCGCCGATAATATCCGGCCATTCCAATGAAACTCTTGATTCCTCGAGCATCTGTTGGCGCTTTCCAGTTCAAAATGTCTGCCACTTTCTTCGGATCCACAGCCAATCCTTCTTTGTTGATTATGTGACCCAAGAACAAGACTTCATTGATCCAGAATTCACACTTGCTCAACTTTGCATACAACTGGTGCTCTCGCAATCTCTGCAATACCATCCTCAAATGACTTGCATGCTCTTCTTCGCTTTGAGAATAAATCAGAATGTCATCAATGAATACCACCACAAACTTATCAAGGTAATCCATGAATACATTGTTCATCAAGTTCATGAAGAACGATGGCGCATTGGTCAAACCAAAAGACATCACTGTGAACTCATACAACCCATACTTGGCAATGAATGTCGTCTTCGGAATGTCCGAAGGTCGGATCCTGAGCTGATGATAACCTGACCTCAGATCAATCTTGGAGAACACACTGGCTCCTCTCAACTGGTCGAACAGATCTTCAATTCTGGGCAAAGGATACTTGTTCTTGATCGTGACCTCATTCAAAGCTCGGTAATCAATACACATCCTCTTGGTGCCATCTTTCTTTTCCACGAACAAGACAGGGGCGGCCCAAGGCGAGGTACTTGGTCGAATGTAACCTTTCTCTGACAGCTCATCAATTTGCTTCTTAAGTTCAACCAACTCTGGTCCGGATATTTTGTAAGCTCTCTTGAAGATAGGGGCGGTTCCGGGAAGAAGCTCTATGGCAAACTCAACTTTCCGCTCTGGTGGCATACCCGGTAAGTCCTTTGGAAACACATCTGGGAACTCGGACACAACCTTGATCCTCTCAATTGGGTCTGCTTCACTGCTATCAACAGCTATCTGATAACAACTTCCTTTCTTTGGCTCAGGCGGGACTAACTCGGTCACCACTTCCTCTCCTAGTGGGGACACCAACTTGATTGTCCTCTTATCACAACTGATAACTGCCTGATACTTATCTAGCCAATTCATCCCTAGGATGACATCTATTCCCTGAGTATCCATTACTATAAGGTTGGCGGGAAACGCTATCCCCCTTATTTCCACACTTATATTCAAACAAATGTTATCGGCTCGAATTCTACCACCGGCTGAGTAAATTTGAATGGGGGTTGACATGGTAGTAATTGGGAGATTATGTGCTTCTACCCATGATGCAGTAATGAAAGAATGTGTTGCTCCAGTATCAAATAACACTTCTGCAATATGGTAGTCGACTGGGAACATACCTACTATCATGCCGGGGGTCTCCTGAACTGCTTCAGCCTCCAAGTGGTTCAGCCTCCCATGATTGTAGCGCGGCTGAGAGCGGTTGCCTGCTCCAGGCTGAGGCGCATTCTGCTTCGCTGGGGCATTGGGGCCTGACTGCTGCTGGGCTGCCTTCTTCGGACATTGCATCACCCAATGGCCTTGCTCTCCACAGTGGAAACATGCTCTGTTTCCAACCTGAGCTGGTGCTGCTTGACTGTTCTGCTGGGTTGCTGGGGCAGGAAGACGAGGTGCCTGCTGATTCTGCCTCTGAAACTGACCTCCTGACTGATTGCTCTGACGGTTCTGGTACTGGTGCGGAGGGTACTGCCTTTGGAACTGCTGATGCTGCTGAGGTGGACGCTGGTTCTGCCTGAACTACTGAGGTTGATTGCCTGAGAAACGAGGACGATTGCTGCTTCCAGGCTGGGGTCCACTGATCTTGCGCTTACGATCCTCCATCTCCTTACGCTTTCTCTCTGTCATGATTGCTCTGTCAATCAGGTGCTGGAATGTCGGGAAGGTGTGATTCATCAGTTGGTACTGCAGAGGGTCAACCAAGCATCTCAGGAAACGGTACTGTCGCTTGGCGTCGGTGTTGACATCTTCAGGAGCATAGCGAGACAACTGCAGAAACCTGTCCCGGTACTCACTGACAGACGATGGCCCTTGCTTGAGAGCCAGGAACTCCTCCTTCTTCACAGTCATCAGACCTGCAGGAACATGGTACTGACGGAAGCTTCCTCTGAACTCTTCCCAGGTGATGGCGTCAGGGTGGGCATGGGTGGCGAGGTAAGACTCCCACCATGATTGGGCTGCTCCTCTCAACAGACGGGGACCATACAGAACCTTCTCCCTGTCATCGCACTGAGCGGTATGCAACTCCCGCTCCACAGTGCGCAGCCAGTCTTCAGCATCCATGGGGTCAGAAGAATGAGCAAACGTGGGTGGATAACCTCTCATGAATTCAGCACGCTTGTCTCTGGGCATCTGAGGCATCTGAGGCTGAGGTGGGGCCTGCTGCTGTTGCTGCTGCTGCTGCTGAATGGCGGCCAAAGTCTGACCGATGGCTTGAACTGCCTGAGTCTGCATTAGAAACATCTGCTCGATGGACATCGGGGGCGGGGGCGGCAGGTGCTGTTGCTGGGGCACCTCCTCCTGTTGAGCGGCTCGCTCCTGCTGAGCACGCCTTCCTCCTCTGCGCCTGTTCTCTGACATCTGCAGAGTGCAACCACGCATCAGAACTGATCTGGCAAATCTTGCAGCATAAGAAAAGAGTATAGAATTCTTCAACAGCACTGAACAGATGAGCATCTTCACTGATCTCCAACACAGACCACACAGCTTCTCAGATAAAGAGGAAAGTGGAATATAAAGGTTTCCCAACTATATAACTAACTCCATTAACATAATAGGTAAACCAAAATGCGGGGGATACCCACACTCTGGTGACAGTCATCACAAAGATCCAAACCAAGCGTAGTTCATCATGACAAACATAGATGCACAGGATATAGCAAACTACCCTGTCTAACTAAGACTAACTAAGACCGAGACTAACGCTAAGACTGTAGCTTCTACGTATATATTTCGTATTAATTACAAGATCCAACTCTAACGATCTATGGTTCTAGAGTTATCTTGGTCTTGCAGTCGGGATTGTCATAAGACTGGTGTCCACGCCGAGGTGAGCGGTACGGGTGCTGAGTCCCGACGGGAGCGGGGGAACCACCATCCAAGTGACGACATTCCGCGCGCTCAGCCCACAGCAGGGCGATCTCAGCACGAGCCCTACTCAGCTCGTCTAATGCATGGTCCAGCTCCGTGTTTAGCACGGCGGCTAGGTTGACTGTGCTGCTCAACCTAGGATTGCCCTCACCAACAGGTGAGACAATCACGCCTCCTGTGCTGCCTGATGGACGGCGGGGGTAATACTTCAGGTCAAGACCGTCAGCTGCCCCACCGAAGACCGAGCAGTAGTGCGAAAGCGCACGCCGTGCAGCATCTTGCATGGCTGCCTCAGCTGAGTCCCGCTCAGAGATAGAATAGTGCTCTGAGCAGGCCTCTGCACCCTGGAGACTGTTCTCCGGGCAGCGCACCAAGCAGGTTGCCTCCCAGCGGTCCGGGTAAACCCCGCGACTATGCTGGTAGACCACACAGCGATACTCGACGGACCAAGTATGCCGGTTAAATGCCTGACGTAGCAGGGTGTCGAGCGCATCGTGGAAGTGACACCCGCGAGCAGCGTCGCGAGTGATGGGTCGAGCAACCCATCCTTCCGGCTCATGGTTAGCAGAGAAGTCGATGTCGTGGCTCGAGCTGTCGTCGCCACCTCCGTCGTCTGGGTCTCCTCCAGCAGCTACTCCAGAAGCTGGGGCGCCCAGTGGTGGTGCAGGGGGCGCCTCCAGAGGAAGCACAGGGGAGCAGCTCCTCACAGACTCTATCTCCTGGTGGAGCGAGAAAGAAGAGCCCTGCTGCTCCTGTCGTCGACGCTCCTGCTCCTCATGCAGGCGGTGGTGCAGTCTCTCCAAGTGGCTGGACTGTCCGGCCACGGGACGGCGAAGCGGACGCTCAGCAAGGCGGGAGGGTAAGAAGGGGATGACAGACTTTCGTGCAGTGTGTCTAAGTCGAGCCATCTACAAAAGACATCGCAAGCAAAAGGGTGAGAACAGAATTAATATGACCAGCAAATAATGAATCATAAGTAAATGAAGGATTAGAATAAAACATGATTTTTCAGCAAGGTATAATATATAGTAGAACATAGGTTTGGTCGGTATGACCAACTTTTGAAGGGATATCAAAGTCAAGGCAGGGACAGAGGTCTATAGTCCTTAGAACGACCATTCTACTCTAGGTTAGCGGTCCTACAGTCAGCACGGCTTTGATACCACTTATGTCACACCCGGTTTTAGAAGGCAAACCGAATGCGAACCATGTACGTGCCAGGATCAGTTATTCACGTACACAGCAGTTACATAACATGGACATCATCACACAGTGCTCAAAATAGTATTAAAAGGGAAATAATAGTCGATTACATCATACGTCGGAGACGTCCATATAGTCCTTACAATAAATCAAAGTGCGAAAACGAAACGTAGATAACCGCGGCCTTCACAGGCAGCCGACTGGGGGTTGCCGCTAACCCACACCTAGAACTCGTCGTAGTCTTGGAACTCCTGGAAATCTCCTTCCACAGCTTCATCTTCGCCTGAGCAGTGGTTGCAATGCTGACAACCTGGGGATGGGGGGGTGGTGTGTAGAGCAAGGGTGAGTACACATCAACATACTCAGCAAGTATCCTGTTTGGCTGTAGTGGACTAGCTTTATGTGGGGGATAAGTCAAGCAGTTGCTTTTAGTTGGTCAGATTATTATTTACTAATAGAAAGCCAAGTTTTAGCATTAACCCAAGTTATTAGCCCGATGTACCCTTTCCAAACGGAAAGAATACCACTTACCAGCACCATAGTCATAACCAAAACCAATCGATCTCATAGCCACCTGTACCAAAGTATCTCTGATCAAGTACCACTAATCACTGGAGCTCCCTTGGCCGCTCATAACCATGAGCACGGCTGATATATCAGTTTTCAAACACTCTGCAGAGGTTGTGCACTTTACCCACAAGCCGTGATTCCCTCTTGCCTCGGGCCGATCAAACCCTTAAACACTACCAAGGTGAATAGGCAGGGTTTCACTATGTAGCCTTTACAAAGATTCCCCGGGGCTGTAGTCACTCGTTAGGTTTCCTAAATGTACCGCACTCCTCCCCAAGGGACAAATCAACCTTGGCAGAGCGAGCCGCATACACCGAACCCCATTGACGGCACAACGGCGAAGCGAACTACACCCCGGATCCTCTAATTATTCAGCTAAGGGCACCCCATTCCACCCTCATGGTTGCACTGTTTTCCCGGGCGGTCATCCATAGAACAGGTCCTTACGGAGAGGCACTCGAGAAACCGCTCGAGCCCCCTTAAAGCCACAAGTACAACATCATAATAAGAGAAGGGAAAACAACGTATCATAGATAATCTCATCATGTTCATTGATTAGAGTTGAGCAATAGCATAAAGCTAACTAATAATAATCCAACCCATATAGGTAAACAAGGATATGGATAACAAAATCTAGTCAGTCCTTAGGCATAAATGTGTAAAGCGGGAGGTGAATTAAATAATGACTAGGACAGACATAGGTCAAAGGACACTTGCCTCCACCAACCGACTGCTGCTCAGGGGCTTCTCCTGCGAGTTCCTCGGGCTCTTCGACCGAATCGTTCTCTATGCGATTGCAAGCATACATACATTCATCCATTCAAATTGGGAGACAAACAGTACATCATACAAGGGAACAAATAAAGTGAATATGCATCAAGTATGACATTCGATATCGCATTCATTATGGTTAGAAAGAAACGGGAAAAGGTCTCGCGGGGGGGTTAAAGCTTATGCACTAATGATTAGTTACAATTGGTTCTAACAAAAGAATTTAGTTATATGCACTAATGGGAACCTAGTCATTTTTAGTCGATCAACTTTGAACTGGATAAACAATTGATTATATGAATTAACTAGCGTAACGGAATTCTAAATTAAGTTTCCTACTTCAATAACATGAACAATGATTAACCTGCCTAAAATAAAATAAATAACAGCAATGAAAGAAAATAAAATAAAATAAAATAAAATAAAAAGGGGGGGGGTTGAACCGGCCAGGGGGCGGTTGAACCGGCCTGGGCAGGGGCGGGGGCGGCCAAGCCGGCGGCGGGCGGCCGAGCTGGTGGGGGGCGGGCGGCCGAACCGGCGGGGGCGCAGGGGCAGGGGGCGGCCGAGCTGGCGCGCAGGGGCGGCCGAGCCGGCCAGGGGCGGGGTAGGGCGCGCAGGGGCGGCGGCGGCCGAGCCGGCCATGGGCGGCCGAGCTGGCGGCGGGCGGCCGGACCGGAGCGCAGGGGCGGCCGAGCGGCGGGGCCGAGCCGGGTAGGGGGAAGGGGAGGGGGGATGGGGGAGGGGGACCTCACCGGGGACGGGGACGGGCGGCCGAACCGGCGACGAGCAGGGGCGGCGGCTAGGGCAGGGGGCGACGGCTGGGGTGGGGAAGAGAGAGAATGAGAGGGAGGGAGAGGGATTGGGGGGATTGGGAGGGAAAGGGAGGGGGCGGCTGGGCCAATGGGCCCAAAGGGGGCGCGTGGGGGGCGGCTGGGCCGGCCAGGGGCGGCCCACGGCGCGGGAGAGAGAAAAAGGGAGGAGAGAGAGAAAGGAAAAAGAAAGAAAAGAAAAGAAAAATAAAGAAAAGAAAAGGTTTTTTCTCCTTTTCGAAATCCGTTTTTTCCTGGATGAATGCACTTACATTTTTAAGCAATCGAAAGAATGCATGGTTCGGCATGGTGCATCAAACAACATAAAGTAATTTAGGGTTTTGCTCTACACGGGGTCTAAAGCCAAAACCCGCTATAACTTTGGAAAAGGTCAAGGTTTAGCGAGGGAACGAGAAAAAAAGAAAAGGGTAACGCCTGAATTTGGTAAGAGAAAAGAAGAAAAAATTCTACCCCCAAATTCAGGGCGTTACAGATGCCTTCTCTGTTGAGCTTCTTTAACATCTTGGTGGTCTTCCTCACCATCAAGGCAATGTTAGCATCAAGGTCATCATCACTTGAGGATTCCTCCTCAATTTGTACTTTAGCTTTTCCTTTTCTTTCTTGATTTGCTTTGAGAGCCAAATCCTTTCTCTTGGAAGATGACTCATCCTTGTCATTGATGTGCATGTACATCTCATGAGCATTGATCTTTCCCAAAATCTGTGTAGGTGTGGTAACTGAAAGATCCATTTGATGCAGCACTGTGACAATGTGTCCATATTTGTCAATTGGGAGGACACTGAGAATCTTCCTCACAACATCCAGTTGTGAAATTTGTGTAAGCCCCAAGCCATTTACTTCCTCTACAAGAATATTAAGACGTGAGTACAAAGCATTGGCATTTTCATTAGCAAGCATTTCAAAATAATTTAACTTTCTCATAGCAATGTGATATCTCTCCTCACGCTCACTTCTAGTTCCTTCATGTAGAGCACATATGTCCATCCACAAATCATGAGCATTTTTATGGTTTCTAACTCTATTAAACACATCTTTGCAAAGGCCTCTAAAAAGGGTGTTTTTGGCCTTAGCATTCCATTTCTCATAATTAAACTCTTCACCTACAAGATTTGTGGGTTCTCTAGGTTCGGGGAATCCTTGTGTGGCGGCTTTGTAGACACCAATGTCTATAGCCTCTAAATATGCTTCCATACGAATTTTCCAATATGGAAAATCGTCACCATAAAAAACGGGCGGAGGTCCATCCCCACCGGACATCGTTACTCTAGCGGTTAAGCTAATCTAAGAGCAACAAGGCTCCGATACCAATTGAAAGGATCACGATGCCCAAGAGGGGGGTGAATTGGGCTTTTCTAAAAATCAACACTAATTAAAACCTAAGCAAGAGCCCAACTTCACCCCAACTAGTACTAAGAGAATAATACTAGAAATACAATAATGCTAAGACAATACTTCAAATACTTGCTAAACAAATACACAATGTAAAATGCTTGAATTAAGTGTGGAATGTAAAGCAAGGTTTAGAAGACTCCTCCAATTTTTCCCGAGGTATCGAAGAGTCAGCACTCTCCCCTAGTCCACGTTGGAGCACCCGCGCAAGGGTATCGCTCCCCCTTGATCCTCGCAAGAACCAAGTGCTCACTACGAGATGATCCTTTGCCACTCCGGCGCGATGGATCCCTCACGACCACTAACAAACTTGAGTCGGGTCACCAACAAGATATCCACGGTGATCACCGAGCTCCCAACGCCACCAAGCCGTCTAGGTGATGCCGATCACCAAGAGTAACAAGTCGTAGACTTTCGCTTGACCAAGAGAAGCCTAATACAAGTGGTGTGTGCTCTAGGTGGCTCTTGCTAGCGCTAATGAGGTCCAAATGCGGGATTAAGATTCTCTAATCACCTCACTAGATTTTGTGGTGCTTGCAATGCTCTACCAAAGTGTAGGAGTAAATGTGGGCAGCAAGACATTGAATATGGTGGGTGGAGGGGGTATAAATAGCCCTCACCCACCAACTAGCCGTTACACAAACCCTGCTGCACATGGGCGCACCGGACAGTCCGGTGCGCCACTGGTGCGCCAACGGTCGACTCCAACGGCTAGTTCTGACAGCTAGCCGTTGGGCAGATGGCACACCGGACAGTGAACAGTCACTGTCCGGTGCGCACTGGACTGTTGTCCGGTGTGCCACTAAAATTCAACTCTCAAACCCTGCGCTCTCGGGTTTCTGCGAGGGGGAAACCCTTCCCCGGGCCAACCTGGCCCCATCTAACAGAGGGCGCACCGGACAGTCCGATGCCCTACAGACAGAAACCCTAATTTCTATTTTCTGCTGTTTTTCAAATCGGTTTTCGTTCTAACTCGTGAGTATGTTCTAGAGTGACACCTAGCACTATATGTGAGTGTGAATATGCATCAACACTACACTAGAACTCTCTTGGTCAAACTACTCATCGACAACCCCTCTTTATAGTACGGCTAAGATAAAATATCACGAGTGTCCGCAACTCCTTGACACTCGGAATACGAAGACCTTCACTTTGTGTTTCTTCGCTTTAGCTGTCGCTTCAAGTTCTTATCTCCGAGATTGTTTTCACCGTTGTAGTACATCTACCTGTAATGCGACCTAACTTACCATTTGCCTCTGCAAAACACATGTTAGTCACATGTAATATTACGTTGTCATTAATCACTAAAACCAATCAGGGGCCTAGATGCTTTCACCATATATAAGTTTCTATATATAAATATATATATATATATATATATTATACATTTATACATATATACACATATATGGAGATAGGAGGGGCCTCAATATTAACTTTTGCTCAGGGCCTAGAAAATATATTTCTTTTGCTCAGGGCCTCGAAAATGTGAGGACCGGCCCTGGGTAATTAGATCACTCTCAGCCCGATTGGATGGCTGCACGTCCATGCGCAGGCTGACGCCGCACTAGCCAGCCATATACAATAATTTTAAGCGTATGAGTGGATGCAGGTTAATAGCATCAAAATGACTTATTTTGCATCCACTCATACAGACTATGACTTTTACATACAAGCTACCAAACATAATCTTAAATAAAGTAAACGCATGCGGTGATTCAAGATGAGATGATGTAGATAAATAATCAGACGGTCTGTGAAGATCGGAGAGTTATATACACTTTTTTGTATAAATAAATATACTGTACTATTTATTAGCTTAACTTTGCATTGACCGTGTAATATCAATGGACAATGGGTCATAAACCACCACGTGAGCGGATACAGTACAGTACATGGAACCCCGGCCCATCGTTTCCAACAAGAGCAAGGTCCAAGAAAACTCTCTTCGTAAAGCTTTTTATTGCAGTGATGGGCGAGGCAGACAGACAGGAGGCCCTTGTCGGCACGTGAGAGCGAGAGTGAGACCCTCCACCACTTCCAGCAGCATTGCCTGCCACTCTGCTGGTCTGTCTGCCCTCTGCCCCTGCATGCCTGCCCCGGAATGCGTCGGTTCACATGATCCAATTCTTTTGCGCGATCCGCGGGGTTCTCCGACGACCTTTTCATCGTCCCCCCCTCCGCCCCTCCCCGGTTCCGATCACTCTCTCCCAGTCAACGCACCACCACTAAATAACGCACTCTCTCCCGAGTCCGATCCCAACTCAACCCAAGGCAGTCTCACTGACAGAGTGTGTCGACCGACGACCTGATCTCGGTCGATCGAGACAGAGAGAGAACAACGACGAGAATCATGCAGAGACTGCCCACGGCAACGGCCGCCGGCGCCGGCATGACGTCGTTGCTGGTGGTGCTGCTGCTCGTCTCAGTCTTGCCGGGCGCCAGTGGTGCCGACTCTGGGCCGCTCGACGGCAGGAAGATGGTGTTCGCCGGGGAGACCGCAGGAGTACTTGCCCGCTATTCCTTCAACAAGGTAGCGCTAGATCGCCACATATACAGTCTACTAGTACTTTTGTTGCGATAATATTCAAATGAACTCATTCGGTTTTGTACTTTTGAATAAACTTGCTTAGATTGTATTTTACGTTGGATTCAAATAAACCCATCCGGGTTGCAGTATGTTTGTACTCCATCTGTTCCTATAATGTTTTGTCATTTTTTTAAAACATATATGTTTTACTATATATCTAGACAAGACAACATTAAGAAGGCAAAACATATTACGAGCAGAAAGAGTATAAACATGCTTAGTTTATTAAAAAAAATATCTAGCATAAAATTTTGAAGTCCTATACTTTAGAACAGGTAAAGTCGGTCATATATGTAGGTCTCGTACTCTCGTCACTAATACGGGATTATGGGTTATGCAACAATTGTATTGAGCCATCTCTAATACTATGACATTTTAACTAATACTCTTGTTTTTATAAATAAGTATAACTTTTACTGTATATATCAAGATATTAATCATATTTATGTATATAGAAAAGACTAAAAATCAAAACTATTTATAATTTTGTCGGCGTTTCGGACCCGCGAGGACCGTCAACCGACCAGTGAATTTGTTGCTGCGTGCCCCTGTCCAGATGTGTTGATGCAAGATGGAACACAAGAGAGGGAATGAGGCTTATATTATCTTGCACCAGGGTGCTCGTAGTAGGGGTTACAAGCGTCGCGAGAGAGCGAGAGCGAGCAAGAGAGAGAGAGTTTGGCCTTGAGGTGAGCTGTCTGAGCTAGCCTCCTCCGCGTCTCTCCTACCCTGCCTGCCTCTCTTCGCTCGCCCTGTCCCTGTGTGCGTCCGTCTCCGCGTCTGCGTCTGTTTGTCTGCCTCTAGGAAGGCCCTGGACATTCCCTTTTATAGATACAAGGGGATGCCCAGCTGTACAATGGGGGTGTAGCTATGTGCTAACGTGGCTGGCGGAGAAGTGCCTTAAGCCCTGTACGGCTGTACGTGTGCTAACGTGGCTGTCGGAGAAGTGTCTTGAGCCCTGTAGAAGCATAGCTGGCGGTGCGGCATGGATCCTGCTGACGTTTCCTTGCTTCCGTAGAGGGTTGAGAGCAACCGACGTCATGGGCGCACGCGGGGAACCATCATTACCTGTTACCGGAGTAACCTTAGATGGGACACCGGTCTTGTTTCTTCGTAGCCTGAGGCAGCTAGCTAGGGGTAGGGTAATGATGTATCCCCTGTAGCGCAGTTGGTCCGAGGCCGAGGTCGGGCGAGGCGGAGACTTCTCCTGAGGCCGAGGCCTGGGGTCGGGCGAGGACGTGACTCCTCCTGAGGGCGAGGCTGAGGGTCGGGCGAGGCGGAGCTCCCTGTTGCGCCCGAGGCTGAACTCGGGGGAGGTCATGACTCAGCTTTACCCTGGTGGTTGGCACAATAGTCGGAACGGGGTGAATAGCGCTGCTTTCCTGTCAGAGCGGTCAGTAAAGGGGCGAAGTGACTGCGGTCACTTCGACCTTGCCGACTGAGGCACGCGTGTCAGGATAAGGTGTGAGGCGATCCACGTATTAAATGCGCATACGATACGGTCGGTTGGTAAGGCGATTTGGCCGAGGTCGCTGCACGACAAAGTTTGCCCAAGCTGGGCTTCGGGCGAGCCGAGGGTGCGCTCACTGCCTGAGGAGGCCCTCGGGCGAGGCGTGAATCCGACCGGGACTACTGTTCCCGCCCGAGGCCGAGGCTGGGCTCGGATGAGGTCGCGTCCCTTGGTAGTTGAGGCCCTGACTTGAATCGTGCTTATCAGCCTTTTGCGGTTTGTTCTAAAGATGTTTTCCAGCCGTGTTTAGGAGCATTGAGGGTACCCCTAATTACGGTACCCGACAAATTTAAAACCAAGAGAGTAACAATATCTACAAAATACTATAATACCCTCCTCGTCTCAAAATATAATTCGTTTTAGATTATATATATATATATATTTGTTAATTAATCTATGAATATTAATGTAGTTGATATGTATATTTATATTCATTTTTATATTCGAATGTGGACGAAAAAAGGAGAACTAGAAAAAAATATTTTGGAACGGAGCGAGTATAATACAAAGATTATGTATTGATCTTGGTCGCAAAGCTAGACATGAGATAGCGTTAGATGGGCTTTACTCTATAATGGCTGATTTGGTGACCAGAGATCACGGGGTATTGTAGAGGATTGAGGGAAAATTAGTTCATTTCCCCCTAAATCCCCTCCAATCCTCCCATGCTCCCTTTGTCACCAAATCAACCCTGTTATGTATGGGTCTCGTGTAGGCTGTTAGGTCATTTACAACCCACATGAATGTCTCGTATTTTTAGGGGTAATAAGTGGATAAGTGTAAAAAATATAAAAGACGGTATCTTGATGAAGAACGTCTATAACATGGTTCTATGAGTCTATATACGATTCTACTCATACAACCTACATAAATAAGTCGTAGTCACATAGTGAATAAGATACAAGACCATATACATTGGGTTGTATGAAAATGTTTCTTAGATATATCTAGTGCTTCGAGAACCATAACATAGTATCTAGTTTGTACATGCTTTTAGCCAGGCTTACTTATAATTTGACGTACGTAAGACAATTTTCAGCGGATAGTGTAAAATAGAGAACACGAAATTGTAGAAAAAGTTTGAAGTAGGAAATAAGATAGAGTAATGTAAAATAGGGAACACAGTAGAACTACACTTTGAAATAGGGGATCAGACAGGTAAGACTGTCTGCAGCGCTCGTTGCGTCTGCTCCTCCGACGCTAGTGCAGCGGCTACAGAGCTACTCTACCGTCCGCAACGATGCACCCTATTTGAACCTCTACGCGCAACAATACAAGCGGTATGGGCAGTAGTCCGCCGGATATGGGGGAGAACTATGCAGCCCCAAACATATGTTTGTTGGAAATTGATATTTTATGGTTGTAATGGAATATAGATGGATGACAAGAGGAAGCCATGCGGAAGATAAAAAATTAGAAGATAAAATATTAATAATGTGACACAAAAATAATATTGAAGGAAAAAATTAGAAAAAACCGCTGCAGATAGTCTAATTTGTCAGGAATCTGGGCCACTGTCTTATTCTATTCACGTCACGCAGGACGCGAATGTCGAAACGGCATCACCGCCGCCGCCGGCGTTGGCCGGTTCGGCGGCGCAGTTCCGTGGGCAGGCGCAGCTCCCGCGCTTCGCCGCGCCGCGCCGCTACGACCTGCGCCTGCGCCCCGACCTCGTCACCTGCACATTCTCGGGCACTGCTGCCGTCACCGTCGCTGTCTCCGCGCCAACCCGCTTCCTCGTCCTCAACTCTGCTGACCTCTCAATCGACAGCGCCTCCATCCGTTTCCGGGTACGTACGCGCTGACCTTACTATCTCGAAGGAAGAAAAATGTTGCCATATATTTGTCCTTGCCTTGGCGCCAAATATCATCTCGGATGCCGGTTGCCGGTCCGGGGCCGGTTTTTGAAGGATTTGGCGCCTAAGGAGGTGGTGTTTTTCGCGGACGACGAGATCCTGGTGCTCGGATTCTCCAAGGACCTGGTGCTCGGTGAGGGCGTGCTCAGTATGAAGTTCAACGGCACGCTCAACGACCAGATGAGGGGGTTCTACCGGAGGTATGAGTTTTCTCTGATCCTAAACTCATTTTTGACACTTATAAATTGAGCGTTGCTGAAATGAATTGCTTTTGCTGGTAGGAGAGACTTCTAGTCGTATCTTTAATCCTTTAATTGTATAGCTCCTAAAATTTGTGAGCTCTATGACACAACCATGAAAACACTCTAAAGTTAACAAAAACAGGGTTCGTTATGCATCCATTTTGTTTGTTCCTTCTCGTCATTCTACTAAGTGTTTTTCTTGTGCTGATAACCCTGAGTGCTGTTTTATGCAGCAAGTACCAGTATAAGGGAAAGATGAAGAATATGGCAGTGACACAATTTGAGTCTGTGGATGCTCGGCGGTGCTTCCCATGCTGGGATGAGCCTGCATTCAAGGTGATTATAGTACTAAATGAAATATCTAATAATATGGGTGTGCTCCTTCAAGTGTTTCATCTATTAGGCTTTTGTGCTCTGAGCAACATCTTTGTTGCACTTAAAAGAATACATATGTAGTAGCAAGTTCTACTCCAACCTGTAGCTTTATGATCTTTCCAGTCTCATGTACACAAGCCTAATAAAATATCAACTATTTCTTACATTTCCATTTTGTTATGTCTATTTTAGGCTAAGTTCAAGCTAACACTTGAAGTAAATGTTGGGATGGTGGCATTGTCCAATATGCCAATAGCTAATCAGACAGTTGCTGGTCCTATCAGGACTGTTCACTATGTGGAATCACCTCTTATGTCTACTTATTTAGTGGCTATAGTTATTGGTTTGTTTGAATATATAGAGGGTGTAACACCAGAAGGTATCAACTCTACTTTTCTTGCATTACTTTGACATGTATCATCTTTTTGTTAAGGAACATTAGGGGTGAGCTCCTACTGATAAATATTCTCACATGTACGACACCATCACACGAAGGTACCAAGGTACCATATAAATACGTAGAGTTATAGAGATAGAGGGGCGTACATTAGAGGTTGTTGGATCAGGGCACTGGCACGACAACAAGCACACAAACGATTTATAGAGGTTCAGGCCACGCAAACGTGATACCCTACATCCTTTTTATGGTGGATGAATTGATAGAAGCAGAGGCAAAGATTACATGCTTAGATACTATCTAAGCTAAAGGGCCGCTTAGCTTCCTTCACTTTGGTTCTAGCGAGAGTTCTCGTCTATGTCCCAAAAAGGGCAAAAGTCAAAGAAAGTTCGGACCTCGGACTTTCTATCTAAACACTAGGACCTTTGGACCTTTCAGATCCTCCGCTACACTGCACTACTCCCTTTTTATAGCTCAAGGGAGGAAAGAGCTACATCTCTGCGTCTGCGTGAATGGTGGGCCCTGTCAGGGGCGGAGCTAGAATTATGACATAAGGGGTCCGACCAATTCATCAACACTATATGGTGAAAAAATACCGTATGATGTTATCAAGCTTTTTCGTAGATTTGACCACATCAAGCACTCGACATGGAATAAGAACTCTAGTTCTTTACAAATTGTCCTAGTCTATGAGTTCATTTTCTAGCTAATTGATTTGTTGAACTAAAATTGTGGCACAGTAACAATATCAAAATAATAAAGAAGACATCTAGATGAATGTCCGATTGATGAGATTAAACTTTTATATAATGACTCTAGTATTCATGAGGCAACTATCAAAATTTTAGTAGAATTCAAAATTCAACTAGCCTCGAGGATCCATGAAAATTTGTCAACTTGCACAGGTACATGTCAAATTCGTCGTGTACACGACAACCATCAGATGACAACTTTAGTTGATTTTTTTCGGTTTTAATATTAGCGACAAATTTGATATTTTAGAAAATACGTCGACTTTTTTGCTTGAACAAATAACTTTATTTTAACCAATGAAAACTCTATAATTCATCCTCTCTCTCTCTCTCTCTCTATATATATATATATATATATATGTATATTATTACAGGAGGGTTGGGGGGGGGGGTCAAACCCCTGGATGCCCCTCCTTGGCTCCGCGACTGGGCCCTGTTCAATAGAGGTCTAACCACTACTCCTATCTTGTCATAGTTGCAAAGTCGTATGTGGAGCATGCCTTGGTCGTGCTAGTGTTGAGCATGTCGTGCTGCAGTGGTCGGTAGGTGTGTCCATGCCATTGAGTACAACATAGTTGGTAGACAGTATAACAACTTGTACTTTATAATACCTTTGGGTACACCCACCACCATAGGCGTGATTACAATGACACCTGCACCTGCACATCTAATATAGTGGTATTGGTTCGCTTGCGCCACGAGCATTGATGCCTTTTGACCATAACATCGACCATAACATTGCTTTAAATATGATGTACAAGAGCCTTCTCTCAACAGCTAGGAGTCACGTGATTGATCGGGTCAGAGTCGCACGAGGCACCGGTGTCGTCACACGACACTGGGCTGTACAACATGTGGCCTTCCTGCCTCGTGGGTGTCTTGGAGAGTTGGAGGATCCTGGCGTGAGGGCCTCCGGTCCTGCAGGGCTCCAGGATCTGCCGCTTCTAGGGCTTGGCCTAATGGTTTCCAAGCTACATGTCCAATGATGTTGAGCTAGCACTAGTCGGACCCACTACAGGTCTTCCTTCATGTGGCAAAATTTCTCGGAGGACGTTTTGCCAGTATTAGGGGATTGAAGGACCGGTGAGGCGACTAGAGGGGGGGGGTGGTGAATGGGAGCCCCTAAAAATTTCTCAATCAAGAGCTTGTGGCTTGATTCCCCGACCCAATCCAACCTCCGGGGACACCAAAAACACTTCTCAAAAGAATAGCTCAACCGCGAATTGATTGATTGCTCCTACCAAGTTCCAGAGAGGAATAAGAGCTCAAATGGACAAAAGAACTTGATTTGGAACCCAAACTTTCAAAAGAAACTCCAAAGAACACCCTCAAGGACCACCAGAAGTTCTGGGAAAAGTCCGAAAAAATCGTCGAGAAGTAGTGCCGCTCGACAAAATTTTGTCAGAACGACTTCAAATTTTGCAGGCATCAAGATACGAGGGAGTAGAGGTGAACCGTGAAGTTTGAGCAAGAAAGGATCAAAGTACCTTGCGCGACAGTGCCCGATAGAGGAGCGGCAGCGCCGCTTGGGCAAAAATGCTTAGAACCTCTTCAAACTTTACAGACAATTTGCGTAGAGGGAAGGAAGTCTATCCGTGAAGTATGAACGTGAGCTACTCAAAACTTCAAGCGCAGATTCAAAATCTCAGTTGTGATTGGGGTTTTGTTGGGGTTTTCTCAAATGAACTCAAACTGAGGAAGAATGAAACTTGCCCATGATCTGCTCAAACCTGAGACTTAAAATGATCAAGGGATGGTCTTCCAACAGTTGGTGTCCCCAAAACAAACTCCCAACACAAAGGGAAAGAACACAAGAGCAAAATGACTCAGAAACTTCATCCAAGACAAAAACTGAGATTGAGAGCCAACAAAACCTGTGGGCGGGACTGGCCACCCTTTATCAGATTAAACAATGAAGATTACAAAATCACAGACGAAGAGTTCAAATCCCTGTGGACCTCTAGCTACAAAGCTAGAGCTATTCTAGGAATTGAAAACAAATACTGCTAAAACTCTAAGCCAAAGAGATGGTTATAATAACAGCCCACCCATCTATTTATAGAGGGTTATTACTACTTCCTAAACTACCCCTAGATACGTAGTGCCTATCCATTTAGCCGGGGCGAAATGGACCAACTCCTGGGATATTGATCTGACGGCTACGCGCTCCACACGAAGTTGCTTCTCCTCGACGCACCCTCCGTGATGACGCCACATGCCGCCTCCGATTCCTGTCGGAACCGCCACCACCGAGTTTTGAGGCCGATCTCGGTCGAAAACCCGCCGTCCGTAGCGCTGGTTGTTTTTTCGAGGATCAGCCACTAAACCACCGTGAGTATTGCACCGCGTGCGCGTCCCCCACGTCCTGGACACGTGTCCCGTCAGTCCTCGACCGCGCCGGCAACACGACCTGCTCCACCACGTCCTCGCGCAAGTGCGTTCTCAGGTGTCAGCCACCATGGCTAGTCACCCGACAATCCTGGTCCCTCGGTCAAGTCCTAGCGCGGCAACGCTCGTTCTTCACCGCTCCTGGTCCATCAACACGAACCCGCATGTCCTTCACCTTCGGCATCGACCACTGTCCCTGTGCTCCACACCTGCACACCACAAACCGAAAGACATGGTTGCACACACATAATCACGCCTCGTGTAGTCCACGACTCAACCTGAGACACTACACGTTGACAATCACTCATCATCATAGTTGTCAAGGCGTCGCCTTAGCGTCGCCTAAGCGCTAAGGCGAGGCTTAGGTCCAAGGCGTCCTGCTCGCCTTACTTTCTTGGCTAGGGCGTCGCCCTAGCGCTTCATAGGAAGACAAGGCATTGCCCTGCAGACGCGTTTGGCCGGATTGTAAAGTTTTCCACTCCCCAAACCCTTATGTTCGCTGCTGTTAGCTGTCCACGTACTAGACTCGCGGTTAGGGCTTCACGTGAGATTCGGGCGGCGGCGGCGGCCCCCTACCGCGAGCCCGCAACCTCTCCCTACCCGGCGAAGTCCTCTTGCCCTGCTCCCTGGTGAGGCTCCGCCCCCTCCCCCTTCCGCGGTGAGCTCCCCCTCCCCCTCAGCTGATCTGCTCTCTGCCTCTTTATCCAGTTCAGTTGTTTAGTTGTTCCCAATTACCTTTGTAGGTCAGTGATGGAGAGCACAGGCTCTGCTCTCGCTTCTGTGCCTGTGGATTCAAACACTGACCCTATGGCAGATCCAAAGCGCAGAGCGAAGTCTAATGATCCTAGATGGAACTATGGATATTGGATAGAGATTGGGAATCGAGATAAGGTCACATGCAACCTTTGCAAGACCGTGACAATGGGAGGAATCAAGAGGTTAAAAGAACATCTTGCTGGTGGTTATGCGGACACATTAATGTGTTCTAAGACTACAACTGAGATTAGAAAAGAAGTGAAGGCATATTTGGACAAGAACAAGAGGACTAGGCCTACTTTCCTTGATGATGATGATCATGATGGTCAGGGGCAGCAAGGCGAAGAGGATTCCACCACATCTATGCAACAACCTAGCTCGGGGACAACTGCCAAAAGGAAGAGAGCTGCATTTCAGTTTAGAACAACTGCACAGCCACAGACATCAAACAAGGAAAAGAAAAAGGGAAAATTGCAACCATGCTTCGAAGAACTACTGAACAAGTTGTGGATGAGAGGCGCTCCTCAGGGTCACACCACCAAACCACCATGGAAGCATGCACTAAGTCTAAGGCTGACAAAGATTATGTCAACAAGCAATGAGCTATGTAGTTCTATGAGTGTGGTGTACCTTTTAATGCCATTAATTCTAGACAGTTTCACATTGCTTGTGAGGCCACTGCTCAACATGGTACTGAATATGTTCCTCCTAGTATTCATGAGGTTAAAGAGCCTTTACTTGCTGAATGTGTCAAAGATGTGACTAACTTGAGGGTTTATCATGAGTTAGCTTGGAAGACTTATGGTTGCACACATATGTCAAATGGATGGACTGACAGGAGGGGACATCAGTTGATCAACTTTCTTGTGAACAATCCTGAGGGGACTTACTTCTTAGAGTCTGTTGATGCTTCAAGTGAAGCACATAGTGCTACTATGCATGGTGATTTGCTTGAGAAGAGGATTGATAATATTGGCAGAGACAAAGTGGTTCAAGTAGTGACAGATAATGGCGCCAATTATAAGGCTGCAGGCAAGATTCTCATGGATCGAATTCCAACATTGTTTTGGAGTCCTTGTGCAGCTCATTGCTTGGATCTAATGCTAGAAGATATTGGAAAGTAGAAAGATTTCAAGGAAACAATTGCTCTAGCCAAACGAGTCACCACTTTTATTTATAGGCATGGAAGGATCCTTAGTGGAATGAGGGAGCAAACAGGTGGCATGGACCTAGTTAGACCTGGAGCCACTAGGTTTGTCACTTGCTTCCTTACTTTGAAGAGCCTACATAAGCATAGAAATCATTTGAAGGGTGGGAAGGGATGCATGGAAGTCAAACAAGTAGTCAAAAACAGAGGCTGGGAAGGGAGTTTATGACATTGTTCTAGCCTCAATGTTTTGGAGCACAGTTGAAGATTGCCTTAGAGCTTCAGCACCACTTCTTATTGTCCTTAGGGCGATCGATGGTGATGAGAAGCTTGCCATGGTGGAAGTTGCAACACTAATGGATAGTGCAAAAGAGAGGATAAAGCTTAGCTTTACATAAAAAAAAGCAAGCTTTGCTAAAAAGAGTCTTGAGTATTGTTGAGCGTCGATGGGTGTCGCAAATGGACCATCCATTGTATGGTGCTGCATTGTATTTGAATCCGGGAAAATTCTTTGCCATTAAAAACAAAGGAGATGATATGTATGTTGCAGAGCTAAGTAGCTACTTTAATGATGTGCTTGAAAGAATGGAACCGGATGATGCTATTCGGTCTAAGATTGATGAATTTGCAATGCATTCTGAGGAACAATGTAGCCCTATCTTCTCAAGCAAATTGGCACTTGCAAACATTGAAACAAAAAGCCCTCGTAAGTCTATGTGCTTTTGTTAATTTCAGCATGCTACATGTTTCAATGTCCCTAATATGTATGTGTCATGTGACATGTTATTATCGTTGATTGGTGGCGTTCGTATGGTGGTCGTGCCTTCGAATTGCAAAGGTTTGCAAAGCGTGTGGCTAGTCTATGTGCTTCATCACCCAGTTGTGAGAGGAGTTGGAGTACCTTTGAATTTGTGAGTATAAGTTGACTTGTGTTTATAAATTAATATTCATGTATTGTATGACTATCATTTACTCTTCTCATTTTTTTAGATGCACACAAAAAGGAGGAATCGATTGCTAACAAAAGGCTAAATGACTTAGTCTTTGTATCATACAACCGGAAGATGCAAAATAGGTTCCAAAAGAGGAGGGAGACGGGTGGCACAAGTTATGACCCATTAGTGCTTGACGATTTTGATTGGGACAATGAGTGGGTACACTCATCGGTTGTACATGCTGGTAGGGATGATGATGAGCATAACTTGACATGGGAACAAGTTGATGAAGCCATTAGAGCATCTGAGTCCCTTCGAGGCCGCAACTTTCAAGACAAGCTCGTATGTATTCAAACACCTACCAAAGGCTTAGTACAATGAGGGCACAGGAAGATGAACAAGGTGAGGAGGATGATGGAAATGATTCAAGTAGGGCTGGAAAATTACCTCGAGGCTCGCGAGCCGGCTCGAGCTCGGAGCGGCTCGCGAGCCTCGAACGAGCCGAGCCAAGCCCCTTCTTCGAGCTCGTTTTTGCAGCGAGTCGAGCCGAGCCGGCTCGTTCCAGCCCGCGAGCCGGCTCGCGAGCCTTGCAAAAATGATCAATTTATGGAATAATAATGAATATTAGATAATTTTATGGATAATAGCTCATTTTTTAGTCTTTGATGATGAATATATTACAAGTTATAATTTAATTTACTCATAATGTAGAATGATGATTCTATATTTCAAATTTATATAATGTTAATTCACCAAATAATGCAACGATAAGTACCAGAATATGGCTCGCGAGCCGAGCCGAGCCGGCTCGCGAGCCAAGGTCGAGCCGAGCCTCTTTCGCCAGCTCGTGGAATGGATGAGCCGAGCCGAGCCGAGCTCGTTCAGGCACCGAGCCGCACCGAGCCGAGCTCGGCTCGGCTCGTTTCCAGCCCTAGATTCAAGCAATGAAGTGGTGGATCCACAAGGTGACATTGGTATGAGTGATAGTGATGAGGCAAACGAGGAGGAAGATGATGGAGAAGAGAATCCTACACCCCATAATGAGTTTGATGATGATCTTTGAGATTGAGCCATTGAGGCTTGAGAGATGAGAGTGTTATCTACTCTACTAGACGACGACTACTACTACTACTACTACTATCTATTACTTATACTGAACTTTATGTCTATGATGTTGGTTTATGTTGAACTTGCACTCCTATTTGCTACTTTAATACTATTATCCTTATCTATTTGAGACTATATTCCTATATATTCTGTTTTTATTGCCTATTTTTTATATATTAGTAAGGTGTCGCCTCGCCTTACGCCTTATCGCTTAAAAGGTGAAAAGGGGGTCGCTCGCCTTACCGCCTTAACAACTATGTTCATCATCAACCCGAACCATAAGGGACATACAACCTTGTGTTCGCAGGGATGCCTTTCCCCGGACGCTGATAAATATATAAATAATAAAATAAATAACATGAACATGCACAAAGTCAGTATCATCTTTTTCCCCATTGCATTCCATTTTCTTAATTTTGTTTAATAATTGTATGAAGGCACAAAAGTTCGTGTATACACTCAAGTTGGCAAGAGTAGCCAAGGGAAGTTTGCACTAGATGTTGGAATCAAATCATTGCATCTTTATAAAGAGTATGATCAACCACACTCTTGCTACTAAACAAGCTTGCAGAACCATAACAACATTTTATGAATAGTTATGGTTACAATAGGATAGAACCACTAATATAAAGTTCATTTCTTCATTTTTTAGTTACTTTGGTACTCCTTATCCGCTTCCCAAATTGGATATGGTTGCTATCCCTGATTTTGCTGCTGGAGCCATGGAGAACTATGGGCTTGTTACTTTCCGCGAAGTGGCTTTGCTTTTTGATGAGGAGTCTTCAATGGAATCCAGCAAACAGAGTGTACCTTTCGTTACTCAGACTCTTTGTTCACAACTTTCCACCATCTAGCTTTCACTTGTTATAAATGACAAGTTGCTACCATATTTGGGAATCAGATAATATTATTTCTGTAATAAAAATACAGGATTGCATTGAATTCATAGTTAGATTGGTCATTTCAGGCGATCAAATACCAGATGTAGAGAAGTCCTTGCTTTAACCACCTCAAATTTCTTTGTTTTAGATTGCAATTACTGTAGCACATGAGCTGGCTCATCAGTGGTTTGGCAATCTTGTAACCATGGAGTGGTGGACCCACTTGTGGCTAAATGAAGGTTTTGCTACATGGGTAATCAATTTTAGAACCTAACATTTCGATGTTTCAGTTCGTAGGCTGCCACTATATATTGAGTAAATAGAATTTTCTTTTAACAGATGAGTAATCTAGCTGTAAATTCTTTCTTTCCGCAATGGAATATCTGGACACAATTTCTTGATGACACAACCGCTGGTCTCAAATTGGATTCACTTGAAGAGTCTCACCCTATTGAGGTAACCCTCCTTTGGGATTTACTATGAGCTATGGCCCTGTCCAATAGTTTGAAAGTTAACTGTTTTTCATACGTTCTGCTTTTTCATCGCTTTGTATACAACTAAAGACATTACATGCTTTTAAGTTTGACCACAATCTAGTGGTAAATGTTTACTGAGGTCCAGCAGAAATATACGAGTTCATTGTGGTGCACAATTGTTGATAATTAAAATAACAAGGATATATATGATAAACTCCTGTCTCCTCACATTAAAACAATTGGCTATTCATGTACCATCCTTTTTCTTTCTTTCTATTGGTTTCCTTTTAATTAGTTCTAGTTGTACCTGGACACAAACATGGGTGCCAAAATCTTCTTGGACTTGGGTGTCTGATTTGACAAAATACTTATGCACATGGCAAATAGAACTTGAAATCAGACGGAAGTGTCTGGTTGCAATGTGGGTATTCAGTAACAGACTTGGGGAAAAAATTATGGGCTCAGGTGTCCTTGGTAACACTAGTTAAAGATTAGAGACTTTTTTTGCTTCTTTTCCTTTCCTTTTCGTTAGAATTTTTATTTATTTATTTATTTACTTTGGGTTGGACCAACTCTATTACCTGGGATCGAACTTGGGCTAAGAGGGTCACAAGCCTTTTATGTACTGGAACCATCGACTCACTCTTGAACTATTTTAGGAGTATAAGTTGAAGAATAAGCTGTAGTGCATTTTTAATAAAAGATCCCTTAAAACTTATGGAACATTTTCAGAAATCAAATCCATAACTTAGCTGTTGATGCTAACTTTTTCCCTTGTCTATAGGTACTAGCTTGTGGTTCATTTTGGTAACAATATTCCCTTTCCCCCCGCTAGGTTGAAATACATCATGCCACTGAAGTTGATGAAATCTTTGATGCCATAAGCTACGATAAGGGTGCTTCTGTTATTCGCATGCTACATAATTACCTTGGTGCAGAGCGTTTTCAGGTTTGGATTGGCTCTCTTTGAAACTCTGTTTCACTATTCAAGCCTTAATATTCTGCAATGCTGAGTCAGCATCTTCTGCTGTAGTATGCTGCTCAAAGTTGTATGAAATCTCCCTGATCTCTTTACCTTCTATTTTGATATCGATTAGTGTTAGAATCCCGTGTTAGAGTTTTGGTCAGTCTCCGTGTAATTACCTGTTTACTTCTCAGTGTAATGGGCTTGGCCCAACTCTTGGCTTATATATATGCACTCCCAAACCTGATTGGGGTTAGGGTTTCCCACGTAGTATCAGAGCTAAGTTCAAATTTTTCTTTCCCCTCCCCTCCCTCCACCCCCAGCCGCCGACCTCCCCCTGCCCGCTGGTACCTCTCTTCTCCCAACCGGCCAGCTTCTCCTGCTGCCAGTCTCTTCCGCCGGCCACCACCCCTGTCGGCTCCCTTCCCCATGGAGACCCTGCCCTCTAGCGCCTCCCTTGCCACCAGGGGCCATGCCGCCACGTCGCCGCCTTCAACACTGCTGGCATGAGCGCGGGCCTGCGCCCCGGCCTCGCCATCACCACTGCAGGCGCGGTCTGGGGTGTGGCGTGCGCAGCACAACCATCACCGCCGCAGCCATTCTCCTTGACGTTGGCCTCTTCACCAACGCGGGCACCGTCTTCCCAGAGTACCAAAGTTTGGTGTTTGCCACTGTTTCTGAGTACCAAAGTTTGAAACCAGTGTTCTCCACCTCCTTCGCTTTTTGCCCCTTCTATTTTGTCTCCTGGACACATAGGATATTAACACACCTCCTGCTCACTGCATCGACTAACTCTCTCAGCTTACCTGTAAGGGACCTTACGTTCCAACTACCTACACGGATCCTAGTCGGCTCAACTAGCTTCCTTACCCCTCGCACCCGTTGAGACAGATGTGAAGACCCTTGCACATTTGTCAGTACACCCGGGCGCCGATGTAGCGCGCCACTAAGGAAGCGACGACCCGATCCTTGCTCACTTGACACCGCATCCAGATCACGACACGACGCGCCACCAAGGGGGTGGTGGCCCGACCCTTGCCCATTTAACACCGTACCCGGGTTCCGATATGGCGTGTTGCTAAGAGGGTTACGCCCCAACGGTTTTCTATTGGGTTTCATCTCCATTTAAATGGCTAAGTTTTTATAGCTGGCTCGCCACGCCTAACGCAACCCTCCTCCTTGTACTTGGACTTGGGACCAGGCTATGCTGCACCAACATATGCTGAGACAACATAGGCGGAGTTTCAAAAGACCAATCAAAAGAGACCCTAAATTTGGATGATTCATAGATGAGAAATAGAGTAGAGAAATCGGTTAATTAAGTGACAATGGTCCATAGGAAGTCACTGAAAGGAGTTTCATAACTGTTAGCAAGGATCTTCTTTTACTTTTTTTAACCCTGGAATATGTTTATGTTACCATTGGAGTCTAATTGTGTTATTGTAGTGTGCACAAGTTTAAAAACCAAATTGTTAAGAAAGAATGGCAGAGTAAGCTATAGCTGTTTTTCACTTGGTCATTCTTTTATTGCAAGTTATCTTGATTTCTATTAGAGTGGACACACTAACCAGTCAACCCAAAAACTTAAGTTTATGGGAGAAGGTAGTCAATCCACTTATACACTTCAACGCCCCCACTCATGTGTAGCTAGAGAGAAAGGCACAAACGTGGAAATAAATGGGTGGAGGCATTTACTGGTTCAAGCTGCTGACAAATGTTAACCTCCAGAATTTCACTCCTTATGTCTATGAAGAGAATACCATGCTCTGGTGGAAAAGATGTAGTGATCAGTTACATGGAATTGCCAGAAAAGGACTAAACTCGCTTATCAGTCTCGGCCTCTGGATATTGTGGAACCATCGAAACGTCTGTGTTTTTGATGGCCTTTCTCCCTGCCTTAATGAAGCCATCAAGAGAACCGAGGAGGAGAGGAATCTGTGGGTGTTAGGAGGGGCTACAAACTTAGATCTCCTAACAGCCCCAATCCTAGGTCTTTAGATCAAAGTAGTTTCTGGTTCCTTTTATTTATGGATGTATTTTTGTTTCTTTGCTTTCGACCACCGTAATGGGGGTCTTCTTGTACTGATCCATTTTGGATCCTTTTCTCTTCCTTCTTAATGAAAAGATGTGCATGTCTCTTGCGCGTTCGAGAAAAAAAATGGGTGGAGGCATAAATAAAGCATCTGCCAGGATTTGAACTCGAGACCTCTGTATTTGATACCATGTTAGAGTGGACGTGCTAACCAATCAACCCAAAAGCTTAAGCTTATGGGAGAAGGTAGTCAATCCACTTATACACTTCAACAATTTCTATCTGTATCCAACTTATGCTTTTACGATATTATATTATTTAGTAAAGGCCGATTTTTTCCTGCCTTTTTCTGTCCAGTTCTGTTTGCTTTAACTCTCTGATTTCTTGAGTAATACTCCTAATACTTCTCATTGTGCTAAATGTGGGAAAAATAATCTTTCAGAAAGCGTTGGCTTCATATATAAGAAAATTTGCCTACTCAAATGCTAAAACCGAGGACCTTTGGGCTGTTCTTGAAGAGAATTCTGGTGAACCTATCAAGAATATGATGACTACATGGACAAAGCAACAAGGGTACCCTGTTATTAATGCAAAGCTTCAAGGGAATTATCTGGAACTTGAACAGGTTTTTATAATACATTGTCTTTCCCGTGTAATCTTTGCACTCATCAACATGTGACCTGCTCTATTGAGTGTCAAAACATGATATTTTGTTTTAATGGAAAATTTGGTATGCTAGTTCATGGACCTGTGGATTTCTATAGTATGTTCTTTTGCTTCAGCCTTTATGAAGTTACTGTTTCTTCTGTTTCAGGCACAGTTTTTGTTAGATGGGTCCTCTGGCCCCAGAATGTGGATTGTTCCTATAACTGCAGACTGTGGTTCATATTATACACAGAAAAAAATTCTACTGAAAGGCAAAAGTGATAGGCTGGATATAAGAGACATTGCTTCACAGTGTGGTAACCAAGAGAAGGGTGGAAACTTTTGGATTAAGTTGAACATTAATCAAACAGGATTTTATAGAGTCCAATATGACGATAAACTTGCAGCTGCACTTCAAAATGCATTGCAGGCCAAGAAGCTGTCTGTAATGGATAAAATTGGTAAGAACCACATGTGATACTAATAATTTTCTTGTCACTACTTTAGTGACAAGTATCATAAAATTAACATTGCAGGCATTGTGGAAGATTCACTGGCCTTATCTATGGCCTGCAAACAAACCTTAACATCGTTGCTACGTTTACTGTATGCTTACCGCGAGGAGGCTGATTACAGTGTTCTTTCACACATAAATACTGTACGTAAATCTTGTATAACCAATCAATTCCATGATCTTGAATATTTTTATTTGAAGATATTTATCAAGCTATTTCATTTCGCTTTTCACAGGCGAGTTTAAGTATTGCTAAAATATCGGTTGATGCTACTCCTGGATTGGTCGGTGACATCAAACAACTTCTGATCAAGCTTCTTCTGCCACCTGCTGTGTATGTCAAACCATGTCTTGCCTGCTTTTGAGTCTCTTTAGTTGTCATTGCGCTGAGAGTCATCTTGTTTCTATTTGCCTGTTTGCTATTGCTAACATGCCTTGTCATACAGTCAGATGTAGTGTTTCAGCAGTACTCTGTTTGCCAACATAGAGACTTTGACCGCATGGCAGTCTCCTTGTTTATTTTTTTCCAGAAAATTAGGTTGGGACCTCAAGAATGGTGAGAGCCACCTGGACTCGTTGCTTAGACCAGTGCTCTTGGTTGCTCTTGTCAAACTTGGGCATGATAAGAGTATAAATGAGGGAGCTAGGCGTTTCAGTATCTTTGTACATGATCGGAACACTTCTCTTCTTCGTCCTGATACCAGAAAGGTCCTGCCTTTTTCCTTACTTTATATGATGCTCTTGCGTTTGACCTACCTCATATTTTTTGCGATGCACTACAGGCTGCATACCTAGCTGCAATGCAGAATGTAACTGCTTCATACAGATCTGCTTATAATGATCTTCTGAAAGTCTACAGGGAGTCAGATGAAGCAGAGGAAAGGGGGCGTGTCCTAAGTATGTGGCTTTTTAACCACTCTTGATTTAACAAAGCCTGCTGACGTGTCGGGTTGTTCTGAATGCTGTTTCCTTGTTCCAGGCACACTGTGCTTTTGTAAGGACGAGAATATTGTTCTTGAATCACTGAATCTTCTTTTTACCAATGAGGTTGACCTCTTCATTTTCTTTTCCGTTTTTTTCTTTGTTGTTTCTCCACCATGACCGTGGAAGTTCAATCGGATGCGCTTGTACTCTTATGAAGTCTCACTTGCGTCTATTACTTGTCAGTTTCGCAAGCAAGATGCATATTATGTACTTCAAGGTCTTGACGTGGAGACGCGTGATACCGCATGGGTGTGGTTGAAGGTAAAGTATGTTTTAATGAATTATACTGAAAGGTAGAGAAGTCATCAAATTTGTTTCATTTTCAACATACAAGCTGAAACTCCTGGACCTGTATGACTGTTCCAAATATGGGATTCCTATTGGTGTTTTGGAATTCCTGCCCGACAAACAAGCCTCAGGGTATTGTCGTCCATGGAAAGTTGAAAACATTCCGGGAGAATTTTATAAGGGCTAGTTTGACAACTTCATTTTATTAAGGGATTTTCATTTTCACAAGAGAAGCGGTCTGCTGTGCCAGCCCGGGTTCGAGTCGCGGCATCAACTTCTTAAAGTGAAAAAGTCAGGGGGACGTCTCTCCACTTGGTCGAAAAAAAACTTTCACAAGAGAAATTAGTTAATTTTCCGTTTGGAAAAATGAAAATCCCTTTGGAAAGGGCTAGTTTGGGAACTCTATTTTTCCAAGGGATTCTTATTTTCCAAGGCAAAATAAACTAATTTCTCTTGAAAAATTGAAAAATCGTTGGTAAAATGGGGTTCCCAAACTAGCCCTTGGGAACTCCATTTTTCCAAAGGATTCCTATTTTTCCAACATCCCGTTTGGATCATTAGAATTGAATTCGATTCTAATAATAGTAATTTAGGCATATATCAATTAAACTAATTCGGTTTTATGCAAAATATACCAGTATACTATTATTAGGAAGATGCCGAGGATATTTATGTGCTACATTTTTACTATAGAGAAGTGAGTCGAAGATCGTTTTGTAAGATACAGAGTAGAAACCAATTGTAGTAATAGATAAAATAATTTCCCATCCCCAATCCCATGAATTTAAGATAAGCTTATATCAGAACTTTTGAAAGCGGTGTAATGTCGAATTCCAAGCTAAATATGTTACTTTATTAAGTGAATTTTAATTCCTGTAAAATGAAGGGATTCAAACGACCCGCAAGGGAAAATGAACTAATTTTTTTTTGAAAAAATGTGGTTTCCAAAGTAGCCCTAAAGGAACTATTTTGCTGCTATGTCTTTATGCAGTTTTGTCATAGCTAAATCTTTGGAATTACACTAACTTTCTTCCATGGATAGCTCAAATATTTTCTAGATTAGGAGGGCCAAATTAGGAAATGGCCAAATTTTCATGTAGTAAACCTTGAAATATTTGGAAGCAAGTTGCTTACGTAACATTTGTTCTGCTGTTGGTGAAGGATAACTGGGATCGTGTGACAAGGAAATACGGGGACACACAAGCAGGAGGTTTTATCAGATACGTCGTCACATTGGTAAGTTTAAGGCCACACGTCATTTTCAAACTGCTCGTGCTTGTTATACTACTCCTCCAATATATGTACCAAATGATCGATCGAGCTCCTCAATTTCTGGCCATCAGTTCACCTCCAACGAGAAGGCAGCAGAGTTCTCCCGCTTCTTCGCAACCCGCAAGAAGCCTGAATTCGAGAGAACACTAAAGCAGAGCCTTGAGAACGTCCGGATCAGCGCAAGGTGGATCCAGGGCATCAAGAGCGAACCGAGGCTCGCTCAAACGGTGCAGGAGCTGCTGCGTAGACCCTGATCTGCCCTCGGTTGAGTTGCAGGTGTGGCCGGAAATAAGCTGGTCGTAGATGACATACGCTTTGTACATTCTCAGTGTGTAAAAGGTTACCTCTCTTAGTGTTCATGGCAGCATGCAAATGTAAGCTATTGGGTTGAATTTTTAGCCCAAGCATGTGCTAGCAGTGATCTCGTGTCTAATTTGAGAAGCGTAGAGGTTTAAAAGAAGATTAAAGTGCATTTCCGATTCTTAAATTTGTGCGGCTGTGTTAATCTGATCTATAAACTTTTAAAATATATCTCTTAAAGGCTCAATATTTGTTTTGGTGTTTGTTACGTGCAAACGGACCCAAACAGATCCGGTAAGTCCATCTCCCCAGTAGCTTACCTATAGTGGGCGTCGTCCGTGAGCCACTGGTGCTGGTCCTCGCCTTCGCCTTCGACCAACCTGTCTGCCCACCTGCAGCTGCAGCTCTTGTAATTAGACGAGGCCCAACGGTAGTCGTCGGTCATGTAGGAGGAGGGCACATGGTTGTGGTGATGTCGGAGAAGTGGGAGACCCGCCGAAGGACCAGGACACCAGGTGCGCGAGGTCCTAGAGTAGGCGGAGACCGAGGCCAAGGACGGGGAGGACGACGACGTCGGGCTATCGAAGCCGCCGTCGCGCACCTTGCACTTCGTGGGAGACCCTGATGGCCCTGCGTCGCGCCTCCCTGAGACGGTCGGCGTCCGTGAGCAGCGACAGGACGCTGTCGGTCTGGCGCGGCATGCAGGGGCTCTAGTTGAAGCCCTTGTTGTCGACGTAGTTGAAGCTGCGGAGATTGTGCATGGCGCGCATGTCTGCTAGGAACTCGCAGGGCACGTCCTCGAGGCCGCTGGTGAGCAGGCACTCGAGGACCACCAACGCCTCGTAGGACATGGCCGTCCCTCGTGTCGGCTCGAGGATGAAGGGAGATTGCACAACAAAGAATGCCTACAGATAACAATTGTATGGTCTTCAAGATTAGAATGCAAGGCAACCATACTGTTTATGAGAGCATCTAGAGAGGATGAATAGGTGATTCTGCAAAAGCATAATTTCAAACACAATTTCGATCTAAAATTAGAAGTTAGCACAAAACTAAACCAAGTTTGAAATAAGAAGAAAAGATAAAATCCTCTTCACTTAATTGCTCTTTCAAGATATAGATATAAAATAGACTAACTCCCTGTTTGGATCATTGGAATTGAATTCCATTCTAATAATATTAATTTAGTCATATATCAATTAAACGAGTTCGGTTTTATGCAAAATATATCAGTATACTATTATTAACAAGATGTCGGAGATATTTATGTGCTACATTTTTACTATAGAGGAGTGAGTCTAAGATCGTCTTTTAAGTTATATAGTAGAAACAAATTCTAGTAATACATAAAATCATTTCCCATCCCCCACCCCATGAATTTGATATAAGTGTGGGACTGTATAGTACACAGGAAAGCCCTAGCTACATGGATACAAATATAGAGAACCCTAATGGGCCAGGCCCATATGCATAAGCACTCTAACACCCCCGTAGTCGAAACTCTAGCCACTGCAGATGTTGAGACTGGACCAAAACTCCGCAAACACCATCGATGGAAGCCCCTTGGTGAAGACGTCAGCAAACTGGGAGACGGTCGGGACGTGAAGAACGCAAACAGCGCCACAGGCGACCCGTTCGCGGACGAAGTGAAGATCGATCTCGACATGTTTTGTGCGCTGGTGCTGGACGGGGTTGGTGGAGAGGTAGACGGCGCTGACGTTGTCGCAGAAGACTAGGGTGCTTGTGGCCAGCGGACTGTGGAGCTCTTGGAGCAGCTGGCAGAGCCAGGCCGCCTCAGCCACGCCATTTGCCACGGCGCGGTACTCGGCCTCGGTGCTGGAGCGGGAGACGACCGGCTGGCGCTTTGACGACCATGAGATGAGGCTGTCCTCGAGGAACACGACATAGCTCGAGGTGGATCAGCGCGTGTCGGGACAGCCCGCCCAGTCGTCATCAGTGTAGACGCGAAGCTCCGTGGTCGAGGACCGGCGTAGAAGGAGCCCGAAGTCGAGGGTACCACACAAGTACCGCAGGATCCACTTCATCGCAGTGAGGTGCGGCTCCTGAGAGTTGTGCATGTGGAGGCACACTTGCTGGATGGCATAGGCGATGTCGGGCCTGGTGAAGATGAGGTACTGAAGTGCCCTAGCAATGCTCCGTTAGTCGGTCGGATCGGCGACTGAGGGGCTGGCAGCGGAGACCTTGCCCTGCGTGTCGACCGAGGTCACGTAGGAGGTCGACGGTGTACTGCCACTGGTGAAGGAACATGCCCTGGGGACGACGCTCGATGGTGACCCCCAGGAAGTGGTGGAGCGCCCCTAGGTCCTTCATCGCAAACTCCTGCTAGAGGCAGGAGATGATGCGACACAGGAGCCTAGGGGAGGAGGCGGTGAGCACAATATCGTCGACATAGAGGAGGAGGTACGTAGTGTCCGAGCCGCGATGGAGGAGGAACAGGGACGTGTCCGACTTGGCTTCGACGAAGCCCTGCGAACACAAGAAGGTGGCGAAGCGACTATACCAAGCCCGGGGGCCTGCTTGAGGCCGTAGAGGGACATGTTGAGCTTGCAGACCATGTCGGGGTGAGCAGGGTCGACAAACCCAACGGGCTGAGTGCAGTAGACCGTCTCCGTCAGGGTGCCATGGAGGAAGGCGTTCTTCACGTCGAGCTGGTGGACTGGCCAGTCCCTGGATAGAGCGAGAGTTAGGACAGTCTGGGCGGTGGCAGGCTTGACCACCGGACTGAAGGTCTCGTCGTAGTCGACCCCAGGACGCTAGGTAAAGCCCCAGAGCACATAGTGGGCCTTGTACCGCTCCAGGGACCCGTCGGCGTGCAACTTCAGCTTGAAGATCCATTTCTCGGTGACCACGTTGGCGCCATGGGGACAAGGCACCAGGTCCTAGGTGTGGTTAGCCTGGAGAGCCTCGTACTCCTCTTCCATGGCACGCCACCACTGTGGGTCGGCAAGCGCACCACGGACAGTCGTGGGCACCGGCGGTAGGGCCGGAGAAGAGGTCGCGGAGAGAATTGAAAGGGAAATAGGGTTAACCATTTCCCACAATTAATTTTGGTGGTTGAATGCCCAACACAAATATATGGACTAACTAGTTTGCTCTAGAATACATGTTCTACAGGTGCATAAAGGTTCAACACAAACCAATAAATATTCAAGTTAGGGATCCAAATTCAAAGGAGGAAATAAACCAAGTGTGCTGTGGTCTGGTGCACCGGATTATCCGGTGTGCCACTGGACAGTGTCCGGTGCACCAGGTCCGTACAGGGCTGAACCAGCCACTCTCGGGTTTCTCCAGGCGTGCTCCGCTATAATTCACCGGACTGTCCGGTGTGCCACCGGACTGTCCAATGCACCAGCGAAGCAACGACTATCCAGCGCAACGGTCGACTGCAACGGCGCTCGGACAGCGCTATAGTGGAGAACAGTGCGCGACAGAGTCAGAGCGCAGAGTCAGAGGCGCACCGGACAGTCAACAGGACCTGTCCGGTGTGGCACCGGACTGTTCGGTGCCGCATGAGGACAAAGCCTCCAACGGTCGACTGCTCCCGAACCCTAACGGTTGGGTGACATGGCGGCGCACCGGACAGTCTACAGGATCTATCCGGTGGCACACCGGACTGTCCGGTGCGCCCATCGACAGTAGCCTTCCCCAACAGCTTGTTGGTGGTTGAGGGCTATAAATACCCCCCAACCACCACATCTCCAAGTATCCAAGCATTCTGAACTTTGCATTCAATACAAGAGCAATAGACTCCACTCCAAGACACAATCAAAGCGATCGATCCACTCAAAGTCCCCAAATCAACTCTAGTGCATTAGGACTTGTGAGAGGATCCCTTGTGTTTCTTTGTTGCTCTTGTTTGCTTGGCTTGGCCTTCTGAAAGTTGCCTAGAGAGGGGCGAATAGGAAAATCTAAAATTTATGAACTTTAAGCACAACTACAAGCCGGGTTAGCGTTAGAAATAAAACTGAGTCCAAAAGAGAGGGTGAAAACAAATCAACCAAAGAAATAGAGCGGATGACACTGTGATTTGTTTTACCGAGGTTCGGTTCTTGCAAACCTACTCCTCGTTGAGGTGGTCACAAAGACCGGGTCTCTTTCAACCCTTTCCCTCTCTCAAACGATCACCTAGACCGAGTGAGCTTTTCTCCTCAATCAAATGGGTCACTTAGACCCCACAAGGACCACCACAACTTGGTGTTTTTTTTGCTTTGATTACAAAGGTGTTGAGAACAAGAATGGGGAAGAAGAAAAGCGATCCAAGCACAAGAGCTCAAAGAACACGAGCAAAACTCTCTCTTCTAGTCACTAATTGCTTTGAGTGAAATTGGGACTTGGAGAGGCTTTGATTCAATTGAATTGTGTTTTGTATTGAATGCACTAGCTCTTGTATTGAGTGAGATGTCTGAAAAATTTGGATGCAATGAATGGTGGTGGTTGGGGGTATTTATAGCCCCAACCACCCAACCAACCGTTGGGGTTGGGCTGCTATCGATGGGCGCACCGTACAGTCCGGTGCGCCACCGGACACTGTCCGGTGCGCCAGCCACGTCACCCAACCGTTAGGGTTCTGACGGTTTGGACCGTTGGAGCTCTGACCTCTTGGTGCACCGGACAGTCCGGTGCCGCACCGGACACACACTGTTCACTGTCCGGTGCGCCACTGGCGCCTGCTCTGACTTCTACCGCGAACTGTAGCTCTATCAGGGCATTGTGCAGTCGACCGTTGCACTGATAGCCGTTGCTCCGCTTGGCGCACCGGACAGTCCGGTGGCACACCAGACAGTCCGGTGAATTATAGCGGAGTGCGCCTGGAGAAACCCGAAGGTGAAGAGTTTAAGGTCGATCCACCCTGGTGCACCGGACATTGTCCGGTGGCACACCGGACAGTCCGGTGCACCAGACCAGGGTTCCCTTCGGTTTCTTTTGCTCCTTTCTTTTGAACCCTAATTTAGATATTTTTATTGGTTTGTGTTGAACCTTTGGCACCTGTAGAACTTATAATCTAGAGCAAACTAGTTAGTCCAATTATTTGTGTTGGGCGATTCAACCACCAAAATCATTTAGGAAAAGGTTCGACCCTATTTCCCTTTCAATCTCCCCCTTTTTGGTGATTGATGCCAACACAAACCAAAGCAAATATATAAGTGTAGAATTGAACTAGTTTGCATAAGGTAAGTGCAAAGGTTGCTTGGAATTAAACCAATCTATACTTTCATAAAATATGCATGGATTGCTTTCTTTCTTTTAACATTTTGGACCACTTTTGCACCACTTGTTTTGTTTTTGCAAATCTTTTGGAAATTCTTTTCAAAGTCTTTTTGCAAATAGTCAAAGGTATATGAATAAGATTTCAAGAAGCATTTTCAAGATTTGAAAATTTTTCCTCCTGTTTCAAATTCTTTTCCTTTGACTTCACAAAACTCTCCCTAAATGAAATTCTCCTCTTAGTGTTCAAGAGGGTTTTTACCAATTGAAAGAAGATTGATATATTTTAGATACCAAATTTTGAAAAATTCCTCCTTAAAATATAGATACCAATTGAGATAGAATTTCTTAGAGGAATACTAATTTGAAAGATATCAATTGAAAACATTAAAAACTTTGTTTCGAAATTTTTTGAAATTGGCGTGGTGGTGCGGTCCTTTTGCTTTGGCTAATACTCTCTCCCCCTTTGGCATTAATCGCCAAAAGCGGAGTCTTTAGAGCCCTTTTACTTTCTCCCCAATGGTATGAGTAATAAGAGTGAAGATTATACCAAAGTGGAGAGCGATTTGGAGTGACGATGAAGGGTAAATAATACCGGTAGAGTGGAGTGGAAGCCTTGTATTCGCCAAGAACTCCATTTCCCTTTCAATCTATGACTTAGCATAAGAATTTTCTCAAAAACACATTAGTCATAGCACATGAAAGAGATATGATCAAAGGTATATAAATGAGCTATGTGTGCAAAGTATCAATCAAAATTCCGAGAATCAAGAATGTTCAGCTCATTCCTAAGTTTGGTAAAGGTTTTCTCATCTAATGGTTTGGTAAAGATATCGGCTAATTGTTCTTTGGTGCTAACATAAGCAATCTCGATGTCCCCCCTTTGTTGGTGATCCCTCAAAAAGTGATATCGAATGGCTATGTGCTTAGTGCGGCTATGCTCAACGGGATTATCCGCCATGCGGATTGCACTCTCATTATCCCATAGGAGAGGGACTTTGCTCAATTTGTAGCCATAGTCCCTAAGGGTTTGCCTCATCCAAAGTAATTGCACGCAACAATGGCCTGCGGCAATATACTCAGCTTCGACGGTAGAAAGAGCTACTGAATTTTGTTTCTTTGAAGCCCAAGACACCAGGGATCTTCCCAAGAACTGACAAGTCCCTGATGTGCTCTTCCTATCAATTTTACACCCTACCCAATCAGCATCTGAATATCCTATTAAATCAAAGGTGGATCCCTTGGGGTACCAAAGACCAAACTTAGGTGTATGAACTAAATATATCAAGATTCTTTTCACGACCCTAAGGTGAACTTCCTTAGGATCGGCTTGGAATCTTGCACACATCCATACAGAAAGCATAATATCCGGTCGAGATGCACATAAATAGAGTAGAGATCCTATCATCGACCGGTATACCTTTTGATCTACTGATTTACCTCCCGTGTCGAGGTCGAGATGCCCATTGGTTCCCATGGGTGTCTTGATGGGCTTGACATCCTTCATTCCAAACTTGGTGAGTATGTCTTGAATATACTTGGATTGGCTGATGAAGGTGCCCCCTTGGAGTTGCTTGACTTGAAATCCTAAGAAATACTTCAACTCCCCCATCATAGACATCTCGAATTTTTGAATCATAATCCTACTAAACTCTTCACATGTAGATTTGTTAGTAGACCCAAATATGATATTATCAACATAAATTTGGCATACAAACAAATCATTTGCAATTGTTTTAGTAAAGAGAGTAGGATCGGCTTTATAGACTTTGAAACCATTAGTGATAAGAAAATCTCTTAGGCATTCATACCATGCTCTTGGGGCTTGCTTGAGCCCATAAAGTGCCTTTGAGAGTTTATAAACATGATTAGGGTACTCACTATCTTCAAAGCCAGAAGGTTGCTCAACATAGACCTCTTCCTTGATTGGTCCATTGAGGAAGGCACTTTTCACGTCCATTTGGTAAAGCTTAAAGCCATGGTAAGTAGCATAGGCAAGTAATATGCGAATTGACTCAAGCCTAGCTACAGGTGCATAGGTTTCACCGAAATCCAAACCTTCGATTTGTGAATATCCCTTGGCCACAAGTCGGGCTTTGTTCCTTGTCACCACACCATGCTCATGTTGCTTGTTGCGGAAGACCCACTTGGTTTCTACAACATTTTGATTAGGACGTGGAACAAGATGCCATACCTCATTCCTCATGAAGTTGTTGAGCTCCTCTTGCATTGCCAACACCCAGTCCGAATCTCTTAATGCGTCTTCCACCCTGTATGGCTCAATAAAAGACACAAAAGAGTAATGTTCACAAAAATGAGCGACACGAGATCGAGTGGTTACCCCCTTATGAATATCGCCGAGGATGGAGTTCACGGGGTGATCTCTTTGTATCGCTTAGTGGACTCTTGGGTGAGGCGGTCATTGACCCTTATCATCTTCCTTGTCTTGATCAACTTCATCTCCCCCTTGATTATTGCTCTCCTCTTGAGGTGGCTCATCTTCTTGATCATCATTTTCATCATTTTGAGCTTGATCCTCATCTTGGGTTGGTGGAGATGCTTGCATGGATGATGATGGTTGATCTAGTGCTTGTGTGGGCTCTTCGGATTCCTTAGGACACACATCCCCAATAGACATGTTTCTTAGCGCGACACATGGAGCCTCTTCATCATCTAGCTCATCAAGATCAACTTGCTCTACTTGAGAGCCATTAGTCTCATCAAACACAATGTCACAAGAAACTTCAACTAGTCCAGTGGATTTGTTGAAGACTCTATATGCCCTTGTGTTTGAGTCATAACCAAGTTAAAAGCCTTCTACAGCCTTAGGAGCAAATTTAGATTTTCTACCTATTTTAATAAGAATAAAACATTTGCTACCAAAGACTATAAAATATGAAACATTGGGATTTTTACCGGTTAGGAGTTCATATGATGTCTTCTTGAGGATTCGGTGAAGGTAGAGTCGGTTGATGGCGTAGCAAGCAGTGTTGATTGCTTCCGCCCAAAACTGGTCCGAAGTCTTGTACTCATCAAGCATGGTCCTTGCCATGTCAAGTAGAGTTCTATTCTTCCTCTCCACTACACCATTTTGTTGTGGTGTGTAGGGAGAAGAGAACTCATGCTTGATGCACTCATCCTCAAGAAAGCCTTCTATTTGTGAGTTCTTGAACTCCGTCCCGTTGTCGCTTCTTATCTTTTTGATTCTCAATCCGTACTCATTTTGAGCCCGTCTTAAGAATCCCTTTAAGGTCTCTTGGGTTTGAGATTTATCCTGCAAAAAGAATACCCAAGTGAAGCGAGAATAATCATCCACAATTACAAGACAATACTTACTCCCGCCGATGCTTATGTAAGCGATCGGGTCGAATAGATCCATGTGGAGTAGCTCAAGCGACCTATCGGTCGTCATGATGTTCTTGTGTGGATGATGAACACCAACTTGCTTCCCTGCTTGACATGCGCTACAAACCCTGTCTTTCTCAAAATGAACATTGGTTAGTCCCAAAATGTGTTCTCCCTTTAGAAGCTTGTGAAGATTCTTCATCCCAACATGGGCTAGTCGGTGATGCCAGAGCCAACCCATATTAGTCTTAGCAATTAAGAAAGTATCGAGTTCAGCTCTATTGAAATCAACTAAGTATAGCTGACCCTCTAATACTCCCATAAATGCTACTGAATCATCACTTCTTCTAAAGACAGTAACACCTATATCTGTAAAAAGACAGTTGTAACCCATTTTGCATAATTGAGAAACTGAAAGCAAGTTATAATCTAAAGAATCTACAAGAAAACATTGGAAATAGAATGGTCAGGTGAATAGCAATTTTACCAAGTCCTTTGACCAAACCTTGATTTCCATCCCCGAATGTGATAGCTCTTTGGGGATCTTGGTTTTTCTCATACAAGGAGACCATCCTTTTCTCCCCTGTCATGTGGTTTATGCACCCGCTATCAATAATCCAACTTGAGCCCCTGGATGCATAAACCTACAAAACAATTTAGGCCTTGTTCTTAGGTACCCAAACGGTCTTGGGTCCTTTCACATTAGAAACAAGCACCTTGGGTACCCAAACACAAGTCTTTGAGCCCTTGTGTTTGGCCCCAACATATTTGGCAACTTCTTTGCCTGATTTGTTAGTTAAAACATATGAAGTATCAAAAGTCTTAAATGAAACAATAGGCTCATTTGATGCAGTAGGAGTTTTCTTTTTAGGCAATTTAACATGAGTGGATTGCCTAGAACTAGATGCCTCACTCTTATACATAAAAGCATGATGAGAGCCAAAGTGAGAGTTCCTAGAATGAATTCTCCTAATCTTATGTTCGGGATAACCAGCAGGATATAAAATATAGCCCTCGTTATCCTGAGCCATGGGAGCCTTGCCCTTAACAAAGTTAGACAATCTCTTAGGGGCATTAAGCTTGACTTTGTCTCCCTTTTGGAAGCCAATGTCATCCTTAATGCCAGGGCGTCTCCCATTATAGAGCATGCTCCTAGCAAATTTAATTTTTTCATTTTCTATCTCATGCTCATTAATTTTAGCACTAAGTTGAGCTATGTGATCATTTTGTTGTTTAATTAAAGCTAGGTGATCATGGATAGCATCAACATTAATATCTCTACATCTCATGCAAATAGAAACATGATCAACGATGGATGTAGAGGGTTTGCAAACATTTAATTCATCAATCTTAGCATGTAACATGGTATTCTCATTTCTAAGATTGGAGATAGAAATATTGCAAACATTTAAATCTTTAGCCTTAGACATTAATTTATCATTCTCAATCTTAAGGCTAGAAAGTGATTCATTCAACTTGTCAATCTTAGCAATCAAACTAGCATTATCATTTTTAAGGTTGACAAGAGAATCATCACAAACATTTAATTTCTCCACCTTAGCAATTAATTTGGCATTTTCAATTTTAAGGTTAGAGATAGTGTCATGGCAAATGCTAAGCTCACTAGTTATTTTTTCATATTTTTCTACTTCCTGAGCATAAGCATTTTTTACCTTAACATGCTTTTTATTTTTCTTAATTAGAATGTCCTCTTGGCTATCCAAGAGTTCATCCTTCTCATGAATAGCACCTATCAATTCATGTTTCTTTTTGTTGCATGTTTAGGTTGGCAAAAAGAGCAAGCAAATTTTCTTCATCATCACTAGAGCTATCCTCATCACTAGATGTTGCATATTTAGTGGAGGCTCTAGATTTTACCTTCTTCTTTTTGCCGTCCTTTGCCATGAGGCACTTGTGGCCGACATTGGGGAAGAGAAGGCCTTTGGTGACGGCGATGTTGGCGGCATCCTCGTCAGAGGAGGAGTCGTTGGAGCTCTCATCGGAGTCCCATTCCCGACATACGTGGGCATCACCGCCCTTCTTCTTGTAGTACCTCTTCTTTTCCTTCCTCCTTCCCTTCTTGTCGTCGCCCCTGTCACTATCACTTGATAATGGACATTTAGCAATAAAATGACTGGGCTTACCACACTTATAGCAAACTTTCTTGGAGCGGGGCTTGTAATCCTTCCCCCTTCTTTGCTTGAGGATTTGGCGGAAGCTCTTGATGATGAGTGTCATTTCCTCGTTGTCGAGCTTGGAGGCGTCGATGGGGAGTCTACTTGATGTAGACTCTTCTTTCTTCTCCTCCATCGCTTTGAATGCGACGGGTTGCACCTTGGGTGTGGAGGTGGTGCCTCGCTCAATGATTTGTTTGGAGCCTTTGATCATCAATTCAAAGCTCACAAACTTTCCTATAACCTCCTCGGGAGACATTAGCTTGTATCTAGGATCACCATGAATTAATTGAACTTGTGTAGGGTTAAGAAAAACGAGTGATCTTAGAATAACCTTGACCATTTCATGGTCATCCCATTTTGTGCTCCATAGGTTGCGCACTTGATTCACCAAGGTCTTGAGCCGGTTGTACATGGCTTGTGGCTCCTCTCCTTGGTTGAGGACGAATCGACCGAGCTCCCCCTTGATCGTTTCCCGCTTGGTGATCTTTGTCGCCTCATCTCCTTTGTGCGCGGTCTTGAGTACGTCCCAAATTTCTTTAGCACTCTTCAACCCTTGCACCTTATTATACTCCTCTCGACTTAGAGAGGCGAGGAGTATAGTAGTGGCTTGGGAGTTGAAGTGCCAGATTTGGGCAACTTCGTCCGAATCGTATCCTTCACCCCCTACGGATGGTACCTGTGCTCCAAACTCAATAATGTCCCAAATACTGGAGTGGAGTGAGGTTATGTGATGCCTCATTTTATCACTCCACATACAATAATCTTCACCGTAAAAAATCGGTGGTTTGCATAAAGGGACGGAAAGTAATGGAGTATGTTTAGAAATGCGAGGGTAGCGTAAGGGGATCTTACTAAACTTCTTGCGCTCATGGCCCTTAGAAGTGACGGATGGCGCGTCGGAGCCAGAGGTGGATGGCGATGAAGAGCCGGTCTCGTAGTAGACCACTTTATTCATCTTCTTCTTCTTATCGCCACTCCGATGCGACTTGACGCGGGGAGGTGATTCCTCCCTTCCTTTGGCCCCGGACTCCTTCGATGAAGCTTTCCCGCGGCTTGTGTCCGTTTCCATCTCCCTCTTGGCGGATCCTCCCGACATCACTTCGAGTGGTTAGACTCTAATGAAGTACCGGGCTCTGATACCAATTGAAAGTCACCTAGAGGGGGGTGAATAGGAAAATCTGAAATTTATAAACTTTAAGCACAACTACAAGCCCGGTTAGCGTTAGAAATAAAACCGAGTCCAAAAGAGAGGGTGAAAACAAATCAACCAAAGAAATAGAGCGGATGACACGATGATTTGTTTTATCGAGGTTTGGTTCTTGCAAATCTACTCCCCGTTGAGGTGGTCACAAAGACCGGGTCTCTTTCAACCCTTTCCCTCTCTCAAATGGTCACCTAGACCGAGTGAGCTTTTCTCCTCAATCAAATGGGTCACTTAGACCCCACAAGGACCACCACAACTTGGTGTCTCTTGCTTTGATTACAAAGGTGTTGAGAACAAGAATGGGGAAGAAGAAAAGCGATCCAAGCACAAGAGCTCAAAGAACACGAGCAAAACTCTCTCTTCTAGTCACTAATTGCTTTGAGTGGAATTGGGACTTGGAGAGGCTTTGATTCAATTGAATTGTGTCTTGTATTGAATGCACTAGTTCTTGTATTGAGTGAGATGTCTGAAAAACTTGGATGCAATGAATGGTGGTGGTTGGGGTATTTATAGCCTCAACCACCCAACCAACCGTTGGGGTTGGGCTGCTGTCGATGGGCGCACCGGACAGTCCGGTGCGCCAGCCACGTCACCCAACCGTTAGGGTTCTGACGGTTTCGACCGTTGGAGCTCTGACCTCTTGGTGCACCGGACAGTCCGGTGCCGCACCGGACACACACTGTTCACTGTCCGGTGCGCCACTGGCGCCTGCTCTGACTTCTACCACGAATTGTAGCTCTGCCAGGGCACAGTGCAGTCGACCGTTGCGCTGATAGCCGTCGCTCCGCTTGGTGCATCGGACAGTCTGGTGGCACACCGGACAGTCCGGTGAATTATAGCGGAGTGCGCCTGGAGAAACCTGAAGGTGAAGAGTTTGAGGTCGATCCACCCTGGTGCACCGGACACAGTCCGGTGGCACACCGGACAGTCCGGTGCGCCAGACCAGGGTTCTCTTCGGTTTCTTTTGCTCCTTTCTTTTGAACCCTCATTCAGATCTTTTTATTGGTTTGTGTTGAACCTTTGGCACATGTAGAACTTATAATCTAGAGCAAACTAGTTAGTCCAATTATTTGTGTTGGGCGATTCAACCACCAAAATCATTTAGGAAAAGGTTTGACCCTATTTCCCTTTCACCTTCTTTTTCTTTTCAACTCTTACTCTCAAGTGCTTTGTAAGCAAGGTGTAGCATCCCAAAAATTCAAATCTTGAAAATTTCTCAAACTCGCTCTAAATTCAAAATGAATTTTAAATTTTGTTTCAAAATATTTGTTTGCGAGTTGATATCAGCAAATAAAATATAGTGGTCTATATTATCTCCAAAATCCTCCTCAAAATATCCTACGAATATTTCACCAGTGACCCCCCTCAAATTCTTTCCAGAAATATTGCCCAAATATTCCACCGATATATCTCCAAATATTTTCCTCCTGAGAAATACCTTCAGAATCATTTTTAAGTCCCTACAAATATTTTCTTCATAACTTTCCTCATGCTCTACAAGCTAATTACACTTATACAAGGCAAATCCATGCTTATCTCGCACTAATCCTCTCATCCTCTCACTAATCCTCTCATCCCTCCCCCCATAATACCCACCGAGCCTATAAATAGAGGGGCAAGGGCCTCCTCTCAAGCCACCCAAGCCATTTCATGGCAACTCTCTCCCTCCCCCACACGCCCACTCCACTTCCCACACAAGCACACACTAGCACAAGGATCATTCGGTCGTTCTTCGATCGTTCGTCCACCTGTTCTTAGTTTGTTTGTTCGTTCGTCCGATCGTTCATGGTTCGTTCGTCCGTTCGTCCGTTCGTCCGATCGTTCGTCCGTTCGTTCGTCCAAATAATCTTTGTTCAGCCGTTATGTTGCCGCAATTCCGATCGTTCGTTCGTTCATTCATAGTTCCTATTCATCGTTCATCGTTCGTTCATAGTCCCTATTCATCATCCGTCTAGAAAATCTTTGTCCAGCCATTATGCTGCCGAAATTCCGATCGTTCGTTCGTCCGATCGTTCGTCCGTTCGTTCATAGTTCCTATTCATCGTTCATCATTCGTTCATAGTCACTATTCATCGTTCATCGTTCGTTCATACGAACTATTCACCATCAGTATTCATCCATCATGCTGTCTAGTCCACCTAAGACCTGCCAGACCAATATTCCAGTCATACGAACTCCGGTGACTGTGATTTTCCTTCCAGTGGGAACTTCCCATCTGGTCACCCATCCCAGCTTTCTCCAAGTTGAGCACGCTTAACTTTGAGATTCCTTCGAACCCGGCTTCCAAACTCAGATTCCAATAATTCTTGTTTCTAAATTCTTATCAAACTATTCCCTATCCAACCATGTCATCCCTTAAGCATGGTTCATATTCCAGAAAACTCCCAAAATACTCTTGTCCCATATTCTGCCTATAACTCTCCTTTTCAGACTAAGTCAGACGATTCATTCGTCACTATTCTCACCAACAATGAACTTCACTGTGCTACACCATATACACCCAGCTACCCTCTCCCTCTCCACACACACTCAACACCCTCAGCCAAGGCAAACACCCCACCCACTCAGTTACTCCGCTCTACTGGCTATGCGCATAGTGTCACTTCGCCTCCAATCCACCCTCCTGGTAAGCACCTCCACTCCACCACTAGTAGTATCTCAACACCACATGACACAGATTCTACTCAAGACTCTACCCATCCTTATATCCCTATTCTGACCACTATACTAAATATCTGTTGATATACTTGCTAGTTTGTATGTTTGCTTATTCATGTTGCACAGCTATCGGAGCATTCGTGCCGTCTCGTGGAGGCCAGATCTGCAAGTCTATGCCAGGCGGTGGAGCCAGAAGCCAGTTCTGCGAGCTTCCCCCCTTTCACCGGATAAGCACGACAAGCTCACTGGATCCCTTTGATGCATAAATTACCTATGATTTTTCAATCACAACCCTCATCCTGTTATTTTATGCATGATATGATTTTGAGACAAGTTATTATGGCCACCCAGCCGCTTGCCGCAATTAATCTTTATACTCCTTGATATCCTTATTACAAATGATTTGAGAAAAGGTGTGAGTTTTCAAAAGAAAATGCTTTTCAAAATGGGTATGATGAAGGGTTGCCACCCTTATCACCTTTGAGTAGGGATGATTAGGGACTCCCTGGTTTAGGGGAGGGCCTCAGGTGTTGGCTCAGTCGGGTTAGGTGTGAGCAGAAGGATTGTCCCCTCATATAAGGACCTATTTATCATCCTTCACTACCTGTACTCATGACAAGTACAACCACTCGAGACTGTATGGGCAGTCAGTCAATCTGAACTCGTACGGTCCAAACCCTAGAGTTATGATGGCCGGGGAGCACCGAGAGGATAAGGAGGGGGAATGTTTTGTCCGGTTTGGACATGGTGGTGGCCTGACTCATTCCGGTATAACCATTAAGGTAAGGACGTGCAAGGAAAGAGAGAGATTCGGTATTCGGGTCTCACGGCGGTGAGATTGCAGAAACCGGACTAGTGGGTAAAGTGTACACCTCTACGCAGAGTTCAAACCTATTCGAATAGTCCATGTCCACTGGTATGGACGAGTCTGGTGTGGTATGACAATTAGTGTTTTGTTTTCCAAAAATGCTTTTGAAAAGTGGTTTTAAAAGGTCCGGCGGTTAAGCCGTGAGCTATGGTGGACGAGAAGTCCAGTAGCTGTTTTTGAAAATGAAAACCAGTGGGAAACTACTAAGATACCTGGATGGTTTAGTCCAGGGGATTTTGCTCTATATTGAAAAACTTCCTGCTCCTTTGGGAGAGGATGTGCTTTGACAAATACAAAATGTTTTACAAAATAACCCTGCATCAAATACTGCTATTTCTGCAAAATATCCTTAGCTCCATATATTCCATGCATTATATCTGATTTCCCCATTCCGCGGGTGAAGGTGGGCTGCTGAGTGCGTTTGTACTCACCCTTGCTTATTTGTTGTTTTTCAGAGAAGGAGATCGTTGATCGGGTAAGAGTTACGCCTGTTCCCAACCTTGCCTATGGCTGTTGGACCGCTGATTTGCTTCGCTGCGTATATCGGGCTGCTTCAGCCCCACTCTGATGATATGTCCCGAGTTGTGGACCAACTCTTAAAGTTGATCGCCACCTCTATAGGTTTGTCTCGTTTAAGCAGATTTGGAATCATCTAAATGTGTTTACTAGCCTCCTGGGACTAGTAATTGTATCACATTTGAGTCCCAGAGGATTAGGGCGCTTCAGGTGGTATCAGAGCTGTTAGGTTGGCCACATGATGTAACCCTTAGGCTTGATCCAAAAGTTTTTGAGTCAAAACCATTTTCTTAAAAAAATTCTTGCTCTCATCCCTTCATTTCAAAAATGTTTCCCCCCTTTCCTTCTCTAAGAAGTCAGATGGAGGTCCATTGCCAAACCAACATTTGTCAGAATGAAGATGGTTTCCCCAAGTTGTTGAGAGCATGCACAGTTTGCCTCAGAATCAGGAGCCAGCCAGAGTATGATGGTCGTGAATTCATCGAGCATGGCACGAAGAAGTGTGTCGTGACTGTATACATTGGATCTAGTCCGCACCATGTGGAATGGAGTGTCACTGCTGCGGGGCATAGATTCAAAGACACCTGCCAAGTCATCGCTCGCAAGGCATTGAGGGCCCTATGTCAAATCTATGAAGAAGAAGTGGCCGACACCCCGCTCAGATTCTTTCCGCCCTTTCAGAGAGACCGTCTTGTTTGGATGGTCAGGATGCGTGCATTGGAAGGACAACAGCTGCTTGAGGATGACCCCACAGTTGTGTACCTCACCGCATACCTGCTCACCCTAGACGCACAGTATGATTTCCTGGCTCGGCACCACCGTGAGATGATTGCCCGAGCAGAAGATGCAGAGAAGCACAACCGTCAGCTCCATGTGGATCTCACCTCAGCTCAAGCCTGTGCAACTGCCTTCGAAAGTTGTGAAGCCATTGCTGTTGAAGCCCTGAAGCAAGTCAAGGATGAGCACGTCCAGAAGTTGATGGAGGCCTACTTGGTAACCGACAACCAACATAGAGCCCTGCGGATCCAAGAGCCCGCTTCATCCAACCCAGTTCAACCCATGAGAGCTGAAGATCCTGAGATACTTGAAGGTCACCCGGTCTCTATCAGAGGAGAGAAGAAGGCTTGGGAACTCCCAGAAGCAACCATAGTCTTGGAAGGAATTCCAGTCTTCTCTCAGGCTATGGATAAGCAAGAGCACCCCGAATCCTCCCAAGATCCCCCGCCGGAGTTGTTTGAGCCCCTCACCATGAAGAAGATTCCAGCACCATCCCTTGAGGTCAAGGAAGGAGTCGTAAGCACCCCGCCAACACCGCCGCCGTCTGAGGAGCTACAAGAGCCAGTCCAGCTTGAAGAAGAGTTCGACCCCGTCCTACCATCTCAGTTGCCGCCAGAAGAAGTCATCAACATTAGCTCCCTCTTGACCCATCCAGGAGATGTCTCAGATTGAAGTTTTGTGCCAGCCTCACCAGAAGAGAAGTTGCCAGATCTAAGTTAGTTATGCACAGTCCTCTGCATGCATTGGGTAGTGAAGTTTTTTCTTCACTTTGGCTAGAGCCCTGCATGTATGAGAGGTAATCGTGTAGACTCGTGTTTTGCAAAACTCTAATTGTGTTCCCCCTAGGGCATTTCAAAATGAATTTCGCTTGATGTTTTCTCCCCTTTTGAGTGCATATGTGATGATTTAACATTAGTGCTCATAAGTTGCATTTAGCATAGTTCTCAGTTCAGGAGCCGAGAAATAGTAGTTATGCTTAGCCCCCGACTCTGAGTAGTCCGTGCTTTGGAAAAACTCTATTCTTCCCCTATTCAAAACATTTGATTTGTTTGTGCTTATCATTGCTGAGCTTGTGTGTTTTCCTTCTTTTTAAAGAAAGGTTTTCTCTAAAAACATAGATAACAAATTAGGGCTAATCCTCACCTTATGCTTCCATTCTCATCTTAACCCATCTCAAGAGAAAAGTGCCTTACCCAAGAAGATACAAGGAAGCATACCCTTGAAGCCTGGAATAAGCTACAGAAGGAACATGTCCAGTCGCTCAGTCAAAAGGATCGACCGTGAGAATCAAAGCACTGCCCCTGAGTCAAAGTAAACAGAAAAAGATGACAGAAGGAGTTATTACCATAAAGAGAGGCAAAGATTCTTGGAACTAGAGACCACAAACATAAGGGTCGTCGACCCCACCACTCACCCGTGCCCCCCGCACGCGTGCCCCGCCTCCAACCACTGCCCATGCCCCCTTTGCAGCGCACTATCGCCGCCCACGCCCCCTTTGCAGCGCACCCACCGCCACCATCATCGCCGGCAACAGGCCCCTCCCCTTGTCGCACCTGCTGTCGCGTGGCACCTACTCCATCACCGCCACTTCGCACCCCGAGCACCGCCTCGCATGCCGCTCGCCTATAAACCCCCCCACCAACTCCCTCAATCCCCACCTCGCCAAAGCAAAACACTCTCGATAAAATCCCCTCTGCCAAATAGCAAGCAACTCCATTTTCCACTCCCTCGCTCCTAAGATCACAATGTTTGGTGATTCTTGGGTGAAAGACTGTTGTACATGGTTCATAGTCTTTGGTTTCCTCCAGTGTGTGATGGTAATACTCTTTGATAGAATCCTCCAGTGGGAAGAACAAAGAGAAAGAAAGAGGCAGTGAAAAGTGAGAAGAGAAAAGAAGATAGCGAAGAGAAGATAAGAAGAAGGTTCTCCCAGAATCAACCCTGTGTCAGTCATCTCCCCGCAGCCTGCTCAAACAGCAACAGCAGAAGAAGGCCCCGTAACACCCTTGTTATGAGGTACTTCAAGGAGTTCAAATCCCCAAGATTTAAGAGATCTACCCTCATTCTTTTTAAGTGGGGTAGTGTTCCAGTAAGGTTCCTGCTGTGGAGAAAAAGAAGAAGGCCTGTAGCAAGCTTGTGGAGGACCAGATCATCAAAGTATATAAGTTTCTGGATGAGAAGTGGTCACCCAAGTTCTGTTGATGAAGCACAAGAAGACCAATCAAGGAAGGAATCCATGTGGGAGTTTGCAAGGGAAAGGTTTGCGTGTTGGCATCGATGCTTCTTCAATAAGCTAGCTGCCAAGCGAAAGCTAGAAGCCTGAAGATGATCTTGAGTAGCCAGAATCAGCGTTTGCAATCAGCAACAGGATGCTCCTCAAAGGCCATATTTTGTTGAAGCTCCATCTCCTCGAAGAGTATGCAAAGTGAAGATTTGTAGCTGAAGTAAAGCTATACCCATAACCCTTCTAAGCCGAATCTCGAGGACGAGATTCATTTTAAGTGGGGTAGATCTGTAGCATCCCAAAAATTCAAATCTTGAAAATTTCTCAAACTCGCTCTAAATTCAGAATGACTTTTAAATTTCGTTTCAAAATGTTTGTTTGCGAGTTGATATCAGCAAATAAAATATAGTGGTCTATATTATCTCCAAAATCCTCCTCAAAGTATCCTACGAATATTTCACCAGTGACCCCCTCAAATTCTTTCCAGAAATATTCCCCAAATATTCCACCGATATATCTCCAAATATTTTCCTCCTGAGAAATACCTTCAGAATCATTTTTAAAGTCCCTACAAATATTTTCTTCATAACTTTCGTCATGCTCATACGTATATGTACGCCTCCGCTATCATATAGTGAGCTCTACAAGCTAATTACACTTATACAAGACAAATCCATGCTTATCTCCTACTAATCCTCTCATCCTCTCACTAATCCTCTCATCCCTCCCCCCTAATCCCCCACCGAGCCTATAAATAGAGGGCCAAGGGCCTCCTCTCAAGCCACCCCAAGCCATTTCATGGCAACTCTCTCCCTCCCCCCCACGCCCACTCCACTTCCCACACAAGCACAAGGATCGTTCGGTCGTTCTTCGATCGTTCGTCCACCTGTTCTTAGTTTGTTTGTTCGTTCGTCCGATCGTTCGATCGTTCGTCTGATCGTTCATGGTTCGTTCGTTCATTCGTCCGATCGTTCGATCGTTCGTCTGTTTGTTCGTCCAAATAATCTTTGTTTAGCCGTTATGCTGCCGAAATTCCGATCGTTCGTTCGTTCGATCATTCGATCGTTCATCGTTCGTTCATAGTTCCTATTCATCGTTCATCGTTCGTTCATAGTCCCTATTCATCGTTCATCCAGAAAATATTTGTCTAGCCGTTATGCTGCCGAAATTCCAATCGTTCGTTCGTCCGATCATTCGATCGTTCGTCCATTCGTTCATAGTTCCTATTCATCATCGTTCATAGTTACTATTGATCATCGTTACTATTCATTGTTACTATTCACCGACACTATTCATCATCGTTACTATTCATCCATGATATATACAATACTTTTTTGTTGTCACTATTCATCGTTACTATTCATCAATCATTCGATCACCCCAAATTTGAACTACTCATCCATCATGCTGTCCAGTCCACCTAAGACCTGCCAGACCAATATTCAGTCATACGAACTCCGGTTACTGTGATTTTACTTCCAGTGGGAACTTCCCATCTGGTCACCCATCCCAGGTTTCTCCAAGTTGAGCACGCTTAACTTTGAGAATCCTTCGAACCCGGCTTCCAAACTCAGATTCCAATAATTCTTGTTTCTAAATTCTTATCAAACTATTCCCTAACCAACCATGTCATCCCTTAAGCATGGTTCATATTCCAGAAAACTCCCAAAATACTCTTGTCCCATATTCTGCCTATAACTCTCCTATTCAGACTAAGTCAGACGATTCATTCGTCACTATTCTCACCAACAGTGAATTTCACTGTGCTACACCACATACACCCAGCTATAAATACACCCAGCTACCCTCTCCCTCTCCACACACACTCAACACCCTCAGCCAAGGCAAACACCCCACCCACTCAGTTACTCCGCTCTGCTGGCTACGCGCATAGTGTCACTTCGCCTCCAATCCACCCTCCTGGTAAGCACCTCCACTCCACCACTAGTAGTATCTCAACACCACATGACATAGATTCTACTCAAGACTCTACCCATCCATATACCGCTATTCTGACCACTATACTAAATATTTGTTGATATACTTGCTGGTTTGTATGTTTGCTTATTCATGTTGCATAGTTATCGGAGCGTTCGTGCTGTCTCGTGGAGGCCAGATCTGCAAGTCTACGCCAGGCAGTGGAGCTAGAAGCCAGTTCCGCGAGCTTCCCCCCTTTTGCCAGATAAGCACAGCAAGCTCACTGGATCCCTTTGATGCATAAATTACCTATGATTTTCAACCACAACCCTCAGCCTGTTATTTTATGCATGATATGATTTTGAGACAAGTTATTATGGCCACCCAGTCGCTTGCCGCAATTAATCTTTATACTCCTTGATATCCTTGTTACAAATGATTTGAGAAAAGGTGTGAGTTTTCAAAAGAAAATGCTTTTCAAAATGGGTATGATGAAGGGTTGCCACCCTTATCACCTTTGAGTAGGGATGATCAGGGACTCCCTAGTTTAGGGGAGGGCCTCAGGTGTTGGCTCAGCCTGGTTAGGTGTGAGCAAAAGGATTGTCCCCTCATATAAGGACCGATTTGTTATCCTTCACTACTTGTACTCATGACAAGTACAACCACTCGAGACTGTATGAGCAGTCACTCAATCTGAACTCGTACGGTCCAAACCCCAGGGTTATGATGACTGGGGAGCACCGGGAGGATAAGGAGGGGGAATGTTTTGTCCGCTTTGGACATGGCGGTGGCCTGACTCCTTCTGGTATAACCATTAAGGTAAGGAAGTGCAAGGAAAGATAGAGATTCAGCATTCGGGTCTCACGACGATGAGATTGCAGAAACCGGACTAGTGGGTAAAGTGTACACCTCTGCGTAGAGTTCAAACCTATTCGAATAGTCTGTGTCCACTGGTATCGACGAGTCTGGTGTGGTATGCCAATTAGTGTTTTGTTTTCCAAAAATGCTTTTGAAAAGTGGTTTTAAAAGGTCCGGCGGTTGAGCCGTGAGCTATGGTGGACGGGAAGTCCAGTAGCTATTTTTGAAAATGAAAACCAGTGGGAAACTGCTGAGGTACCTGGATGGTTTAGTCCAGGGGATTTTGCTCTATATTGAAAAACTTCCTGCTCCTTTGGGAGAGGATGCGCTTTGAAAAATACAAAATGTTTTACAAAATAACCCTTCATCAAATACTGCTATTTCTGCAAAATATCCTGGCTCCACATATTCCATGCATTATATCTGATTTCCGCATTCCGCGGGTGAAGGTGGGCTGTTGAGTACGTTTGTACTCACCCTTGCTTATTTGTTGTTTTTCAGAGAAGGAGATCATTGATCGGGTAAGAGTTACGCCTGTTCCCAACCTTGCCTGTGGCTGTTGGACCACTAATTTGCTTCGCTGCGTATATCAGGCTGCTTCAGCCCCACTCTGATGATATGTCCCGAGTTGTGGACCAACTCTTAAAGTTGATCGCCACCTCTATAGGTTTGTCTCGTTTAAGCAGATTTGGAATCATCTGATGTATAAATGTGTTTACTGGCCTCCTGGGACTAGTAATTGTATCACATTTGAGTCCCAAAGGATTAGGGCCCTTCACAAGGCAAGAGACACCAATTGTGTGGTGGTCCTTGCGGGGTCTAAGTGACCCATGAGATTAAGGAAGAAGGCTCACTCGGTCTAAGTGACCATTTGAGAGAGGGAAAGGGTTGAAAGAGACTCAGTCTTTGTGACCACCTCAACGGGGACTAGGTTCTTTAGAACCGAACCTCGGTAAAACAAATCACCGTGTTCATCTGCTTGATTCGCTCTTGATTTGTTTTCCCCTCTCTCCCGGACTCGATTTAAGTTCTAACGCTAACCCCGGCTTGTAGTGTGTGTTTAAAGTTGTTAATTTCAGATTACGCCTATTCACCCCCTCTAGGCGACTTTTAGTTGGTATCAGAGCCTGATACTTCATTAGAGTCTAATAACTTGAAGTGGTGTCGGGAGATCACGCCAAGAGGGAGATCGTGACCGGCGACAAGCCCGCGAGCTCGGGAAGAACCCTTTCGAGGGAGTCCGGCCACAAGCATAAGGAGGAATCCTCTTCCTCAAACAATACACATCAGAAAGGTGACAAGAAGAAGAAAATGAAGAAGGTGGTCTACTATGAGACCGACTCTTCGTCGCCCTCCACGTCTTCAAGCTCCGACTCGGCGTCCGTCGCTTCTAAGCGCCATGAGCGCAAGAAGTATAGTAAGATGCCACTTCATTATCCCCGTATTTCAAAGCGCGCTCCTTTACTTTCCGTTCCCTTAGGCAAACCACCATATTTTAATGGTGAAGATTATTGTATGTGGAGTGATAAAATGAGGCATCATCTAACCTCACTCCACGCAAGCATTTGAGATATTGTTGAGTTTGGAGCGCAGGTACCTAAGGTGGGGGACAAGGGCTATGACTCGGACAAGATCGCCCAAATTAGGAATTTTAACTTGCAAGCCACAACTATACTCTTGCCTCCTTGTGTCGGGAGGAGTATAATAAGGTGCAAGGGTTAAAAAGTGCCAAAGAAATTTGGGACTTTCTCAAGACGGCGCACGAAGGAGACGAGGTGACCAAGATCACCAAGCGTGAAACGATCGAGGGAGAACTCGGTCGATTCGTCCTCAACAAGGGAGAGGAGCCACAAGCGATGTACAACCGGCTCAAGACCTTGGTCAACCAAGTGCGCAACCTCGGGAGTACCAAGTGGGATGACCATGAAATGGTCAAGGTTATTCTTAGATCACTTGTTTTTCATAATCCCACTCAAGTGCAACTAATTCATGGATACCCTAGATATAAACAGATGTCTCCCGAGGAGGTAATTGGCAAGTTTGTGAGCTTTGAACTTATGATCAAAGACTCCAAACATATTGTCAACTTGGAGCAAGGCGCCACCTCTACACCCGAGGTGCAACCCGTCGCATTCAAAGCGACGGAAGAGAAGAAAGAGGAATCTACATCAAGTAGGCTTCCCATCGACACCTCCAAGCTCGACAATGAGCAAATGGCGCTCATCATCAAGAGCTTCCGCCAAGTCCATAAGCATAGGAGGGGGAAAGACTACAAACCCCGCTCCAAAAGGGTGTGCTACAAATGTGGTAAGCCCGGTCATTTTATTGCTAAATGTCCAATTTCAAGTGATAGTGACAGGGGCGATGGCAAGAAAGGGAAGAAGAAGGAAAAGAAGAGGTACTACAAGAATAAGGGCGGCGATGCCCACGTGTGTCGGGGATGGGACTCCGACGAGAGCTCCACCGACTCCTCCTCTGACGAGGACGCCACCAACATCGCCGTCAACAAGGGCCTCCTCTTCCCCAACGTCGGCCACAAATGTTTCATGGCCAAGGACGGCAAAAAGAAGAAGGTACAATGTAGAACCACTCCCAAGTATACAACATCTAGTGATGAGGGTAGTTCTAGTCAAGACGAAGATGATTTACTTACTCTTTTTGCTAACCTCAACATGGAACAAAAAAAATTGAATGAATTGATAGGAGCCATTCATGAGAAGGATGAACTCTTGGACAACCAAGAGGAAATCCTTATTAAAGAAAATTAAAAACATGTTAAAGTAAAAAATGCCTATGCTGAGGAAGTAGAGAAATGTGAAAACCTGACTAAAGAGCTTAGCATTTGCCATGATTCAATTACCAGTCTTAGAAATGAAAATGCTAGTTTAAATGCTAAGATTAATAAATTGAATGAATCAATTTCTAGCCTTAGGACAAAAAATGGTAGTTTAATTTCTAAGGCTAGAGAGTTAGATGCTTGCAATGATTCTATTTCCTGTCTTAGAAATGAGAATGCCATATTACATGCTAAGATAGATGAATTAAATGTTTGCAAACCCTCTACATCTAATGTTGATCATGTTTCTATTTGTACTAGATGTAGAGATGTTAATGTTGATTCTATAAATGATCACCTTGATCTAATTAAACAACAAAATGATCATATAGCTCAATTAACTGCTAAAATCAATGAGCATGAGATTGAAAATGAAAAATTTAAATTTGCTAGAAGCATTCTTTATAATGGGAGACGCCCTGGCATTAAGGATGGCCTTGGTTTCCAACAGGGAAGCAATGTCTTCTTAATGCCCTTAAGAGATTGTCCAACTTTGTTAAGGGCAAGGATCCCATGGTTCAGGATAATGAAGGCTATATTTTATATCCTGCTAATTATCCTGAGCATAAAATTAGGAGAATTCATGCTAGAAAACCTCATAATGTTTCTCACCATGCTTTTATGTATAAAAATAAGGCTTCTAGCTCTAGGTATCCCACTCATATTAAAATGCCTAAAAATAAAACTCCTGCTGCATCAAATGAGCCTAACATTTCATTTAAGACTTTTGATGCATCATATGTGCTTACTAACAAATCAGGCAAAGTAGTTGCCAAATATGTTGGGGGCAAACACAAGGGTTCGAAGACTTGTGTTTGGGTACCCAAGGTGCTTGTTTCTAACGTGAAAGGACCCAAGACTGTTTTGGTACTTAAGAACAAGGCCTAAATTGTTTTGCAGGTTTATGCATCCGGGGGTTCAAGTTGGATAATTGATAGCGAATGCACAAACCACATGACAGGGGAGAAGAGAATGTTCTCCTCCTACGAAAAAACCAAGATCCCCAATGAGCTATCACTTTCGGGGATGGAAATCAAGGATTAGTCAAAGGTTTGGATAAAATTGCTATATCCCCTGACCATTCCATTTCAAATGTTTTTTTTGTATATTCTTTAGATTACAATTTGCTTTCTGTTTCTCAATTATGCAAAATGGGCTACAACTGTCTTTTTACAGATGTAGGTGTTACTATCTTTAGAAGAAGTGATGATTCAATAGCATTTAAAGGGGTGTTAGAGGGTCAGCTATATTTAGTTTATTTTAATGAGAACATAGCTGAACTCAACACTTGTGTAATTGCTAAGATTAATATGGGCTGGCTCTGGCATCGCCGACTAGCCCATGTTGGAATGAAGAATCTTCACAAGCTTCTAAAGGGAGAACACATTTTGGGACTAACAAATGTTCATTTTGATTAAGACAGGGTTTGTAGCGCATGTCAAGCAGGAAAGCAAGTTGACTCTCATCATCCACACAAGAACATCATGACGACTGATAGGCCACTCGAGCTACTCCACATGGATTTATTCGGCCTGATATCTTACATAAGCATCGGCGAGAGTAAGTACTGTCTTGTAATTGTGGACGATTATTCTCGCTTCACTTGGATGTTCTTTTTGCAGGAAAAATCACAACCCCAAGAAACCTTAAAGGGATTCTTGAGACGGGCTCAAAATGAGTTTGGATTGAGAATCAAAAAGATAAGAAGCGATAATGGGATGGAGTTCAAGTAAGGATGGCAATCGGGTGGATAGTATGCGGATATATAGTTTGCGAATCCATACCCGCGAGACAAAACTCATACTCGTACCCATAAACGTTCGTGGGTATGGATCTCTACCCATACCCGTACCCGCCGGGTATCCGCTATCCGACAGATACCCGTTACCCGCCCGCCCACTACAAATTTAGCATTCAACATCAAACAACAATTTTATCACATTTCAAAAGCAATTATCATTCCATCATAATCAAATGATAATTTCAGCACCAATCAACATGTCATAGATAAAAATTGAAAAATTAGAATTTAGGATAATATATTAAATCCGGATGGCCCACATGTCAGATATCCATTGGGTAACGAGTATGGATACTGAATATCCATACCCGCGAAAAAATTATCTGCGGATATCTTATTATATCCATAACCGTACCCACGGATACCAAATTCCACCATACCCATATCCAATGGATAATTATCCACGGTTATTTACCCATACCTATACCCATTGCCATCCCTAAGTTCAAGAACTCACAAATCGAAGGTTTTCTTAAGGATGAGGGCATCAAGCATGAGTTCTCTTCTCCCTACACATCTCAACAAAATGGTGTAGTAGAGAGAAAGAATAGAACTCTACTGGACATGGCAAGAACCATGCTTGATGAGTACAAGACACCTGATCGGTTTTGGGCAGAAGCAATCAACACTACTTGCTACTCCATCGACCAGCTCTATCTTTACCGAATCCCCAATGTTTCATATTTTAGAGTCTTTGGAAGCAAATGTTTTATTCTTGTTAAAAGAGGTAGAAAATCTAAATTTGCTCCTAAGGCTGTAGAAGGCTTTTTACTAGGTTATGGCTCAAACACAAGGACATATAGAGTCTTGAACAAATTCACTGGATTAGTTGAGGTTTCGTGTGACATTGTGTTTGATGAGACTAATGGCTCCCAAGTGGAGCAAGTTGATCTTGATGAACTAGATGATGAAGAGGCTTCGTGCGTCGCGCTAAGGAACATGTCCATTGGGGATGTGTGTCCTAAGGAATTCGAAGAGCCTCCACAAGCACAAGATCAACCGTCATCTTCCAAGCAAGCTTCTCCAACTCAGGATGAGGAACAGGCTCAAGATGATGAAAATGAAGATCAAGAGGATGAGCCACCTCAAGAGGAGGACAATGATCAAGGGGGAGATGGAGTTCGTAAAGTCAAGGAAGATGATCAAGAAATATAGGGACAAAGACCGCCACACCCAAGAGTCCACCAAGCAATTCAACGAGATCACCCTGTCAACTCCATCCTCGGTGACATTCATAAGGGGGTAACCACTAGATCTAGAGTTGCACATTTCTGTGAACATTACTCTTTTGTGTCCTCTATTGAGCCATACAGGGTGGAGGATGCACTAAGAGATTCGGATTGGGTGCTGGCAATGCAAGAGGAACTCAACAACTTCACGAGGAATGAGGTATGGCATTTAGTTCCATGTCCTAAACAAAATGTTGTAGGTACCAAGTGGGTATTCCGCAACAAGCAAGACGAGCATGGTGTGGTGACAAGGAACAAAGCCCGACTTGTGGCCAAAGGTTATTCACAAGTCAAAAGTTTGGACTTTGGTGAAACTTATGCATCCGTAGCTAGGCTTGAGTCAATTTGTATATTACTTGCCTATGCTACTTACCATGGCTTTAAGCTTTATCAAATGGACATGAAAAGTGCCTTCCTCAGTGGACCAATCAAGGAAGAGGTCTATGTTGAGCAACCTCCCGGCTTTGAAGATAGTGAGTACCCTAACCATGTGTATAAACTCTCAAAGGCGCTTTATGGGCTTGAGCATGCCCCAAGAGCATGGTATGAATGCCTAAGAGATTTTCTTATCACTAATGACTTCAAAGTCGGTAAAGCAGATCCTACACTCTTTACTAAAACTATTGCAAAAGATTTGTTTGTATGCCAAATTTATGTTGATGATATCATATTTGGGTCTACTAACAAATCTACTTGTGAAGAGTTTAGTAGGATCATGATACAAAAATTCGAGATGTCTATGATGGGGGAGTTGAAGGATTTCCTAGGATTTCAAGTCAAGCAACTCCAAGACGGCACCTTCATCAGCCAAACAAAGTACATTCAAGACATACTTAACAAGGTTGGAATGAAGGATGCCAAGCCCATCAAGACACCCATGGGAACAAATGGGTGTCTTGACCTCGACACGGGAGGTAAGTCCATAGATCAAAAGGTATACCGGTCGATGATAGGATCTTTACTCTATTTATGTGCATCTCGACCGGATATTATGCTTTTCGTATGCATGTGTGCAAGGTTCCAAGCCGATCCTAAGGAAGTTCACCTTAGGGCCGTGAAAAGAATCATGAGATATTTAGTTTATACTCCTAAGTTTGGACTTTGGTACCCCAAGGGATCTTGTTGGGGACTTGTTCTCAAATGCTATGAATTAAGAACAAGGCAACACAAAATGTTAAATATTAACGCCCTTCGTCCTTCGAAACATTATTTCCCTTAGGACATAATGATCTTGAGACGAAGGTCATGAAGGACATACCTTCGAACATCGAAGGTATGAAGGTAACAGAAGGAAACAAATACAAAAGATAACATAAACAGTCGTGTAACATTATCAACTCATCTTCATTGTATTATCACGGAGAAATAAAACAATATTGAATTACATTTGTAACTTGATAGACAACAAAGATACAAGCGTGATGCAAAAGCAAATGCCAAGTCAGCGTGAACAGTACGGGAGCACTGTTCATCTATTTATAGGCATGGGACGCAGCCCATGTAAAATTACACCCATGCCCTTTACATGTACTAATGACTCTATAGTGATCCATCGAGGTCTAAATAGCCTTTTTCCTTTTAAGTCGGTTTCCTTTTCTGTTGTCATGCCGAAGCTCCCTTGCACATAGCTTCGGCGCTGCATCAACCTTCATGTTCTTTGTGCTTCTCCCATTGTGGCTCTGATTCGAATCCGAAGATGCCTGTTCATGTATTACTACTCCAGAAACATTGTTAAATCATGTTTTTGAGGACCTTCGGAAGACAAAGGCCCCCAACAGTAGCCCCTCGCAAGGTTAATTTGTTAGAATAACGTATTCAGGTTGCGATATGGATGAAGGCCCTAAGCCGAAGGTCCGAAAAAACACCTTCCCTTTGCTAGAATAGTAACAGACAATGACAGACGGGCCCCTCCAACTTGGAGCGCACTGGGCATATAAATAAGAACCCACCCCGAGCATATTTAGTACGCTACTTGCCGCCTGTTTTGTTTGCTCAAATTTTTAGCTCTTGTCTACCAACGCTTGCTTGATTTTTTAGACTTTCTAAGCTTCGGTTTTTAAGGACACGTTTTCACTATTTCCGAAGAGAAGATGTCTCAAGATAAAAAAGATGTTGCTGAGACGAAGCTGAGCGAAGAGGAGAAGCTCTTTGAGGAGAAGACTACTAGATTTATTGAATCAATAGCAAAGACAAATACAAAAAAGATTACTAAGGAGATTCTAGAAGGCTTATCTGAAGATACTGATGACAGCGACAGTTATGATGCGGAAAGTGGTGGCGAAGACTCCGAAGATCGGCCCTGGCGACCAAGTCATGCAGTTTTTGGGAAATTGACTATCAGACAGAGTCATCTTGATAATATGAGAGGAAGGTATTTTCGAGATATGTCTATTGTGAGGGCTGACAACGGAGACAGGACTGTTCCTGTTCCCGAAGAAAATGAAGCCGTGATCTACCGAAGCTTCTTCAAAGCTGGGCTTCGGTTCCCCTTAAGCAGATTTGTGGTTGAAGTTTTAAAGATATATCAGATTTTCCTTCACCAGACTACTCCCGAAGCAATTATCAGAATGGGGATCTTCGTCTGGGCCGCGAGGAGTCAAGGTTTGGAGCCAAGTGCAAAATGTTTTTGCAGCATGCACGAACTTTCGTATGAGACAAAGCCCTGGGGTAAAGAACAGTATCATAACAATTTTGGTTGCTATAGCTTCGTTGCTCGTTCTGGCTCAAGCTGCCCAGTGCCAACTTTTCGGAAGAGATGGTCCGGAGACTGGATGAAAGAATAGTTCTATGAGAAGAATGATTTAAAGGCGAGAGAAGACATTACAGAGATCATCATGCGCCCCATTTGGTCCCGCTTCGGCCTTCAGAAACCGAAGGTAGAAATTGATGAAGCAGCCGAAGGATGGCGAAGGGCCTTTGGCACAGTTTGCTCTTTCATCGGGACAAGGGATTTAGTCCAAGAACATATGGCCTACAGGATATGGCCATTGATAGACAACTGGGAGATGCCAAAAGAGACCATCAGCAACCCTAGCGAAGGTGGTTTGGTTCGATTGAAATATACCTTCAGGTTTAGAGACCAATTTATCGAACCAGACGATGACTGGCTGAAATGTGTTGAAAGTACTAGTGATGAACTACTTGGAGCATACTCCAAGTCTAAAGATAATGCATTATCCGCGGCCTTCGGGAGCCGAAAAAAAGAAAATACTAAATAGGGTTTTTGACGCTATTGGATTTGTGTACCCTGACTATCGGTACCCACCGCGGGGGCAAAAAAGAAAGGGTGCAACTTCTGGGAAGGATGTTGCTTCAGCTGCTCCAAGCGAGCCCGCGCCAAAGAGGAAAAAGGTGAAGGTTCTTACTCACCGACCGCGCTATATTGAACCGGACACAGTGCCTAAGTTTGGCGGTGACACCTCTTCGGCTACTGAAGCCAAAGGACCTGTTCTTATGCAGAGGATTGAAGAGCCGGCTGCAATGCCAAAGGCTGACAAAATTGAAGAACCGATAACCGAAGAGACGAAAATATCAGAAGTTCTAAGCACTTCGGTAGGAGTGGAGGCGCCGAAGACACAAAAAGATCTGGCAGCAACCCCCAAGAGAAAAAGGATGGCTAGTGTATTAGATGTGTTGGAGACGATAAAAACTTCAAGCTCTACTCCAGGAAAAATTGCCAAGGCTTCGAAAACACAGATTGAAACTGAGACAAAGCCGATCGAAGCCAAAGCTTTAATGAGCCGGGCCAATGCCGAAGCTGGGCCTTCAGAGCCCACCAAGGAGAAATCCTCGGAAATTGGAGAAAAGGCAGTGGAGGAAGAAGCTATAGAACAGATTTTGCCTGAAAAAACTGCCGCTCCTTCTCCCAAAGCTTTGAAAGAAAATATTGAATATATTATCTGTCATGCTTCGGGAAAAAAGCTCTCTAAAGAAGAAGAACGAGAAGCTCAATACTATGCCCAGAAGCTGAAATATCCAAAGGGGGCATTAGTATTCAACGGCAGCGGAGAAGAGGATTTCTTGTATTGTCTCCCAGACAGCAAGGAGATTTCTGTCTGTCGGGAGATGAGCAGAAGCTTCGGATTCCCGACATTAGAAGATGGGCTTTCAGTGCTGTCAAAAGATGAATTGGCCGACAGTTTAGCATATAATAGTATAAAGGTGTGAAAATCATTTTTTTGTACTTAAAAACGAATTTTTTCATTTGCTTATACTCAATACCGTACTTCTTTTGTAGGGCCTGATCCTTAGCAATGCCCTCAGGGCGAAGAAAAATACTGAAGACGAAGGATGCACTATAGCTCTGAACAACCTTCGTTCATAAGTAATTGAAGTAAGGAACGAAGGTCTTGAAAAAGATAAAATATTAATTTCATTGGTGAGCAAAATAAAAGAAGACAAAGCTACTTCCAAAGCCCAAGCTGAAGCCCAGAAATGTGAAATTGAAGACCTTAGGAAACAGCTAGCTAAAGCCAAATTAAAATGCGTTGTTCCTGAAGCTGAACGAGATGCCAGTGATTACTGGAAAAATTATTGGGAAAAAATAGTTGAAACTTCGCTCATCAAAAGAAAGATGTTTTGAAAAATCTGTAGAATGCGTGAAAAAGATAAAAACTAGCTTCACCAACGTTGGCGCATATTCCAGCGAAGATAACTTCATACGGGGCGACCCCGAAGGTCCAATTGAGTGTGTCAGCAGTGAAGCCGAAGCTTTTGAAGAAATTTTGAGTGACCGTGGGGACGTCTGTGCCTTCTCTGGTGCGAGAGGAGTTGCAGCTATTTTGGAGAAAGCAGGGTGCGAACATGTGAAAATTTTGGCCTAAGCCGAAGCTGCTTTCTCTGTTGACGATATGAAGGACCCCTCGGCCGAAGCGAGCTTAATCGGCGGAAAATTTTTCACTGATATCTGGGAAAATGGCGGCCGAGGGATGGCCCACAAAATAATAAAGAAGAGCGAAAAAGATACTCATGACGCTAGAGAAGCAACGAAAGCAGCTGAAAAAGTTGTGGAACTCGAAAGGCGGATAGGTATTACTTAATAGCTTTTAACTTTGTTGTTTATTTTTGTGACTTCGAACTGATCTACGTTTTCTACCGCAGTTGAACTATCTCCTCCCCCAGATCCCTTCGAGTCACTGGCCGACCCAGAGGCAAAGGGATCAACAGAAATTATTAGTATGGCCGAAACTATTATGGACGAAGTCGTTACCCAACTGCTGACTGAAGCTGCAGATAAAGTTTTGAAAGAAGATGAATAGCTATTATAAAAACATTGCTAGAATATTAATGTAACATTTGCTGAACTATGTTTGTAATATTTGGTGCTCATGGGTTTTGAATGTAATATATAAATGGCTTTGTAATTCATTTCTTTGTGATGCATGAAACTTTTATGTACAAACTGTTTTTGACCCTTCGGCAAAAAACACCTTCCCTTCTTTTCATGCTTCGTAAAGAAGATCTTTTATGCTTCATAAAAAATCCTCCAATCGTGGCAAAACATTAATGCTTCGTCAATAATATGTTTTTTTCCTCCTCATCAGAGTGCTTCGTAAAAAATCCTCCAGGCGTCGCCAAAACATTAATGCTTCGTCAACAATAGATTTTTTCCTCCACATTAGAGCTGATGAAGCTGTATTTCTTCAAAACTTATTTTGTGTCTTAGCACAATTTCACTTTTTCGAAGCATTCTCCGAAGGTCAATATTGTATCCCCTTCTTGTGCCATTGATACAATATGATGTATGATGTTATGTTATGCGAAATGATGTGATGATGTTATGTTATGCAAAATGATGTTTGTACCGAAGACACACATTCATATCCCCATAGTGGAATACACAATCTCTTTATCGTTTATTTTTCGGCTTCACCGCTTATTTTTCGGTGTATCAGCGCTGACTTTTCGTTGTAAGTTCTGCATTCCCTTAGGAACGTCTTTTGAACTTATTCGCCTTCTATTTCGGCGGTATTCGCGTTGACTTTTCGCGCTTCGCCTTATATTTCGGCGGTATTTGGCTCTGCATTCCCTTTGGAACGACTTTTGAGCAGAAAACTTACACTATGCTCCCTTAAGAACGACTTTTTGTAGCTTCGGCCAACTTACACTGCATTCCTTAGAACGACTTTTTGTAGCTTCAACAAACTTACGCTGCGTTCCTTAGAACGACTTTTTGTAGCTTCGGTGATTTCGTGAGTCTGTGGAGAAGATATATTTAACTATGGCAAGAACGAAGCTATTATAGGAAATTGAAAACGACAAAAGAACTAGGTTTTCAATAATTGTTCCTTATTAAAAAAGAAAATGACAACGAATGTAAAAACTGTTTCAAGGGTAGGATATCTCTTAGTAGATATGCTTCGATTTTGGCACAGTACTGTTGACTGTGCGAGCTTCGGACTCCTCCCTGAAATCTCGCTGCTGATGGGTCTGTTGACTCCCTTCTGGCTGCTGGCCTCGTGAATATGCAGGTTGTAGTGGTGGCGGAGGAGGAGGCTATGGCCAGGATGCCTGTGGCTGACTAGCCGAAGCAACAGACGCTCCAGGATGGTTACCCACATACTCTGGTATGTAGGGTGAGTGATACGAAGCAGTATGCATGACCTGCTTCGGCTGGTTCTGCTGAGCTGCGGCTTCTGCTATTTCCTTTTGCTTCTGAATGGTGACATGGCACATCCTTGTAGTATGGCCCTTGTACTCACCATAGAATAAGCAATAAATTTTCCTGGGTTGATCCCCAAACCTTCCTCCGAAGCCCCTGGCGCCTCTGCCTCTTGGAGCTGGCGGCCGAAGATAGCTTTGTTGCTGCCCCGAAGCTTGCGAGGAATATTGTGGCCTCTATTGTTGACTTCCTCTGTCGTTGCTCTGGGTGGAATGGATTGACCTGACATGCCTTGGGTGGATTTTCCCTCCGAAGCCCCTGGTCATCTCAGAAAACCTGTAGGCTTCCTCCCTTCTTTGACGAAAGTCATTGTCAGCGCGGATGTATTCATCCATCTTTTGAAGCAGCTTCTCCAAAGTCTGTGGAGGCTTTCTAGCAAAATACTGGGCAGTAGGTCCTGGACGAAGCCCCTTGATCATGGCCTCAATGACAATTTCATTGGGCACTGTAGGCGCTTGTGCTCTCAGATGCAAGAACCTTCGGACGAATGCCTGGAGATACTCCTCATGATCTTGCGTGCATTGAAACAGAGCCTGAGCTGTGACTGGCTTCGTTTGAAAGCCCTGGAAACTTGTCACCAGCATGTCTTTGAGCTTCTATCATGAAGTGATAGTCCCTGGCCGAAGAGAAGAATACCACGTTTGAGCCACATTCTTAACTGCCATGACGAAGGACTTGGCCATGACAGCTGCATTGCCTCCGTATGAAGATATAGTTGCTTCATAACTCATCAAAAACTGCTTCGAGTCTGAATGCCCATCATAAATTGGAAGCTGAGGTGGCTTGTATGATGGGGGCCACGGGATAGCCTACAGTTATGCTGCCAAGGGAGAAGCATCGTCAAAACTAAAGGTATCATGATTAAAATCATCATACCATCCATCGTCATTGAACAAGCCCTCTTGATGAAGCTCCCTGTGTTGGGGCCTTCGATCTTGCTCGTCTTGAGCAAGGTGACACAATTCTTCAGTGGCTTCGTCAATCTACCTTTGAAGGTCAGCTAGCCGGGCCATTTTTTCCTTCTTCTTTTGCACTTGCTGATGAAGCATCTCCATGTTTATGATTTCTTGATCCAACTCATCCTCCTGGGGTGTTAGACTAGTGGCCTTCCTCTTCTGGCTTCGGGCCTCTCGAAGAGAAAGGGTCTCTTGATTTGGGTCTAGTGGCTGCAGAGCAGTAGCCCCTAGCGCTGAAACTTTCTTCGGTGGCATGACGAAGGTCGATGCTTGCCGAAGGTGGTCGAAAAGAGTTCACCGGAGGTGGGCGCCAATGTTGGGGACTTGTTCTCAAATGCTATGAATTAAGAACAAGGCAACACAAAATGTTAAATATTAACGCCCTTCGTCCTTCGAAACATTATTTCCCTTAGGACATAATGATCTTCAGACGAAGGTCATGAAGGACATACCTTCGAACATCGAAGGTATGAAGGTAACAGAAGGAAACGAATACAAAAGATAACATAAACAGTCGTGTAACATTATCAACTCATCTTCATTGTATTATCATGGAGAAATAAAACAATATTGAATTACATTTGATACCTTTGACTTGATAGACAGCAAAGATACAAGCGTGATGCAAAAGCAAATGCCAAGTCAGCGTGAACAGTACGGGAGAACTGTTTATCTATTTATAGGCACGGGACGCATCCCATGTAAAATTACACCCATGCCCTTTACATGTACTAATGACTCTATAGTGATCCATCGAGTTCTAAATAGCCTTTTTCCTTTTAAGTCGGTTTCCTTTTCTGCTATCATGCCGAAGTTCCCTTGCACATAGCTTCGGCGCTGCATCAACCTTCGTGTTCTTTGTGCTTCTCCCATTATGGCTCTGATTCGAATCCGAAGATGCCTTTTCATGTATTACTACTCCAGAAACATTATTAAATCATGTTTTTGAGGACCTTCGGAAGACGAAGGCCCCCAACAGATCTACTTTTGATTTAATAGGATATTCCGATGCCGATTGGGCAGGGTGTAAATATGATAGGAAGAGCACATCAGAGACTTGTCAGTTTCTGGGGAGATCCCTGGTGTCTTGGGCTTCAAAGAAACAAAACTCAGTAGCTCTTTCCACTGCCGAAGCCGAGTACATTGCCGCAGGCCATTGCTGTGCGCAATTACTTTGGATGAGGCAAACCCTCAGGGACTATGGCTACAAATTGAGCAAAGTCCCTCTCCTATGTGACAATGAGAGTGCAATCCGCATGGCGGATAATCCCGTTGAACACAGCCGCACTAAGCACATAGACATTTAGTATCACTTTTTGAGGGATCACCAACAAAGGGGGGATATCGAAATTGCTTATGTTAGCACCAAAAACAATTAGCCGATATCTTTACCAAGCCTTTAGATGAGAAAACCTTTAGCAAACTTAGGAATGAGCTAAATATTCTTGATTCTCGAAATTTTGATTGAAACATTGCACACATCGCTATTTTATATACCTTTGATCATGTCTCTTTCATTTGGCACATATACATATTTCTTCTTGTGCCTAAGCTAAGACTAATATGGTTCAATGATCATCTTTTGTATTAAGTCTTAAATTGAAAGGGAAATGGAGTATTCGGCAAAGACATCGCTTCCACTCAACTCCATCGGTATTATCTAACCTTTGCCGGCATTCCATCATCTCTCCGATTGGTATACTCTTTCACTCACATTTCTTTTATCAATAAGGGAGAAAATATAAATAGGGCTCTCAAAGTCTCCGTTTTTGGCAATTAATGCCAAAGGGGGAGAAAATATTAAGCCCAAAACAAAAGGACCGCACCACCACCTAATTTTAATTGTGTTTCGAATTTTTTTTAAATTGGTATATTTCAAATTGGTATCTAATTGATCTTTCAATTGGTATTTTCAAAGTCTAACTCAAAAACCCTCTTGAAAACTAAGAGCAGAATTTCATTCAGGGGGAGTTTTGTTTAGTCAAAGGAAAAGCATTTGAAACAGGGGGAGAAATTTCAAATCTTGAAAATGCTTCTTGCAATCTTATTCATATACCTTTGACTATTTGCAAAAGACTTTGAAAAGATTTTCCAAAAGGATTTTCAAAAACAAAATAAGTGGTGTAAACGTGGTCCAAAATGTTAAATAAAAGAAAGCAATCCATTCATATCTAGTGAAATTATCAAATTGGTTTAATTCTAAGTAACCTATGCACTTACCTTATGCAAACTAGTTCATTTCTGCACTTTATATATTTGCTTTGGTTTGTGTTGGCATCAATCACCAAAAAGGGGGAGATTGAAAGGGAAATAGGGTTAACCGTTTCCCACAATTAATTTTGGTGGTTGAATGCCCAACACAAATATATGGACTAACTAGTTTGCTCTAGAATACATGTTCTACAGGTGCATAAAGGTTTAACACAAACCAATAAATATTCAAGTTAGGGATCCAAATTCAAAGGAGCAAAGAAACCAAGTGTGATGTGGTCTGGGGCACCGGACTGTCCGGTGCACCAGGTCCATACAGGACTGAACCAGCCACTCTCGGGTTTCTCCAGACACGCTCCGCTATAATTCACCGGACTGTCCGGTGCACCAGCGGGTCAACGGCTATCCAGCGCAACGGTCGACTACAACGGCGCCCTGACATCGCTACAGTGGAGAACAGTGCGCGACAAAGTTAGAGCGTAGAGTCAGAGGCGCACCGGACAGTCAACAGGACATGTCCGGTGTGGCACCGGACTGTCCTGTGCCGTATGAGGACAAAGCCTCCAACGGTCGACTGCTCCCGAACCCTAACGGTTGGGTGACGTGGCGGCGCACCGGAAAGTATACAAGACCTGTCCGGTGGCGCACCAGACTGTTCGGTGCGCCCATCGACAGCAGCCTTCCCGAACGACTTGTTGGTGGTTGAGGGCTATAAATACCCCCAACCACCACAACTCCAAGTATCCAAGCATTCTAAACTTTGCATTCAATACAAGAGCAATAGACTCCACTCCAAGACAAAATCAAAGCGATCGATCCACTCAAGTCCCCAAATTCAACTCTAGTGCATTAGGACTTGTGAGAGGATCCCTTGTGTTTCTTTGTTGCTCTTGTTTTCTTGGCTTCGCCTTCTTTTTTCTTTTCAACTCTTACTCTCAAGTGCTTTGTAAGCAAGGCAAGATACACCAATTGTGTGGTGGCCTTTGCGGGGTCTAAGTGACCCGTGAGATTAAGGAAGAAGGCTCACTCGGTCTAAGTGACCGTTTGAGAGAGGGAAAGGGTTGAAAGAGACCCAGTCTTTGTGACCACCTCAACGGGGACTAGGTTCTTTAGAACCGAACCTCGGTAAAACAAATCACTATGTTCATTCGCTTGATTTGCTCTTGATTTGTTTTCCCCTCTCTCCCGGACTCGATTTAAGTTCTAACGCTAACGCCGGCTTGTAGTGTGTGTTTAAAGTTGTTAATTTCAAATTATGCCTATTCACTCCCCTCTAGGCGACTTTCAAGAATCAAGCGATCAGGGGCCTGGAGGACACCCGCTGCGCATCGGGTGACCATCGGGTGGATGTGGCGAGGATCCCGGTGGACGATGACAGGGTGATAGGCTGGGGGCTTAGCGCAAGGGTGAACCGGTGCACCGCGACGACCGCGACGCTGGTGTAACACCCCAGGTGTTACTCAGGGCCTTTACTGTAACACCCCTGGTGTTTATATTCCGCTCGACAACGAGTATGAATTTAAGCACGAAATATCAGTGGATAAAACAGATGCTAAATTTTAAACATCTTCGCCTATCACGATTTTAATACCGCATCTGTTCGTCTGTCGCGAGTTCGACATTGTCTTTATCTGTTCGGGCTCTTTCTAAATTTTCGTGATGTTCGGAACATAGTTGTTCTGAAAATTGGTGCGTCCGGTGATTATTTAAAATTCATCGCTCGCGTGAATACGAATTCGGAAGCCCGACCCATTCGGATGATTTTATTCTGAACATATTAAAAAGAACCCGACAACTAAAGTTTTTAATGCAAAATCCGTGTCTGGACAACGCACCGACTCTCGCCCACGTAAACGATGCGTGACGTTGCTTCCGGAATGGATCGCAAGCTCGATGTCTCATCGATATCGCGCGTTTATCTCGCGATATGTCGAGTCTTGTGCCTGTTTTTTTTAAAAAAATATAAATTAAAAGAAGACGAATTTAAGAAGCACTTGTATTCATAATTCGGACCCCACTAGTCTGGATCGATGTGTATTCGATTCAAATTGAATTTAAAAATGTGAGTCGGATTCAGACCAGTGTGAGTCTGATTAAAATTTGAATTAAAATTTACTCAAACATAAATTATTTCAAAACTTTTGTAGTATGAATTCTAATTAAGTGGAGCAGAAATCCTAAGATCAAAATTGAGAATATTATTGTGTACGAATTTAAATTGTAGAGAAGAATAGATAATTATTAGGGATATATGGAGATATTAAGGGAGAAGAAAGATTTATCATTTTTTTGGTGAACGTGTACCTCATCCTAGCGTCTAGCTTATCCTCTCATTTGGCATTCTCAGGACACGTAACACTCTAGCCGCTCTTCAGTCACTCTACGCATGTCTGGTTCCTGGAAGAAAATATCCCACCGCTGAAACTCCTCTGCTCCTTATCCTTTCACGCCAATTTCTCCGTACAGATTTTTCCAGCCGCTTGCGTTATCTTCTACGCGCGGCCGTCCCAGCTCCTCGTCCTGGCCACGGTACTCCTCTCCCTCGACGTGGAGCTCTCACGGCGCTCCATTTTCCCAGCGCGCGCTCTTCTCCCTCTCCCTGGTTCCACGCGGGCGCGCGCCCTGCTCCCTAACGAGGCCCCATGGCGCGGTCGCCTCTCCCTGGTGCCTCGCCCAGCCTCTGCTCCTCTTCTCCCCGGCGCCTGGTCGGATGTGGATCCTCTGCTCGAAGCTCCCAGCGCCGGATTCCCTGCAAGCTTCAGCTTCCCTGCGCGCCGACTTCACTGCTCGCGCCGTCGCCCAGCCTGTTGGCGCGCGCATGCTCCCTGCCGCGTTCCTGCTCGGCGCCCGGATCCCCTGCTTCTCTCCCTGCAGGCGCGCTCAATTTCCAGTGCTCGCTGGACGCTCCAGCCATGGAGTCCCTACGCGCCCTCCCCTCTGTTCGCTTGTCGCCATGACTCGCCGCGGTGCCCGTCCCTCTGCGCGCAGCCGCGTGCTCCCTGCTCGCCACTACCCTGCTGTACGCCATTGTCTACAGTGGAGAAGCTAAGCCCCTCCGCCAACGCCCTTGCCTGCCACTCCGTGGCCTCGCCTGATACACAGTGGTCGCCTTCCCTTGACAGCGGCGTTGCTGGCCACCGTGTTGCTCATCTCGGCCATGTTCCTCTTCGTGCTCAGCACCTAGGCGTCGCGTCCGACCCCGGTACCCTAAATCCTCAGCAGTCGCCTTGGCTCCTGCAGCCGCGTCCATGACGTGCTCGCCATCCTAGCGACTCGTTTCCCTGCTGCGCGCTACCTATGCTGAGTCCAGTAGTTGTATTTCATCGACGGAGGAGAGAAATCACCAGAATGTGTGGAGAAGCGTAGTCCCATACGACATCCGCTAGGTGCTCGATAAAATATCAGAACATGGGATTATCGTCGTTTCCGCATACTCCGAGTCGATTTGGTTATGGTGAGCTGACCTGTTGTCCCTTCTTATTGGTTTATTGGTTGAGCTGATTGAATTATTAATGCGAGAAGGATAGATTTAGTGTCTCTAACATTTAGCTGATATGTGTGTGTTGTCAGTGTTGTTATGGTGAGATTAGTTTGTATAGTGAAGTCGGTGCTCTATTTTAGTAGTTAGGATACTCTACGTTTATTGATCGAGTTCTTGTTTTAGGTGAATGTTAATGGTTACTCTAAGTATTTGGAGTAGCGTCAACAAGCTAATTTTAATTAAATTCCAAAAAAAATCCCACGCTCAGAGGTGTATATAAGTATTAATTAAATTCCAAAAAAAATCCCACGCTCAGAGGTGTATATAAGTATTTTAGGTTCTTGGGTTTCTTAGTCGTGATCTTGTAGAATTCTATAATCCTCGATAATATTATCTACACGATAGATATAGAATAATGTAATGTTCATATAATTGGCATGTTATGCAATATAGTTTGGTCGGTGGTTTAGAAAATTAGTTAATGTGCTTCTTTCCTTATTTTTAATTTAGATGTCTAGAATTAATGAATCTAGGTCTGTTAATCTGCTGGAGTTTGGCTTTAACTAAAGAAGGTAAAGCGTATGCATAGTTTATTAATTTCTAATGTTTAATTTAAGTCTAGTTAAGTTAAGAAAAACATTAATGTTGTACTTAGTGGTATATTAATATCTTGTATTGTTTGAGTGTTGTAATGCCTCGCCACTAAATATTTAATCCTCTTTGGTGTAGCAATAATTAGTCATGTGCTATTCCTATTTATATTCATTCATGTGCATTATACAGCTTATTAGGTGCGCTAGTTGATCGCGTAATACGGAAGACGAGCCAAGTCGACCCCAAGATGTCGTAAATTGCAAACTACTCCACGAGATGATGTAAGTGGATCAATCTGAAGATGGACAGGCGAATCAAGTGCTAGGACAGGGATGATCATCAAAAGATCGTCGTCTAACAAACACTAACATAGTGTTTATTCTAGGCAAGCCCCGGTGCATTTGCCCCTTCCTTGTGTTTTAAATGCTTTTCACCTTATCTGATGCATTAGGTGATAGGAGTTGTGTGATAAACAATTGATGCATTACCATTCCTTAGAAACTCCTTAATCCCGATTTTAAAAAAGAACTGATAATGCTTAGCCCTGCTTAGAAACTGAAAAATCATTTGTTTTCAAAAATAATGATTGTGGAACATTGGTTATGGGCCTTTCGTTTCAAAAATCAAAGCAAACTTATGGTGATGATTCCACTTCGGCCGGAGTGGGTTCATCATTTGGAAAAGAGTACCCCTGTCGGGTACCAAAAATGGAAAAATGGTTTGAATACATCTGGACCAGACGCTGAGCGGACGTGGTCGCCCGTCTGTGTCGATTAAGGACCGTTCGATGTAGGCCTGTTGTGGTGGAGACCTTGCAACTAGCCACATGCTCCGGTAAGCCTGAACCCGGCTATTCCATACGTGAAAAGACAACCGCGCACTGGGCGTGGGAGATGGTGGGAGTAGCGTGTACCCTCCTGGCTAGAGGCTGGATGGAGGAGTACTGTGCTCCCGGGTAGCGCGGACCGGTTCACGTTGTGGAGGATCTGTGGGAACGGTTGACATATGCAAGGATTAAGTGCTACATATGTCGTGTGGTTAGGGATCCCCAGCTGGGTATAATCGGTTCGAATCGTCGTTTCTCCTCGGTCATGGAGACTCTACCCTCCGACCACTCATCGTAGTTGACAAGTGAAATATGAATTGGCTAAAAGAAAGCTAGACCAGGACAAGTGGATGCTCTAGATTAGGCAAATCTAGATTCAGGAAAAATACTAAACTTGTGAAGTAAAATTTTGGCATAAGGATTTACTACTAGTAAGCTCTTCTGCAAAACAGAGTCTTTGATTCTTGATAAGCCATACCTTGAATCCCTCTAGCCAGCATACCCTTGAGAGTCTTTTCTTTTGTCGGGTAAGTCTTGCTGAGTAATTCCATACTCAGGGTTTTATTCCCTGTTGTTTTTCAGGTTATAGTTTTGTGCTGCTGTTGATTGTGTTTACTTAATCCTGTGGTCCTGGTTGTTAGTGGTTTATCCGGGGTCCTTGGGGCACTCGGACGGATCCTGTTATGTTATTTGGTGCACATGCATAACCGTCTGAGGTCTTTGAGACAAGGACAGGTGCATGTGGGCCCAATAACTTGGGAGGTTCTGCCACATTTACTCAACACATACACTTGTGATATATTATCACATGTGGTTTAGTTTGAGAAAAAGGCACCAAACTTGAGGAGCAAGGTCTTAATCTAGTGTTAATCATCCTAGAAGTCATATCCTAGCCCCTTCCCAAGGTAGGAAAAATGCACAAAACTTAAAATGACCCTAAATGAGCCATTTAAGCACAAAGGAAAAGGTTGTGAAAAATCATGAAAAACCCAAAATCATGATGATGACCAAATAACAAAGTTATAGTATACTAAATAAGCTACAAAGCATAGTAAGAAATATTTTTAAGAAAGGCTCTGCAAAATTCTCAAAATAACCATTCAAGTGAGAACTCTATAGAAAATTCAGAAATCTGAATTTTAACCCCTTCCCAAAGTTCAGATGTGTTCTCTGTTTTCCAAAGCTCAAATCCACAAAGTCCAAATATCAAAGTGGCGCCAAAATACCCTAGGAACACTTTGGTGAAGTTTGAAATCAAACCAAAATCGTTTGACATGATTTGGCATGGGTTTTGTCTCAGGCTGAATAGTGCAGACAAAGCTGACTTCACACCACCATATCTTCCCACCCAGACCATATCTCTACTCGGGACTCACACAAGACAGAAAGCCCTTGGCACGGTGAAGAGATGATACACAGGATCCTTGGCAAGATATGCACGTTTAGGTTGACCAACAAGCGTTTGAACAAGGGCAAAAACAAACCTCCACGTGTTCGATCGCGTGCTCAAGCGCTCGGCCGCGCACTGGCCGCTCTCTGCGTGCGCGCTGCACACGATCAGCTCCTGTCCCCCGCACCTGCGCCCAGCCATGCCCGAGGGCGCCTATAAGTGCCCCTGGTGTGCAACAGTCCACCCCTCACTCTGCCTCACTCCCCGAGCAGAAACTCCAACTCCGGCGAGCTCTGCGTCGCCCGCCATCACTGCCCGATCACGGCCACCATGGCCAGCCCCTCCCGTCGACCCCCAGCCTCGGCCTAGCCCCTGGACGGCTTCCCTGAGAGGCCGTGAAGCTTTCCCAAGCTTGAGCCGAGACATTGCCTCACTAGAGAAGCGAGCACAACCTCACCGGACTTCGACCACCCGCCGCCGCGCGTGGACCGGACCACACGGTAAGCCATTCTCCAATTCCTTGCACCCACGGCATCACCGACCTCCCATGAAGCTCCCCGAGCACTTTGATTTGACTCTACCGCTGTGAGCAGGCCGGAGCACGCACCGCCAACGAGCCTGACCGCCTGCGCACACGGCCAGCCCACCTCCGGTCACCACCGCCGACGACCCGCACCTCGACGTGATTGCCAGAGACCCCATGACCTCACCCGACCCTTCGTCGGACCTCTACCGTTGCCGGTAAGCCGCGCCACCGCTTTTTCCTCCCCGGTTACTGTTCAGGCGAGGGAGGAGCGCGGGTAAGAGGGGGTAAAAGGCCAAGGGGTTAAGTGTTAAGTCAGTGACACATATGAATAGTTCTTCAGGGGCACGATTTAAACGACTCAGATAGGAATAAGTCCAGGGACCCCGATGCAAAGTCGTTTTCCTTTAAACCTTTATGTTTATTCTTTTCAAATGAGCAGGGAACTTAGAAAATTCATAATTTGAGTTATATTTAACCAATTTTGGTCAAATTTTTTTTGCTAGGGCCTACATATTATAAACTATCAAGCAAAAATAGTAAACCCCATGGTTCCTGCAATACTTTCTAGAGTTTTGATTATAAACTATCAAGCAAAAATAGTAAACCCCATGGTTCCTGCAATACTTTCTGGAGTTTTGATTTAAATTAGGAAAATATCAAAACCTTATTAATCCAGAGAAAAATAGGAATACTTCTATATTAGGCTGAAGAAAATTTGTAGAGATACATACCCAACATACACACTGTTTAAAAATACTAAGTACCCCAGTATACAAGAATAACCCAAGACTGTCCATGAAAAATATTTCTGCCCAAACCTTAGAAAAATAAGAAAGGTAATGGAAAATAATAACCAGAGGATGAACACATTTTTCCTAGTATACCTAAGTGATAAAGAACATAGGAAAAATACAGGGAACCCTAGTCCAGAGCTAGTTAAAGGTTATAAATTTTATTAGGCACTAAAAAATCAAGAAAAACCATGATTAAAAATATAAGGACAAATACAAAAATGGCAAGAAAAATTCAGTAGACTTCTAAAGTACTAGAACACCACTACAAAAATGGTAAACACTCCAACGCATCACAATAAGAGAGTTGAACAATTAAAACTTGAAATTGGCCCATGCTTTAAATAAATCATGAGGCAGTCTAAAAATGTGCAACAGTGGGCAAACAAATTTTTACCCAATTACATATGATGTAAACCACCAGAAAAAAATATAAAATTTAATTAAGAATGTAAGGTAACCCACATTACCCCCTACCCCATGAAAAAGGCCATATATTCCAAGAATTTCTATCACCCTTCCCTTTATGCAAAAAGTTGCCAAACTCTAGAATGATTGCTCTTGCCCAAAGAAGAAAATAGAAAAATTAAAAAAATCTGTTGTTTGACATTTTTCAAATATAGCAACAGTAGAAAGCTTCATTAGGCCCTAAAACTTTAGAAAATCACAATAAAATGACCAGTGGGTATCATTGGCTAAAACTTGGTACAAGGTCATATTATTGCACCCAATTACCAACAAAAATAAGACATAGGGAATAATTCACTCTCAGAATCGAGTTGTAGTTAAAGATACCCCCTCTGCCCTAAAACTTAACATTTTTGTACAGAGTGAACCCTTATCATTTTAAACCTCAATTTTTGAGACTGAGAGTTATACACCAGTGAGAAACTACTGTAATGTTTACAAGATTTTTGGAAATTTATAAAGCTATGTTGTAGTTCAAACCCATCTTAAAAAGCATAATAGAAAAAGGGAAAAGAGAGAATTGGTAAGAATAATGAATCTCACCCATGATGATTTCAACAAGGATCATGATAAACTTTTCACTAAGACACTAAAAAAATCAGTAGGACACTAAAATAATCTAACCATTCTTGACCTTAAATGGCTAAGTATACCACTAGAACTTCCACTAGTAAGATTTAAACTTTACCTTATCAATTTGATCATTTTTATTACTACTACACTACATATCATGGCACACATGTATCTCACTCATTGCATTAATTAGATTGCAACCTCGCTGATGGAGAGTACGTGCTCATTTCCGAACAAGGAGCTGCCCAAGAGGAAGTCCAGGAGCCAGCTCCCGAGCCTGCCACATAGGATCTTCCTACAGTTGCAGCATTTGAAGGCAAGCCCCGATTTTATGCATAACCGTTTATATATGCTACTTTACTACACTTAATGTTTGTAAGCTTGTAATGTGCACTTAAGTGTAGGAGTTGCTTGAAACCCTTAGTTGCATGAACTTAGGATTCCTTTTTGAGATGGATACTAGTATGCTAGGTCGAGTAGCTGCTTTGCTAACCAGGATTCTCGGTAGAAGTTGAGTGATTTTTCTAGCACTCACGCGAGGTCAGGCATTGATTGTATTCATCTTGATAATGTGATCTATGATGGTCTATGGACTTGGATCCAGGGTGGATGCCTTGTCTATGAGACAGAAATGGAATTAAGGATTAATGTGTCGATACCTGAGTCAAGCGTTTGAATGTACTAAGCACATGTCGGGAAATATGGTAACCGGTAAGTCTAGTACCTGAGTGAAGCCGGGCATGGACTTTACCCCTCACTCGTCCTGAGACTGGGTCTCCCATGCTTGCTATGGTGGGTACAAGTGCGGTCACTGCACGGCGGCAGCCGGGGTCAGTGGAGCATTGTATGCCAAGGCGGTGAGTCCTGGCCGCAAACGGGGAATCGATGGGACGGTTGACGTGTGTGGGGACGGAGTGCCCTGACATGTCGTGTGTTTAGGTTTACCTTGCAAGGTTAAAACTCGATTCGAATCGTCTGCTTCTCGCAGCTAATGAGACTGCTTGACCCCTTGTACTGCATTGAGTAAAAAGTGAAATGAGGTGTTACTTGAGATAACATGTTGATTGTACTAAATGATTGTTATCATGTATGCTCAGAAAGGAGCAAACCTAGCTAAATTAATTATGCTAGAATTGGAAAGGCTAAAATTGATTTTAGACTCAGCTAGTGCTTTTGGCAAAACAAACCCCTCCGCCAAACAGCTGCATGGTCTAGAGGTAGAGGAGTAGACTCCTCACACCGGGTAAGTCTAGCTGAGTATTAGTATACTCAGCCTTACTGGTGGCACAATCTTTGCAGGTACGCTACATGACATGGTTGATGGTGTGACTTGGCCTTTCACCCTACCACCGGGTTGGATGGTCGAGTGGGATGCTGCTCCGGCAGGAGAGGACTAGGAGGAGTAGTGGGCTAGGCCTTGCCCTAGTCCTCCTTATCGTTGTTATCAATTATCCGCTGCACTTTAATTATGAACTTGTTTTCTATTGTTAAAACTCCGATTATTGTAATAACTCCAGTATTTTAACTTGTGGTTTCATGTTTATTGCATTCTCTCTGTGACTCACCTTAGAGTGAGCTAGTGGTATTCGATCCATGGGAAGTGGCTTTATTAGACTAGATCTGAGGGACTGATGGGTTATTCCGATTTAAGTGTGTTGCTGCCTCTGAGGCATGATGTGGGCACTTAAGCTGGAATAATCAGGGTGGTACCGCCACAGCTGGTATATTTGGATGGGGTCAGTGTAGTGAGACGACGGGGCCATACGTGATGGTGCGGGAGACGCCAGAGCTGGACGGGGCTGGGCAGGAGACGTCGGGGCCGCACGTGGTGACAGAGGGGACGCCAAGGCCGCACGTGGCTATGTGGGGGAGGGTGGCGCCGGTGGGGTCGTGCGAGGCGATGCAGGGGACGCTGAGGCCGCACGAGGCTGTGCGGGGGAGGGCATCGCAGGTGGGGCCACGTTGGGTGGCGCGGTGGACGGACCTACAGGGAAGGGGGGTATGATAGTAGGGGACACAAGGTCAAGATCGAGGAACACGTCGACCTCGGTGAGAGAGGCAGTGGAAGAAGAAGAGGAAAAGGGGAAATCCAACTCATCGAAGACGACGTGACGAGAGATGAGGACTCTATGTGAGGTGAGGTTGAGACACCAGTACCCCTTATGGTCAGGGAGTATCCGAGGAAGAAACAGCGAGTGGAGCAGAGTGCTAATTTATGTGGAGCAGTGGAAGCGAGATTAGGGTAGCAAGCGCACCCGAAGACACGAAGATGATCATAGGAGGGATGGATGCCGAAAAGAGCAAAGTAAGGAGTGGGGTGGTCAACCACCTTGGTGGGCAGATGGTTGAGGAGGTAGGTGGCAGTGGTGAGGGCCTCGGGCTAGTAGTGAGTAGGAAGGGAAGCCTGAAAGAGCAGAGAGCGCATGACATCGTTCGCTGTGCAAATCATGTGCTCACCCCTACTGTTTTGAGGAGACGTTTAGGGGCACGACATACGGAGGTGGGCGTCGCGAGAGAGGAAAAAGTCACGTGACACATTGTTATAGAACTCACACCCGTTGTCACACTGGACACTCAGAATGGTCCGACCGAACTGAGTGGAGATCCAAGCGAAGAAGTGAGACAGGGTGGGATAAGTGTCCAACTTCTGACATAATGGAAAAGTCCACAAATAGTGCGAGAACTCATCGAGAATGAGTAAATAATACTTATAGCTAGAAATGTTGATTATAGGCGATGTCCATACATCATAGAGTATCAGATAAAAAATGCCTGCTGCCCTAGAAGAGGAGGTGGGGAATGGGAGCCTAACATGGTGACCTAACCGACAAGCATGACATAGGTGCTCAAAAGATCCCCTACAACCAGAAACAGAGGTACTACTGGAGAGCTTGGACATCACGTCACGCCCAGGGTGGTCGAGATGATGATGCCAAGTCACAAAGGAGGCGGCCGCTGCAAGAACAGGCGGGGCAAAGGTCGATGTAGGGGAAGCAGGCAGGCGAAGCGTGTAGAGGGGCCCGAGGCTGTCACACCAAGCGAGAAGGTTCCTGGTGGCAAGATCCTTCACAGACAGACAAAACGGGTCAAACTCCATAGAACAAGAGTTGTCAGTAGTGAACTGATGGACGGAAAGAAGATTTTGAATGATGTTGGGGGCGACAAGGACGTTGGTTAAACAGAATGGATCGGGAAGGACCGCATCACCTACTGACGTGACGGGTAGGGCAGATTCGTTTCCAACAACGATGAAAGAAGGAAGGGAGGGGTGGGGGAGTGGTGGAAGATAGATATACCTGCGTCCTGGGTGGTGTGGTAGGAGGCGCCAGAGTCAGCCACCCAGTCAGAGATCGAGGTGGGCGGGGCCAATGTCATCGTGGAGAAGGAGCTGGCGAGAGACTGCGCGTCCCACCCATTAGTCCAGAGCCCCCACATGGGCTGGGCTAGAGGCCCCGGGAGTGGAAGGAGCCCCTGCTGAGGATGGGGAGGAGCCGAGGGCGCCGCCGGCGGTGGAGCGGCAAATAAGACCTGCTGAGAGGTGATGGGGCGAGGGGTCGAGGCACCTGCGGACGGCCCATGCCACATGTGGATGGTGCTAGTCCACGGGTTGTAGAAGGATGGCCACTGAGAACCACTCGGAGAGCTACCCCAGCGGCCCGATGTGCCACTGTGACCACTCTTGCGACCGTAGCCCTGACCGTGATCGCGACCCCCCTAGAGCCAATAGGGTGCTAAAGAGCTCCAAAGGGTGGTGGGGTCGAAGTGCGGTGAAGAAGAATCCCCCCGGAGTCAGAGGGGGCAGCCTGAGGCACGCTGTAGAGCATCGTGGCAGGAGCGGTGGTCGCAGTGGTAGAGAGGCGAAGCTCCTCGAGAAGTAGATTGTTCTTGCTCATGCGGGTAAGGATGGGCGTGACGTGATCGAAGCGAGGGTTCAAGCAGTGTAGGAGGTTGAGCACGAGGTTCTCATCGGTGATGGGGGCTCTGAGGGTGTGGAGAGTGTTCACCATCGTCTTCATCTGATGACAGTACTCATCCACAGAGAGACCGCCCTGAGCAAGCTGGCGGAAAGCAGTCTCAAGGTACAAAATTTGAGTCTGGTGGTTGCCGAGGAACTGAGCCTCAAGGGCACCCTAGATCTAGTGAGCAGTATCGTCCGGCACTCGAATGGTGTCCTGAAGTTCGGCCGTGAGGGTGCCATGGATCCAAGAAGGCACCACCTCATCCTTCAAGAGCCAATCGTCCGTCGGGTCAGTGACCCAGGAGAGGACGTGGTCGGCGAGGGCATAGCGGGGGAGGGTCTACAGGACCTGGTCACGCCATCGAGGGTACTGAGTGGAGTCCGGCGCGAGAACGTCGGTGACTGTTTCCCATATGCTAGTGAAGGCCGCCACCTGAGCATGAAGAGAGGCATGAAGCGTTGAGGCTGGGGCGGGCGCGGGCTCGAAGGTGTCGGCGATGTGACGAGCGAGCGTGGGGGAGTCATCCGTCACGCCCTTACCGACGAGACGATGGTAGGTCTCGGCGTACTGGCGCTCGATGGAATCAACAACCGCCTGCTCCTGCTCAAGAGCACGAGCAGCACCCTAGGCCCGCTGGCAAGCCGCCATAATGGCTGCCCGGGTGGCGGTGAGGATGGCTGCAGCGTCATCCGAAGGAGCGCGCAGGGATGAGGTGATGGCGGACAGCTGGCTATAGACAGTCATTGGTGGTGGGCAGTCACGCACGTGGGCCCTAACCGTCATTCCGAGCAGGACATGGGGAAACCCGGCGCCAACAGCTGGGAGCGAAGCAGGGTGGCATCCGGTAGGAAGAGCGCGCTGGAAGGGAAGCCGGGAGAGAGGAATGTGGCGGCAGGCAGGGAAACAGCAGGGGCCAGCCGAGACCCGTCGGGGCCAGGGACGACCACCAGGGGGGCGTATGAGGTCGGCACAGATCCGGCGGATAGAGGGGCGACCGACGCGGGTCGGGTGGGGGGAGGGAAGGCTGGCGTGGCCGGATCCAATAGTGGCGCAGGCGGAGGAGGTGTGTCGGGCCAAGAAGGTGCGGCGGCAGAGACGAAGACGTGAGGGAAGGTTGACGCGTTCGGATCCAGCGGTGGCGTGGGCGGAAGGAGGCGTGCCAGGTGGAGAAGGCGCGGCGACGGCAATGAAGACGTGCCCCAGCGACGCACCGACAGCGGGGGTGGCGCGTGCAGGGCCATACATGGCCGCCAGGGGCATGGCGAGCGTCGCCCGGTAGGAGAGAGGGAGAAGGGGGAATGGGGCACCGGCAGCGGCGGAGGAGGGAGGGGGCGGTGGCCGGCCGACCATGGTGGCGACGGCGACGGCTGTAGGGACGTAGAGAGAAAATCTAAGGCTGAGATACCATGTGGGACTGTATAGTACATAGGAAAACCCTAGCTACAGAGATACAAATATAGAGAACCCTAATGGGCCAGGCCCATATGCATAAACACTCTAACAATAAGCTAATATCAGAACTTTGGAAAGTGGTGGAATGTCAAATTCCAAGCTAAATAAGTTACTTTATTAAGTGAATTCCAGTTCCTTTGAAATGAAGGGATCCAAATGCCCCGTAAAAACAATATTACAAGTGATTTCGAAGACTTAGGAAGAGGAAGAAAAATCACAAACAAATAAGCACGCCATACACAACGAATTTTTTTCGTGGTTGACTCAAGCCTAAAATTATTGCCTACTCCACGTTGTGGTATCCTAACAGACAAAGGGTTGTACTCAACCCCTCTCAAGTGATCCAGTGATCAATTTGAGTGCCACAGTCTTTCTTATATAAATATGAATCCCCTCACAAGCAATCTCCACAAATTGGAGTCTTTGTAGCCATGCACAAGAATTAAAGTTACAACTTAAATCATAGCACAAGAGAGGGGAGAGTACGCACACAAGAGCCAAAACCAGCCACGTAACATAAGAAAAGATCCCAAGAACGCAAAATAGAGTTACAAGAACAATTCGAAAACTGCGCTCAGATCTCGCTAGAATTGCTAGAAGTTGTTGTAGCAGAGTGCCAGAGTGAAGTATTGCTCTTGGAGTGCTTGGGTACTGAAAGAGTGCGCCATGAGGTCCTTTTTATAGCCCAAGGCAGCCCCATAGCCATTGCCCCTTCCATCTGAAATATGCTGAAAATCTATGACGGAACCTCCCAATGTATTTGGCCCACCTACAAATGTCCTTGTCCTAAGGATCTTAGACAGTCATGCAGGTGCGCATAATGACTCGACAAGTTCAGTTATCGGAGTAGAGAATGAGCGGAAACGATTACAATAATATAATTTACATTCATAAAAATATAGAAAGAGTACTTATTACATAACCGGGTATTCGAGTGTGGAACTTATTATTGCATTATCGGGAGGCAAAACACCCTCCCCAAACAAGTTTAGTGATCTTCCTCCTGCTTGGGCACCACCTTTGAGCAGAAACATCAGAACTCGGTTGTTTTATCACCTACAACAACATGAGTTCGAAAACCCTGAGTACGGAGTGTACTTTCGCAAGTTAAAGGAAAAGACTCTCAAGAATATGCTGGCTTTTGGGAATCAAGGTAAATCTCATCAAAATTCAAAGACTCTGTTTGCAGAAAAGCTTACTATGAGTGGATCCTTAAAAATCCATTTTTATTATCAGGTTAAGTAGTTACCTGCATCTAGAGTTTCTTTCCATCCTAGATCAGGCACTTGGCCTATACTAACCGTCTTTTATCATCCCATCAGTTCACTGGATTGCTACGTGTAAGTCAGTGACCAAGTCTTCATATCCGAGAAGTAATGGCGATCCGTATCGATTAATACCCAGCTAGGGATCTCCAACCACACAACATATGTAGCACCTAACCCTTGCATATGTCAACTCGCTACCGGGTTTCTCAAGACCAGAATGGGTTCACACCAACCGAGAGCACAGATACTCCACCATCCAGCCTCTTGCCACGGAGGGTACACACTACTCTTGCCATCTCTCCACTCCCATTGCGTGTTGGCCTTTCTGGTATTGGTCCGACCGAGGCAAAGCTTACCCATGACGAGGCATGTGGTCAGTTAAAAGGTCCTCGATCATCAAGCCTACATTGGTTCGGTCCTTAATCAACTCAGACAGAGACACTACACCAAGACTTCCTTCTCGTGCAAGTCACCCACCCGGTTTCGTCTTTATCATTTACAACCAAAAGTTTGGTACCTGATAGAGGTACATCTTTTCATATGTTGAACCCATCACGGCCATGATGGATTCACCATCATCAGCCTTTTCTTTGTAAAATTCCCATCCCATATGAAGCATCACTTTGTTTAAAACAAAACATTTTGTTTTCTAGAGCAAAGCTAAGCATTAGAAAACTTTAAGTAAATCAGGTGACAAGGAATGGTAATGAGTTCCAAGGAAGGGAATGTATCAATTGTTTAGCACACAACTCCTACCACCTAATGCATCATATAAGGTGATAAAGTTTTTAAAGCATCAAGGAAAGGGGATAATGCACCGGGGCTTGCCTTGTGTTGCAGGAGGTTCTGGGTCTACTCCACAGATGTCAAAGTATAAGTTATTCTCGGCTGGAGGATTCTCAGCTGGAGTGACAACTTCTTCTTCAACCATAGTTTCTTCCTCGTTTTCTATACATGACAGTAATGTACATGAATGCTTATGTGATGTTATGAACATGCAGTTACATAATAGAAACATACTAAGTTGTATCTTGAATACAACTTTCCTTCACGGTACACACTAACCACTAGGGTTTCCTAAGTTGGTATTCTATCAGTATTAAGCACCTAAACCCTAGGAGGCTAGTTATTGGGTTTGTGATCAAACAGTGTCCAAATCATTTCAAACTTCACTCAAGGTCTTCAATCATCATACTAAGCCTACCCAAAAAGGTTTAACATTTTTGGAGCTACTAAATTATTTCTAAAATTCTAAAGGGCTTGGTTTGAACACCTTTAAGGGCTACATAATCCTAGGTTTGGAATAAAAATCTTTGAACTATTTTTATTAAATACTAGATTGTTTTAGGAGTCTAGAAAAATTGGTCTCATAATTTTATCATTTTTCTACTATTTTCTACAGAATACTTAACCTGCCAGTAAAAAGAAAAAGAGAAAACATGAATAGTACTGGGCTCAATTCAGCCCAAACCAGCCCGCGAATGGGGAAATACGTGCGCGCCCACGCCCGCGCTGGCAGCTTTGCGTAGAGACCCCTAGCCTTTTAAATAACTATTAAAGAATCCCTAAGAACTATTCACATGTCTCTCTGACCGTTGCACTTAAGCCCCTATATTTCTATTTCTTCACCAAACAAGTCCCTGGTGACGACACGTTCGTCCGCCGACCAACCCTTGCTGGAATTTGCTTCAAACGGCGGCGAATCATAGCACCGGTGCGGATCACGGCGCGGAGATCACCGGCGGCGAAATTCACTGAATCTGGCGATCTTGTTCAGTCCACTGTTCACCACCGAAACTACCCCGAGCTACCTGACAGACCAAGTTTGGGAGCAATTTACTCCAAAAATTGTACATCACCAGGCCAAGCTCAGTATAACAAGTTTGTTCACTAATATTAGGGCTTCAACTTTTCCACAGTGACCTTGGTCTTAACTCCACTGAATCAATAACAAACTATCTTCAAAGTTGACCAAATGTCACTGAACTTCCAATTTTCAGAACTGAAGATGTCTGACAGCCCAACTTCTAGGGCATTTTATTCCAATTTCTGGGTAGCACTAGGGCTTAACCACTTAATCAAACTTGTACCCCTATAGTAGCTCTACAAATTTGTTGTAGTGACCTATAGCAAAATCTTCATGGATTAAGAGATACAGGGTCCCAAAGTCAGCCCAATTACACTGTTTTTCAGAGTTAAGCCATATGGGTACTCTTGGGGCTTTTTGCAAATTACTCCAATTTGTTCCACAAAACTTGGAAATCTCCAAATGTAAAAGTTGCTTAGTTTTTGTTACTCTACGACTTTGATATATGCACTTTGGTCCAAAAGTGTATAGAAATTGATCTCATCTCTTAGAGCACAAATTAGGGTTTCTAGGGTTCTTATTAGGGTTTTGAGTGTTCTTGGGTTTATGTGTCACTCAGACTTTCCAAGTTTAGTCTTCCTATGAACATTTCCACTAACCTTTGAGATAATACTCAATTTGTTATCACACACACCCACATACATTATCCCTTGGTTAAGTACCCTATCCTAGGGTTAAGGATCACTTCAAATCATCACATCACAACTTGCTTTGAAGTTTTAGCCTAGTGGATGCACTCTAGGTGTAACATACATAATGAAATGTCAATGCATATGATACCATGCCCAAGTTTTAGTTCTTGCAGCACCAGAGGTGTTACAAAATCTGCTATCTCTGAAGGCATCAAACCGGTCTGTTGCGCCACCGGACCGGGTCCTTGTGTCCCATCTCTAGGATCCGATAGCATCCTTAATTCTAGAGAGTGCACCTGACTGAATCCATGTACCACCAAACCACCACGTGTTTCTTCCTCGTGAAGTAGACGTTGGTGCCAGGAGCTAGCCGTTACTAGGAGGTCTGGTGCGCCACTGAACCGTGCACAATACGGGACCCCACTTTTCAGCCATACCAGTGGTTCGGTGCATCAGGCCGCCAAAAGCCCAAGTCCTAGCCTCCTGCGGATCTGGTCTGGTGCACCACCAGACCGGTCCGGTGAGGCCCAGAATAGCCCAAGTAAGGCTCTTTTGAGACTATCAATTATTTTCGGATATTCTTGGGAGCTTCCCTACAACTTTGACAAACATAATTAGCACATAATCCAATTGACTAAGTGTAGAGAACTCACCTTTTACTTGGTCTTTCACCAGGATTTGCATTTTGGCTCAAACTAAGTCCTAAAAGCACTTTTCTACAGAATTGAGTTAGAGAGCAAACAAAAGTGCTCAACACATAGTACTAGGTATATGCAACTTATATAAGTATTCAAATCTCATGGTTTTACCATTTACCCAAAGTTGCACTTTATAGCCTCCATTTTAGCTCTTTAGGACTTAGTTCCTTCAAATTGCCTTTAAGTAGACCTATGCTCATACTCTGTAACACCCCAAAGTACAATTTCGGGATATAGAAAAAAATCTCTAAACTTTAAAATTTAAAATGTCCTTCTAATAAAGTTATGAATTGGAGCTATTTTCCTAAAGCTAAATAAAATGGGGAATATAAAATTTTAGCTATTTTAAACTATTTTCTTAAATAAATAATATGGTAAAATAGTTTAGAAGACTTGTTCCTTTCATGAATTATAGAGGGAGTATAGGTAGTTTTAAGAGAGAAAGATTTAATTGAAATGTTGGTTTTCTTATGTGAATGATTCTTTGTTTTGGAGCATTTACTTAAAAGAACATAATAATAAGTAAAACAATTATCCAAAAATATATTCGCATTCATACTGGTTTTTGGTGGTGCATTTAGTTTGTATTTGAAGTTTAATTTGGATTTGAAACCTGGATTTGAAAACAAAACTAAAAATAGAAAAGGAAAAAGAAAGGGGAATCATGCTCTTGGGCACCATCCACGCTGGTCGGCCCATCTACTCCCCGGGAACCCTTACCGCGTGGCCCAGTTTCTCCTCCACTGTCTCAGCCCACACGCGCGCCTGCTCTTCGTTGTATCTAGAGATGTCAATGGGGAATTCCCCACCGGGTTATAGCATCCCATACCCATCCCCATCATGTTTGATCCGTCCCCATACCCATCCCCATACCCATCATGGGTGCAAAACTCATCCCATACCCATACCCATACCCATTCGGGTTTCAGGTCCCCAATGGGTCCCCATCCCCAATTAAGGGATAACTAGGTATTAACAGGTAGCACAAACTATCTAGATTTCAGACATCACCACATCGGCAAGCACTCATCCATGAACCATGATCCATTCATCTATCCATCAGAAAAGAAATAAGTACTTCGAGACGGATAGAAGAAATGGAGAAATGGAGTTTGCTCACCTTCCTTGGTCACCATCTGAGTTTGTTGGCGCCTGAGAATCCATGGTCGTCACCGTCGTCTGGGCAGGGCATAGCATATGGCTGGTTATTTTAGGGTTTTGTTTTTTGCTAGTCTGCTAGTTGACTTGCCATTTTGCCTTATTGGGCTATGACCTGGGGCCTAGTGCGCTGTCGTGCTAGGCTTGGTGGCCGGCTCGGCCTCAACTCATTCATACAAACATGACATGTGTACACGTATGAAATACCCATGGGTAATCGAGTTCGGATTATTGCTTCCCAAACCCATACCCGTTTACCCAATGGGTGGAGATTTTGTCCCATATCCATACCCATGGGTACAATTTTTGTCCCATACCCGTACCCTAATAGGGGAATTCCCCACGGGTTAGCGGGTATCGGGTCCCCATTGACATCTCTAGTTGTATCGCTGCCGCGTGGGTCTCGCTCGCCAGCCCGTTTTGGCCAAACGCGCAAGCGCGTACTCGCCACGCAGTCGCTGTCGCGTGGGGCCACATATCAGGGTCTTCTTCTTCCCTGTTCCTGAGCCTAAAACGAACTCCCGCGCGCACGGCACGCAACAACCCTCTCGAGATTCTAGGATTCAGGTGAAAATCCTATCAGACTCGCGTATATAACCGCGCCGCTCCTTCCTCTCGCTCCATCGAGCGTTCGAAGACAAAACCACGGCCACGGCCGAGATAGAGAGTGCACTGGGGAGAAAGGGGGATTGCCGCCACCGTGGGATTATGTGAGCACCATCGGCGGAGACTCGGATGAAGGCTAGGAAGATTCTTCATGATCTAGGCATTGTGTTCGTGGTTCTGTGGACCATGGGAGCAAGCTGGGATCGAGGAATTACTCGTCGTTGGTTGGCGTTACCACAGTGCTGCCCTCCGCCGTGGGCGGGTGTCTACACGGCATAAACACAGTGAGAACCCTCTAGACCGACTCGCTTTCATCCATGCATCCCGTAGCACCAGGCTAGGTAGGAAGCATCATACCAGAGCGGAGAATCACCTTGCGCCGGCGTGAATCCATCGTGATCCCAGGCGGTGCCGCCATGCTTAGCTCGGCGTGGGTGGTGGTGACCCTGGGGCGTTGATCACTTGATCAACGGTGTAGATTAGACTGAGCCTAATCCTCTGTTTCCTTATATCTTGGCCGATGATCGTCGATTCGATGGCTAGTGTAGCTTACCGATTCAAGTTGAATATTGGCCATTGTAAGGAAAATGGACCTCGGGTCATTTGGCTCAATAGATTTTGGTGTTTGATAATCAACATAACCTATGGACTAATATGTTTGCTAGTGTTTATGATTGTAGCTCATAGGATGCCAAAGTAACTTGGACTAAGGCATAGAGGAAAACAACACCTCAAAAGAACACATTATGAAGATCACAAGAAGGTCAACAAGTATCAAGAAAAGTCTAAGAAACGAAGAATATTGTTGCCACTAGCGGACTGTCCGGCTGAGAAGCATCGGACTGTCTGGTGCCACACCGGACTGTCCGGTGCACCAGGGAACCGTAGCCCAACGGCTAGTTCTCGGTGGCACTAGTGGAGAGAAGCCACCGGACTGTCCGGTGTGACGTCCAGACTGTCCGGTGTAAAAGCCTGCAGCGCCAACGGTCACCTGCTGTGTCAGATCTAACGGCTAGGCGCACTGGACTGTCCGATGTGCCGCAGAGAGCAACACCTTTTCTCCAATGGCTAGTTTTGTGTTGGGGCCTATAAATACCACCCCAATCGGCCATTTCGAGGTGTGAGAGCCCAAGCAACATACCAAGACATATAGTAGACATTTCCAAGTGCTCATCCACCTAAGTGCTTAATAGAATCACTCGGTGATTAGTGTAGGTGCTTTGCGAAGTTCTTAGGTTAGTTAGATCGCATTAGCGGTTGCTCTAGGTGAATCCTAGTTAGTTGAGTGAGTTTAGAAAAACCACACAACCCCTCGGCTCTTACGCGAGCCGTTGTAATTGTAAAGAGTGGGGCGAGAGTGTTGCTAGACCGAGGTGTTTGGCCCTCGCATGGGCTTCCCTTTGCGTAGGGGCACCAACGAGGATTGGTCGAGACCTTGCGTGGTTCCAGATACCTCGGTAAAAATACCGGTGTCATCTACAAGAGTTTGCATCTCTACCTTGCTCTTTAACTTTCGTATTTATATTAAGCATTTAAGTTTCAATCTTGTCTTTATACTTAGATTATTTAGGATTGAAGCTTAGACATTGCGGTAGAGATAGCAACACTTAGACAAAACCTAGTTTGCACATTCTAGTTTGATTATTTGCATAGGTTTGCTCTAGGGATTTATTTGTGGCCTAGTTTAGAGAAAGTTTTAGAAGTCCTAATTCACCCCCCTCTTAGGCGTCACCTGTTACTTTCAAATGGTATCAGAGCCTAGTTTGGCTCATTTGAAACACTTTAGCTTCACTGCTAAAAGAGCCGACACTTTTTAGAGAAAGGGGATGGATACCCATAGGCCACCACACTTCGATGACACTAACTTCCCATATTATAGTGCTAGAATGTCTTGTTACCTAGAGGCCGTTGATCTAGGTGTTTGGAGAGTCACTCGTGAAGGGATGAAACCACCCAAGAATCCCGAGAAACCCACCTCGAGTGAGGAAAAAGAAATTCATTTAAATGCTAGAGCCAAAAATTACTTGTATGAATCTCTTAGCATGGATATTTTTAATCAAGTTTTTACATAAAAACTGCTAATGAGATTTGGCTAAAATTGCATGAGCTCCATGACGGCACATCCAATGTCTGTGAGCAAAAACATTGCCTAGTCTTAAATGAGTATAATTCTTTTGCTATGAAGGATAATGAGCTTGTTAGAGATATGTATTCTCATTTCAATATAATCGTCAATGAGCTCAATTATATTGGCATAAATAAGCTAGGTGATGCGGACATTGTGAGGAAGATTATCTGCCTGCTACCTCAACAAAGAGAAGGGAGCATCATCAAAATTCTTCACAACATGGATGACTTGAATACAATGACCCCGACAATTGTGATTGGGAAAATCCCGGCTTTTGAGATGTCGCGAAAAATGTGTCGGGGAGAGGAGCCCATTTCTTCAAGACCATATTCTTTTGCATGTGATGAAAGGAAGGGCAAAAGGAAGGCTCTCATTCCAAGTTCCTCAAGTGAAGAAGAGGAAGAAGAGGAAAGTGATGATGATGAAGATAATAAACCATCAACATCATCCTCCGAGGACGAATCCGACGCGTCGGAAAGGTAATGGGGATGATCCACAAGATTAATCTAATGGGTGTGCCCCTGCACGTCGAAGATCTTCTCTTTAACATTGACAAGAAAAAGCAAAGAAAGAGTGGATGCTTCGCATGTGGGGAGAAGGCGCACTTCAGGGACAACTATCCAACTATGGCCGAACCCACAAAGAGGAGGAGCAAAGGCAAGGCGCTAACAAGTGTCAAAACTTGGGATGATTCTTCATGCAAAGATGAACCTCCAAGGACGCGCAGCCACCGGTGCTCATCACGCTTATCACGATCATCACACAAGTGCCTTATGGCAAGAGGTAAGAGTATTCCATCCTCTAGTGATGATAGCAGTGGTGATGATGAAGGTGAGGGAAAGCCCTATGTAGATGAGCTTGCGGAAGCCGTTAAATTTTTTTCGGGATGTTTGCACTAAACAAAAAGCTCAACTTAAAACCTTAAAAATAAGTTGATTAGCTCTCAAAATGATTACAAATGTTTGCTAGAAAAATTTGAAACATTTGCAAATTTAAATTGTGAGCTATCAACTAAAATTGAGCAATTAGAGTCTAGCGCTCCATCCACAGCTACCGATGATGGTCTTATTAAAAAGAATGAAAAACTTAAGGCTAAGTTAGCTAGCTCCCAAGAAATTATTGAAAATTTGCTAGGGAAAATGGAAATTCTTAGCATACACAATAATGAGCTAACTACAAAGCTAGAAAATATTGATAGCACCCCAGGGGCATCTTTAGTTGAAATTCCTGAAATTATTAAGAAAGATGCTTCTACTTCTTGCTTTGATTTAATTGATAATTATAACCCCTGCACTCTACTTCTTGCTTTCATTCAAATGTTTGTTATATTTGCTTGCTTTGGTTGTGTTGTCATCAATCACCAAAAAGGGGGAGATTGTAAGGAAAATGGACCCCGAGTCATTTGGCTCAATAGATTTTGGTGTTTGATGATCAACATAACCTATAGACTAATGTGTTTGCTAGTGTTTATGATTATAGTTCACAGGATGCCAAAGTGACTTGGACTAAGGCATTGTGGAAAGAAACACCTCAAAAGAAGACATTATGAAGATCACAAGAAGATCAACAAGTATCAAGCAAAATCCAAGAAACGAAGAATAGTGTTGCCACTGGCGGACTGTTCGGTGGCACACCGGACTGTCCGGTGCACCAGGGAACAATAGCCCAACGGCTAGTTCCCGTTGGCACTGGTGGAGAGAAGACACCGGACTGTCCGGTGTGACGTTCGGACTGTCGGGTGTAAAATCCTGCAGCGCCAATGGTCACCTATAGTGTCAGATCCAATGGCTAGGCGCACCGGACAGGGGCACCGGACTTTCCAGTGACCCCACCGGACTGTCCGGTGTGCCGCACAGAGCAGCACCTTTTCTCCAATGGCTAGTTTTGTGTAGGCGCCTATAAATACCACCTCAACCGGCCATTTCAAGGTATTGGATCCCAAGCAATATACCAAGGCATATAATAGACATTTCCAAGTGCTCATACACCCATGTGCTTAATAGAATCACTTGGTGATTAGCGTAGGTGCTTTGCGAAGTGCTTATGATATGACCACGCCATTAAGCAACATGTTACAACCCCCAAGTCAAACTACATCAACTCAAGTACAACCAACATCATCACCAACCCAAGTCTTTGATGGACCAATTACACGTAGCCGAGCTAAGAAGCTACAACAAGAGGTGCACGCGCTACTTTATGAATTTCAATTAAACACTAATGAGAACTTTATGCTACCTAAGTCGTGTATGTTGATATTACTTAGGTTCACCAAAGAGGAAGGATAAAACATATCAAGGGCTAATCAGCAAGAAGAGCCATGTCTGAGTCAGTCCAGCGCAACAGAACCGTCCAGAAGAAACAGTCATATCTTTTGATGCCCAAAAGCTATGAAGGCCCACAAGTACTTTTTGGAAAGCTATTGAAGTCTAATTTCCAATTCTTTTAAGGCCGACTTAATCAAATCTACCAGAAAGGCAGCCGACCTACTTTAGTGCTGACTGGTCAGAAGGTCAACAACCTGTTTGAGGACCAAGTTTTCATATTAAACTGCATCATTCTACAAAGTTTCATTAAGCATGATATACATGGTGAGAAAGCTTATCAAGTCAGCTTTCCAACGCATCCAGCTCCACCTCATTTGGAGATTCCTAGAAGAAGTTATTATCAAAATACTAAAGGCTACGCAGAAGTCAAACAGCCATACGGAAATCAGCTCTGCACAACTCTCGAAGAGGCTCCTTCACATTAGCACGTGAAAATACTTTTGTTTCGTGTTTATACCTCTCTAAGGCTGGTTGTTACTAGTATAAATACCCCCCTATGTCTATGATGTAAGGCAGCTTATGATAATCTAAAAACAGAACCCATTTGCTCAGCTGTGTGCTAACAAATATTGAGAGTGATCTCTACCCCTTTGCTCTTGTGAATTCCTTCGCGGGATTGCAGAAGCGGCGGCTTCATTCGCTCCCAAGTGGTGCTCCTACTCCCTTCGAGGTCTCGTCGATTGATTGTAGGTTGTGTTGGTTGGTTCTTTGAGAGTGTGGTTGGGCGAATCCTCGATTCAGGTTGCCGGTTAAAGACAGTGGTTGGCTTCGAGTTTTATTTGTCAGGTTGCACTAGTTATCGCTGCTTGGAGCAAGTTATCTTGGCTTCTTCGAAGCTAGTTATCTAAAGATTGATCCTATGTCGTGAAGATCGGGCATCATGACGCATCATCTGGTATCAGAGCCTCAGTTGCCACGGTAGGATTCTTTACCCTTAGCTACATATATTTTGTGTTCGTCCTATCCACCAAAAAGCCATAAATTATTTTTGCCATAGCCCTTTGTTTCAATTTGTTGTTCCAGTGAGTTTTGTTAAGTTTCAGTCCTTAGAGTCTTTGTTTTGTTGCTGGTCACTCTATCCTTTGTGTTTTCTTTGAGCCTCTTATATATATATATATATGAAAATATCCACAAAAAGAAAAATCTGAAAACCCTCATCATTTCCTTCGCGTTAACTTTGATCCTATTTAAGTTATAGTTGTTGGTTGAGTTCTTTGTTGATTATTATAAAGTGTGCAATATCATATTAGATCTCTGTGTTTAGTTCTATAAAAAAAGGAGTATAAAAAAAGAGAGCAGAAAGAAAAGTACCAAAAAAAGTGTTGAGCAAGATTGTGAAAGAAAAGTAGAACGATCAGTTTGTTTATGTGCACAAGTGCTGAAAGTTGATCAAGTTGTTCAACCAGTTTGCTATTGTCATTTGGTGCAAAATTTTGGTTGGGTCTGATCGCAACACTTGCATTCCAACCATACTCCTTGATTTGCATCAATTCTGAAAATTCTTTGCGCGTGTGTTTGATCTACTTACATCACTCGTATCTTGTGGTCAGCACTAGGCAGTGAACTTCTAGTTGGATGGTTATTTAACTTTACAACAACTAGGATTCAGATTGCATTCCTTGTTTACTATTCCCCACCAAGTTTCACATATAAGCCATCATAATCGGTACTTTGATCTTGTATTCGCTTAACCACCACTTTATTGTTACCACCACACATTTTCTTGCAACCCGCAGGGACCTCATAAGAGCTTTGGTGGGTAAGAGTGGTGAGGTTGTGAGATTCTATATAGCTTCATATTCCACCTATATTTATTGCCTTATCGCCACTAATTTCGCAGGAAGATGGATCCCAACGCTGAGATTGAAGAATGTGTCACCACGATACAATTCAATGAGCTCAAACAAAGAATAGAAGACAAGCAAGATCGGTTAGCACAAGATCTTCAGACACTTATGGCTGAAATCAGAGCTCGTCGTTGACTCCCTGATGGTGCAAGAAACCATGATTAAGATGGGGAAGAAGGTGAAGGAAATTATTCTAGAAGAGCAAGCAAACATGGGAGGAGAAATCAAGGTGCTGCACGTGGTAGAGGAAGAGATCGGAATGGAAGAAATGATGACAATGAAGAATTTGAATTTGGGGATGATGATGATCAGTCCCAACGTCGCTATGGTCGTTGTCATCATAGAGGCATCAACCAAGAAGAGAGATTTGGGAAACTTAAGTTTACCATGCCAAAATTTGATGGTAGATCTGATCCTGAAGATTATTTCACATGGGAATTGAAGGTGGAGAAAATCTTCCGCCTACATAATTATTTAGAGGAGAAGAAACTTGCAATGGCATCTCTTGAGTTTGAAAGATATGCTCTAATTTGGTGGGAGCAACTTCTTCGTGATCGTGAAGAAGATGGAGAGGACCCTATTATTACTTGGCAAGAGATGAAGCGAGAAATGAGAATTCATTTTGTGCTGAAGCATTATAGGTGTGACCTTTTTGATAAATTGCAGAATTTGAGGCAAGGAAGTTTCTCTGTTGAGGAGTATTATAAGGAGATGGAGAAGGCCATGATTAGAGCCAATGTGTATGAAGACGAAGAGCAAACCATTGCACGTTTCATGGCTGGGTTACACCGCAACATTCAGCGTATTGTTGAGTTTCAGCCATACCAAAGTCTTATTGATTTGGTACATCAAGCCACCAAAGCTAAACGCCAGCTGCAACAAGATGCTAAGAGCACCAAGCCCTTGTCATATGGTGCACGAACCATGACTAGAGGAAGCAAATCAATCTCAAGGTTTACTGCTGCATCCTCAGCGACAAAAGGTTCAACTGGAGGTTTGTGATCCAATATTCAAGGCAATTCTAGTGGAAAGAACGGTGCTGCTCCAAACACGAGTTATAAACCAGCATCATCCACTTCAACATCAGTGTGTTCAACAACCAAGAGTAGTGGTATTCAGTGCTTCAAGTGTGGAGGTCGTGGTCATGTCATAAAGGAGTGTCCAAATAATCGTGTGATCCTTGTGAATGATGATGGAGAATATACATCATCTAGTGAAGAGGAAGCTGAAGCAGGAAATGTAGAAGACACTCATAAAATTGAGGAACACACTGGATGTGAATTTGAGCATGGTACTACTCTTGTGGTTACACAAATCTTGAGTGTTCAAATGAAAGAAGCTGAAATTGGACAGCGACATAATCTTTTTCAAACGCGAGCCAAAGTGCAAGACAAAGTAGTAAAGGTGATCATTGATGGAGGGAGCTGCCATAATCTTGCAAGTCGTGAGATGGTTGAAAAGCTTGGTTTGAAGTTGCAGCGACACCCTCATCCATATCATGTGCAATGGTTGAATGAATCAGGAGATATCAAGATTGATTATAAGATGAAAGTTCCGTTCAAGATTGGAGAGTATGTTGACACAGTGGAGTGCGATGTTGCACCCATGTCTGTGTGTCACATGCTGCTAGGAAGACCTTGGCAATATGGCCGATATTCTCAGCATTGTGGAAGAACAAATCAATACACGCTAGATCTGAAAGGGAGAAAGTTTGTACTCAAGCCTATGACCCCTCAACAAATCATGGCTGAACATTTACAAAAGAAAACTGAAATTAGTGCAGCAAGTAGAGGAGGAGAAGAGCAAAAGAAATTGAGTGCCATCCACAATTCGGTGAGCGAGTGCTACAAGCCAAATTCAAGAGATAAAAGGAAGGAAGAGGGAGAACATCTAGTTATGCTAGCCACAAAATCTGAGCTGAGAGAAGTGAGGAACAACCCATATCAAGTGCTCTTTGTACTTGTGAACAAAGATGTTTTGATTTCTCCTAACGACATAACATCTCTTCCTAGTGATGTGGCTGATCTTTTGCAGGACTTTGAAGACGTGTTTCCACAAGAAACACCGGCTGGACTACCTCCAATTCGAGGGATTGAGCATCAAATCGATCTTATTCCAGGGGTTGCACTTCCTAACCGTCCACCATATCGAACCAATCCTGAAGAAACTAAGGAAATACAAAGGCAAGTGCAAGAACTTCTTGATAAAGGTTTTGTTCGTGAAAGCTTAAGCCCTTGTGCTGTTCCTGTGATTTTAGTACCTAAGAAAGATGGATCTTGGAGGATGTGTGTTGATTGTAGAGCTATAAATAATATTACCATTCGCTATCGCCATCCTATTCCATGGCTAGATGATATGCTTGATGAATTAAGTGGTTCCACAATTTTTACTAAAATTGATTTGAGAAGTGGATACCATCAAATAAGAATGAAAACTGGAGATGAATGGAAGACTGCATTTAAAACAAAATTTGGGTTGTATGAATGGTTAGTGATGCCCTTTCGGTTGACTAATGCTCCTAGTACTTTTATGAGATTTATGAACCATGTCTTAAGAACTTTCATTGGAAAATTTGTTGTTGTCTACTTTGATGATATTCTAATTTACAACAAGTCTTTTGATGAACATGTGAAACACATTCGACAAGTTTTAGATGAGCTTAGAAAGGAGAAATTATTTGCTAATCTTGAGAAGTGCAGTTTTTGCACAAACCATGTTGTGTTTCTTGGCTTTGTTGTTTCAGCAAAAGGAATAGAGGTGGATGAATCCAAGGTGAAAGCAATCAAGGATTGGCCAGCTCCAACGAATGTAAGTCAAGTGAGAAGTTTTCATGGTCTTGCTGGTTTTTATAGAAGATTTGTGCGAGATTTCAGTACCATCGCTTCCCCTTTAAATGAATTGACAAAGAAAGGTGTTGAATTTAAATGGGAAAACTCACAAGAAGATGCTTTTCAAGAATTGAAGAAACGTTTGACTGAAGCACCTGTACTTATTCTTCCTGATTTCACTAAAACTTTTGAAGTAGAATCTGATGCTAGTGGGATTGGGATAGAATAGAATATGATGCTAGTGGGATTGGGATAGAAGGAGTTTTAATGCAACAAGGAAACCTATAGCATATTTTAGTGAAAAATTGGGAGGAGCTCAATTAAATTATTCTGTGTATGACAAAGAATTGTATGCTTTGGTCCGAACGCTTGAAACATGGCAGCACTACTTATGGCCAAAAGAGTTTGTTATTCATTCCGATCATGAAGCTTTGAAGTATTTGAAAGGGCAAGCCAAACTAAATCGTCGCCATGCCAAATGGGTCGAGTTTATCGAAACATTTCCATACATTGTGAAATATAAGAAAGGTAAGGACAATGTGGTCGCTGATGCCTTGTCTCGAAGGAATGTGTTGTTAAATCAACTAGAGGTAAAAGTTTTGGGTCTTGAAAATTTGAAAGAAATGTAATGATGATCCTGAATTTTCAGAACCATACAATCATTATAAAGATGGAAAAGGTTGGGAAGACATAATGACGTCATCAGATTTGTGGAGCGTTGTGTCACCTGTCACAAAGCTAAATCAAAATTGAACTCTAATGGTTTATATACTCCTTTACCCACTCCTAAAATTCCTTGGGAATACATAAACATGGATTTTATTTTAGGACTGCCTAGGACTTAAAAAAAAGAGATTCTATTTTTGTTGTGGTTGATAGATTTTCAAAAATGGCTCATTTTATTCCATGCAACAAGAGCGACGATGCTTCACATGTTGCCAATTTATTTTTCAGAGAAATCTTGAGACTACATGGAGTGCCCAAGACCATCGTATCTGACCGTGATGTGAAGTTTATGAGCTATTTTTGGAAAACATTGTGGGCAAAGCTTGGGACTAAACTTTTGTTCTCCACCACATGCCACTCCCAAACTGATGGACAAACTGAAGTGGTGAATCGTACATTGTCAATGCTGCTGCGAACAATGGTAAAGAAGAACTTGAAGGATTGAGAGGAATGTTTGCCACACGTGGAGTTTGCTTATAACAGGGCAGTACATTCTACAACTAATTTATGCCCCTTCGAAATTGTATGTGGGTTCAAACCTATTGCTCCTATAGATTTGTTGTCCCTTCTATTGCAGGAAAGAACCAATATGGAAGCTTCCAAGCGTGCTATATACATAAAAAAGATACATGAGAAGACCAAGGAAGCAATTGAGCTCAAAGCAGTGCGCAAGGCTGCAAGCATGAACAAGCATAGGAAGAAAGTGTTATTTGAACCGGGGGACTTGGTTTGGATTCACTTGCGCAAGGAGCGGTTTCCTGAGCAGCGCAAATCCAAATTGATGCTACGAGGGGATTGTCCATTTTATATTCTTGCCAAGATCAATGATAATGCATACAAGATAGATCTTCCACCAAGCTATGGCGTGAGCAACACGTTTAATGTTGCTGACCTCTTACCATATACGAGTAAAGACACTTCAGAGTCGAGGACGGGGGAGGAGGATGATATGACCACGCCAAGCAACATGTTACAACCCCCAAGTCATACTACATCAACTCAAGTACAACCAACATCATCACCAACCCAAGTCTTTGATGGACCAATTACACATAGCCGAGCTAAGAAGCTACAGCAAGAGGTGCACGCGCTACTTTATGAATTTCAATTAAACACTAATGAGAACTTTATGCTACCTAAGTCGTGTATGTTGATATTACTTAGGTTCACCAAAGAGGAAGGACAAAACATATCAAGGGCTAATCAGCAAGAAGAGCCATGTCCGAGTCAGTCCAGCTCAACAGAACCGTCCAGAAGAAACAGTCATATCTTTTGATTCCCAAAAGCTATGAAGGCCCACAAGTACTTTTTGTAAAGCTCTTGAAGTCTAGTTTCCAATGCTTCTAAGGCCTACTTAATCAAATCTACCAGAAAGGCAGCCGACCTACTTTAGTGCTGACTGGTCAGAAGGTCAACAACCTGTTTTATGACCAAGTTTTCGTATTAAACTGCATCATTCTACAAAGTTTCATTAAGCATGCTATACATGGTGAAAAAGCTTATCAAGTCAGCTTTCCAACGCATCCAGCCCCACCTCATTTGGAGATTCCTAGAAGAAGTTATTATCAAAATACTAAAGGCTGCGTAGAAGTCAAACAACCATACGGAAATCAGCTCTGCAGAACTCCCGAAGATGCTCCTTCACATTAGCGCGTGCAAATACTTTTGTTTCGTGTTTATACCTCTCTAAGGCTGGTTGTTACTAGTATAAATACCCCCCTATGTCTATGATATAAGGCAGCTTATGATAATCTAAAAACAGAACCCTTTTGTTCAGCTGTGTGCTAACAAATATTGAGAGTGATCTCTACTCCTTTGCTCTTGTGAATTCCTTCGTGGGATTGCAGAAGCGGCGGCTTCATCCGCTCCCAAGTGGTGCTCCTACTCCCTTCGAGGTCTCCTCGATTGATTGTAGGCTGTGTTGGTTGGTTTTTTGAGAGTGTGGTTGTGCGAATCCTCGATTCAGGTTGCCGGTTAAAGACGGTGGTTGGCTTCGAGTTTTATTTGTCAGGTTGCACTAGTTATCGCTGCTTGCAGCAAGTTATCTTGGCTTCTTCGAAGCTAGTTATCTAAAGATTGATCCTACGTCGTGAAGATCGGGCATCGTGACGCATCAGCTTAGGTTAGTTACACCGCATTAGCGCTTGCTCTAGGTGAATCCTAGAGCCGTTGTAATTTTACCGAGTGGGGTGAGAGTCTTGCAAGACCGTGACAACCACGTTTGTGTCACGGCCGCCACCGTATACCAGAGGGAACGAGGCTCACGGCGTTTTCGGCCGAAAGCTCGATAGTGGAGAAGGCGGAGAGCGTTCAAGACGAGCCGGAAGCGGAGCACCACTTGCACGTGGAGAAGGCCCGCGGCTATCTATGGAGTTACTCGACCGTGGTGCTTGGCCCTCGTGTGGGCTTCCCTTTGTGTTGGGGCACCAACGAGGATTAGTCAGGACCTTGCGTGGTTCCGGATACCTCGGTAAAAATACAAGCGTCATCCACGAGAGTTTGCATCTCTATCTTGCTCTTTAGCTTTCGCATTTATATTAAGCATTTAAGTTTCAATCTTGTCTTTATACTTAGATTGTTTAGGATTGAAACTTAGACATTGAGGTAGAGATAGCAACACTTAGACAAAACCTAGTTTGCACATTCTAGTTTGATTATTTACATAGGTTTTGCTGTAGGGATTTATTTGTGGCCTAGTTAGAGAAAGTTTTAGAAGTCCTAATTCACCCCCTCTTAGGCGTCACCTATTACTTTCAGCCATCGGATCTTGATCCAACGGCTGTCAGTGTTTACTGGTTCGGGTTTTATGAAAATCTAATCGCAACTGTCAGATAGAGATCCAACGACTTAGATCATCCAATACCCCTTCGTCGTGGCCTTTTTCATAAAGAACTCATGTGGTATAGGAGAATTAACTCGCAGTCCACCAGGAGTGTAAAATCATCACTATTAGGTCTAGATTTTTGCAGATTTCGCCCTGAGCTCTTGGCTTATTCAACCCACCGCCCAAATGCCTTATTAATATAAACTAGGTATGTGCCCGTGCGTTGTGACGGCGTATAAATTATTCGATAAATTTTAGTGCACAACGATTACATAGATGTCGCGTTGTTGTGGGTTTTATATATCACATAGGTAGATGGATAGTTGTTCAAACATTTATCTTTAGCTTTGCTTTCTGAGTCCCAAATTATTAATGATTGGTATCAGACATTTTTCATTTTGTTATTAGCAAACAACAATACATATGCAAAATGAAATATAGAAAGTAGACAAAATTAAGAGACAACATACAAAACAACTGTCTTAAGATCATTGTAGCTCTTAACCAAAACAATAGCATAACATGTGGTTCCATGATTCCATTAGATGAATCGGGTGCACATTCAAGAAATAAAATCAAGGGTTGTTCAGGAACAATGGCTAACAGTAAATTTTGAATTACGCACAAACAAGAAACTTTTGAAACTTCTAAGATAGCATATAGAGTGCAAAAAATAAATTTCACGTTTGTTACACTCCTCCAGTTCCCCATTTTTATTGGAAACTTCCTCCCGCTCTGGGTCATCACATTTCACATCTGAGGCAACAACTACATTATAACAAAACCAGCATCAAACAAACAACGTAACCAAAGCAATTGAGGATGTGAAATCCTCTAACCTTTTGGTTTGCTGCACATTGCCCTCCTCTTTTGGGTTGTCACCGACGCACTCTGCTGCTCTACCTCGCCTGAGAATGAGAAGAAAAAATGTGGATAAGGGACCGCAAAATTCGAAGCCCAAAAATGCCCAGAAGGAGCCCGACCTCGACAAGGCAGACCCAACCGCCAGGTTCCGCTGCTCACCTTTGATCCTTAGGCCTAGCTCGGTGGCCGCAACACCGTTCTAGTTGACGAAGCGGCTGAGCAGGCTGCATGCGATGGCAAAGCTGGTCGCCCTCTCCCCGGGCCTTGTGAACACCACCATCACCGATTGGCTCTCCCTCCTTCTGCCGTAACCCCAGCCGAGCAAGCAAATTGGTCCATCTAGCTCAGTGTGGATGTGACATGGCTCGGGCTTGTCAGTGGAGGAGGACGAGCGGTGGCGGCGGGCGCTGGAGAGGATACACGGGACTCGTCCCCGTCGTGCTACTCACCTACATCGGCTAGGCCGCCTTCCTCCGCTGGTACCGCTGCTCAGCCATCGTGGATTTGGGCGTCGAGAGAGGGGGCGGGGGCTAGCGCGTGGTGTGGGAGGTCGCGGGCGAGAGACGGAGGCGGGGGCACGGAGAAACACCCTCCTTAGTTTCTTAATAGTAGTATAGATATGTCCGTACGTTGCCACGAGAGTTAAAAATTTGTATAAAACATTTTTCTGGTAACGACAAATACCATTATGGTATGCAAAATTCATGACAAAATATCACCGTAAAACTAATATTATATCGACGATATAAATTTGTAATATTATTATAAATACACCGACTCAAATAGAATAAACTGGTGTCGAACAAAACATTATAATATCACACAAATTATTTCTAAAGAATCAATATAGAAAGGGCCACTATGGGCTGAAGCATTTTCGGATTAGCACTTAATTTTGTGATATGTCAGACACCAATAATACAATGTTGGAAGTACGTGCACATATATCATGCCGACAAATAAAGTGAGACAAGCTCTTGACATGATAATAGCTAATGATTATCTTTTACTACAAATAAAATTCCCTATCATTAACTACAAAACATAAAATGAACTCATACATAATAATAAACTCATAGTTACACAACACCATGCGATAACCACCACATAATTAACTCAAGTTTTGCCACGCCTTTCAACAAAAGTACGGACAAGGCTGAGATTCATTTCTCTTGTGTGCAATGTTTGCCGCAAGACTGTATTTTTTGATAAGAAAATGTAACACATAGTATAATTTTGTCTGAGAAAAAACATAGATATATTATGTTTAAGTGTAATTAGTTGACACCTTGTAAATCACTTGTCGCACTATGAGTATGATTGAACTAAAAAACCGTGTGGTCTAAAGTTTCCAAACGTCCTGGCCACACAAATGCAATGAAAAATATTATGTGAGTACACAATGCATAATTCTATCTCACAAATATATATAATTAGAAGTAGAGATTGGAACTAAAAATATCAGCGAAACAGTGTTGCTTTATTAATAATTCAGATCCCGTTTGCCAACATTACATGTAAACCCACTCCTCTGTTTCAAAATTCGACGACTCCAAACTCAAATTATCCGTCAAAAGAGTAGCAAAATCACTGGTTCCAACCAGGAACAGCTCCGAACATGCCAACCCACACCCCACACAAATAGCCCAACAACTCTATTTCCACACCAGGAACACAACTTCAGATTTTAGAATCAAGCACATAAGATTTAGACCATATTATAATTTTCCCAACCAGTAAGTCACCAGTATCGGGACACCTCAGTCTTGGGAGGAGGTGAAACAACTTCATTAACAGGTGGTACAAGAACATGATCTTCAACTGGTGCCATTTCCTCTTCAAGAGGAGCAGGCTCAAGAATTTCCTCTGGTTCTTTAGGTTTGTATGTAAGAAGCAGCCTCTCAAGATGTTACTGATGAAAAATGATAAATTGACTTTATTCCAGTACTCAGAAGAATATCTAATACAAGAAATAAACAACAGAATCTCAAAGTGCTACAAGGCTGATTGTGAAATTAAGTTTAGTAATACAAGCAAATGAAAAATTAGTTTTTGTGTACACCTATAATTGCAACAAGAGATTAAATAAAACCGGTGAAGAAATTATGGAGGTTTCAGCTACAACAATGTGTGCTTCAAAAAAAAGCAGTGCCTAAAAAGCAGTAGCAGAGTCGGAGAGACAAACCCCTTCCAAGTAACTCCCTGAGACCAGAACCAGAAGCACGCAACAACTCAGCCTGCTTCACTATGTTCATCACAATAGTATTCCACAATTCAGCCTCCTTCACTGATTCCTTACAAAACAGTCAAAGAAAATCACAATGTCTTGTTCTGTTCCAACCTGAAAAATTTAGGTAAAATAGTAGATTGATATTTCAGAATAGGTATGAAGTGTTCAATTAGATTACTACTACATGTGGAGGAAAACAGTAAGAACAGTTCAGTTGCCATAGTAGTGTTTGTAATAACTGACTTCAACAGCACAAATTGATGCAAAACAGTAAAGGCACATCTTCTTAAATGATATCGAGCTCAAATGTGCATGTGCTTATAAATGATTAATAAAAACATGACTATAAATTAGAAACAATAGAGAATGACATGCCATAAAGATCATATTTAATCATTATATGGTTGAATGCATTTATTCCTTTCTGCATGAAAACAGTCCTCTCTGGAATCTCACCAAGCAGCAGCCTCTCTATGATAACCCATTTGTTGCACTGGATCCGAAAACCATGGGCTGTTGTTGGTGCCTTACGAGCAACTTGCAGGAGGCTTTCTTTAGCATCAGTGTACTCCAACTGAATTGTCCTAATTTTGCCCAAGTAGAACAAGTATCGGTAGAACTGCAACCACATGACCTCCAGAAGATCAAAGGCCAAAAACACTTGTTGCTACTGCTAACATATTTTCCCATTTCTAGCAGGCAGCATGGACAGACCTCACAATTCCACAGTCTCTGCAACGCAACAAAGCATGGACAAGCATTGCTTGTATTAAATGAACCACAATTGTTATTCTCAATAAAGGCTTAAAGTTCAGAAATGTGAAAATGGTGTGTAAACAAATTACTTGTATTGTTGTTCAACTTTGTAGATATATGGAGCTTGTTCCCTGCAGACTTCACACCAATTTGCATAAAACTCAACAATAGTGGGCTTGCCATTTGAAAGAGCATGTAGATGAATTTATCAGGTTAAGTTTAAGCATTTATATTGAAGAAAAATATCTACAAAACAATGTGATTCCAGCTTACCAGGGTTTTTGTCAAAACTAATTCAATATAGTGAACATAATGATAGGAGCTAGATTAATCAATATCAATAATGGACACATGTGCTACTATAAGTTTAAATAAAACAGAGCTAGTAAAAATAATGAGTTCCATGCAAGCAAACTGAAAATAATAGCTTTAGCAGGCCAACATATCAATCGGAGCAGTATATTAGAGCACAAAGATTACATAAAAACAAACACATTATTTCAGACTGGGGTTAAAAAATCCCCTCGCCTGCCACCACACCAAAGCACGGGTCGAAGACCAAAACCATAGTCACAAGAAATGGGTACAGTGGTAGCGACCCTCGACCCGGGTACGCAAGGTCATTTTTGTTCCCACCATGTAAAAATCTCTCACACGTAGCGTACGATGTTCCTCAACCCTATCGATCCACAAACTTTGTGACTATGACCCGGACCAGGTCGCGGTCGCTCACGTGGGCAAGGTTGTTTTGGCATGTATGAGAGGTCTTCTCTATCACACAATGCTCGGAGGTTGTCTTAGCCCCGCAAGTCAAGTTTTTATAAGTGTCCGATCATAATCAAATGTATTTTCATTTCAATAATAAACATTCACGTAAGTGACAGTACCAATTTACTGTCTCTCTCTACCAAAGAAGCATGTTATGGATTCTGCTTGTTAGATGACCAGTCACGACAGACATCTTGTACGTGCTGGTGAGAAGAAGTGAAATTGGCATAAAACTGTCTTAACAAAGATGACAACATTGTTGGGGAATAGGCAGCAGGTGAAGCTTTAGGCATATATAATCAGGTTCCGTATGAAATATTTACCTTCTTGCTTAAATTCACTCACAAAATGGAAGCTTGAACCCCCAATGTGTTCTCGGAGTTTATAGATGCACAACTACAAAAAATGGTATAAAAACATATTCTAAAATGATACAAATGACCACCCTTCGACCAATTCGTAAGACTGACAAGATCTAACCAGACCACTTGTTGTCCCAACAGCTAAAGTCATGCTTAATGAACAAAAGGCTAGAGATCATACAGAAGCATTAGCTCCATCCAAATTAACATCAGCAACCTGTAGTAAAGAATAGTTACAACTTGATTGGGGTTAACCCGTTAGTTATAAACCAATGAGGAATAATGCAAGTAATACTACAAATATACAAATGAGACTGACATTACCATCCAAGACAAACATTGGCATTAGAACAGGAAATGTTGCATCCCATATACTCACAGAACCATCTTGGTAGCCTGCAATTTATATTCTTTCAACAGCATGATCTTCGTTCAGTGACATCTCATTTGGAACCCCACCAGTCAAAGGTCATTTCATGTTCTCTGATATGAAATGCCCAACATTTTTCCTAGCACAAAATTTCTACAGAAAATCCACAGCGATATGGTCTTACATAAGTAATGATGATGTCTAGATAGAGTAAAATATCCAAATTTGAGCAGAATGCACCTTCAGTGAAATATTTGGAAATTCACTTTTGGTTAGCGAATAAAGACCAGTGACCGTTATGTTGGGATCAAGGGTAGGAATTGCGACTTGAAATTTCTGTGCTTCAGGAAGAGGATTTCCCTCTTTTGAGTTTTGCACAGAAAATAGAGAGCCACCGTCATAAAAATTCAGCTATCCAGGATTTGTCAAAACAAAAGGTGCAGAATTCTGCTTTTATCAAGAACCCCAGTATCAGGAATAAGAATCATGTCAGCAAATGATCCATCAAGTTTGAGATCAGTTCGTGACATGCATCTCACTGATTCTAATCCAGCAGTTGATTCCAAGCTAAGAACCTGCAAGAGAATGCGAAATTTTGTCATTGATGGAGGCTGAGTTTTCTGCAGTGCAATATTTCGGAAACAATTATCTTCTTCCATGTTTAGGGAAGTGATTATGATAGGTATGTATACATTATTTGGATGCTGAGACCTGAACTAAAAATATCTTCAGAATTGTTTGGGTCGACAACATGGGTTCTGCCTGAGGAAACAATTCTTATACTTGCAGGAAACTCTCATGGTTGATCATGTTTCATGCAAACCCGGGTTGCCCTATCGCCATGTCAAGCTAGTACTGTGTCTCTACACTAAACACATGTCATAGGCTCACAGCCAGGTGACCATGATTTCAGTTCAGGAAGCTAGGAATTCACTTTACCAAATTTGTAAAGCAGCAAACCTAAGAAGGCATATTGTGTGCACAGCAGCCTTTAAGATGGCAAGCAAAAGAAATTGTAATAATGAGTAAGAAAAAATAGGCAAACCATGAGAACTTCTTCAGATCCCATATCATCGCCGCCATAAACAAAAAGATGCCCTCCTTTATTAGAATGTACTGCTGACCCAGCAGACCAATGCAAGACAATAACAGGCAGCCTACTACTCCCTGAGACTAGTTGTAGCTTAACAACATTAGATGAAACATCACTTTGCTTCTCTTGTCTGGAGGATTTTGTAGTCATATCCCATAGAAGTGTGTCACCTGTTATATAGCCCACCGCAACAATTGAGCCATCTCTTGAAGCCCAACAAAGAAAGCAAATTTCTCTTACTTCTTCACTGTCATCAATAGTAGTATTTAGTTGATCTGCACCAGAATCCCCCTGAGCACCATTGATTTGACCCTTCATGCGTAAATCCCCATAGCCTCTGACAGAAACTGCATGGTCCTCAGATACATCCCAAAGAACCAACAATCCGCTCTCATATGCAATTAGCATCCTGCATTAAGGCTATTATTCTTGAGTGCCTATGAATGAGACCTACCAGGAGTCCTCGTCATGCTTCGGATACCGCCTCCTCTCCCGACCACGGTCTGCTTGCGATACACGGGATCCCCTTCTATGGAGAGGGTGGGCGAGGATCGAGATCCAGGGCACAGGGTGGGCGAGGACCGGGATCCGGGGCACATGGAAGCCAACCTACTCAGGGGCCAAACTAGATCCTCTCCACTCGCTGCGCTTTGGATGCCACCTCCTCTCCCGACCATGATCCGCTCGCGATACACGGAATCCCCTTCCATGGAGAGGGTGGGCGAGGACCGAGATTCGGGGCACAAGGAAGCCGACCTACCCAGGGGCCAAACGGGATCCTCTCCACTCACCGTGTTTCGGATGTCGCCTCCTCTCCCGACCACGATCCGGGGCAAGAGTGCTGGGGTGCAGCGGAGGCGATCTCCTTCCATAGAGAGCGTGGGCGAGGACCGAGAGCCCCGACAATTTGGGGCGAGAAGGCGAGGATTGCGGGAGACAGAGTGGGGCGAGGAGAGGCAGGCGGGGGCGTGGCGTGCTTCACCAGAATTTGATGTGGACGCCCACTCTCATCATATAGAGTAGTATAGATAGATATGATAGATCTGAAAATGATTTTTAGTATAAAAATAATATTGAAAACTTTGTAAAATTCATATCTTATTCGTTTTAACTCCAATTTACTACGTTCCTGTTACGTTAGCTTCACAATATTTTCTACTCAGTGACAACCTTATTTGTACCATATCACACAGTTTTTAGATATTTATTAGTCTATGTTTAGTAGGTTAGTCTTGCTAATAAAGATTAATGTATCTATAATTATGATTTGATCTCTACTCAAGATATAACTTAGATTAAAGTGGAATTAGTTGTTTATTGGTAATAGATTTTCTCACAAGACTTGTATTACTCAGAATAACATAGTTTTATGGTTTAGGCACCTAACACTTTAGAAAACCATATCTTTTTAAATGTAACCCTGATTCTAGTGGTTCTCGAACCTACGATCTCGTAGCAACACGTAGAATATTCTTATGCAGTTTGCTCTCATGTTTGGTGTAATGTTATTTTTATGTACTCCTTGTCTATTTGTATGTATTGCTACGAGTAGCACCGAGGTCACGAGAAACTCAAAGACCAACTTGGGAAAGTATCTGGAATCTCAAGTCTGAGGCAAGTTGTGCCCTTGATCACTCTTCTTTACCTAATAATGTTCCTGTTAATCACTATGACATGCTCAGGTTAACTTGATGGGACCTTATAGGTTTCCCTAGATTTGTTTACCCCACCCCTTGCAGATAAATGAACTATTGGTTAGACATGCTATTGCTCTACCTGGTTTTGGGATTAATGTTACATTTGAATTATTATCATGTTCCAATTATGCTGTTGTTTTAATTATTGTTCATGACAAGATCATTGTGTTAATTGGAACATGGAGCTTAACTTGAGATAGCAGTGCTACCACAAGGGTGGAATGGGACACCCTTGGCTAACTAATTAGGAAAGCTAGTGGAGGACTACCTTACCCGAAAGGGGCAAGGGCAGTAGAGGAGCTACGGTATAGGGAAGTTCTCGGGTCGATCATGCTGCGATTTCTTTTCGGACGAGGGATTCCTATATTGCCCTTCTCAGAACCATAGCGGGTTTTCTGAAGCTAGTGGAACTTTGTAAAGGCCTCGTAGTGCTACCCTACCTCGTCTCCTCGGCAGAGATGAATGGGAAGTCACGATCCCTTGGCAGATGGGTAACACAACTTGTGGGTAAAGGGTGCAACCTCTATAGAGTGTAAAACTAGTATATCAGTCGTGCTCACTGTCAAGAGCGATTCAGGACTCTTGCATGATTAACTTATGGAACTAAACTTAAACTATCATTTGCATTGCATTATGGGTTTATTATGAATTGTGATGTCTTATTTAGTTGAGTTGGTATCTACTTATACTTAGTAACTGCTAATAAAACTTTGACCAACTTTAAAAGCAATGCTCATCTTTAACCATCTTCTTTGGTAAGCCTTACACTTCACATGAGCCCCCACTGTAAGTGAGCTCATGCACATTATTCCCCAGAACTTGTTGAGCGATGAACGTATGTGAGCTCACCCTTGTTGTACTCACATCCCCCAGGTCAAGGACAGGTACTACAAGATGAGGAGCATGAAGGATGTCATGACGAGTTCGTGAGAGGTCTAGGCCGTCATCTCACAGTCAACTATGGTTGCTGGATTGTCATCTTCGTATGATGTAATTATTTAGTTATTTTGTACAGAATTCCTTTTATATAGTAAAGATGTGACATTCGTTTCTGTACCATGAGTCATTATATGTGTGAGACTTGATCCTAGCACACATTTGATTCACGTTCGGGTTTGGCCCCTAAATCCAGGTGTGACATACTCATATCAAACTAGTTAGTCCATGTTGGTGTGTTGGACACTTAATCACCAAAAAAGTAGAAATGGCTATCTAGAACATTTCCCTTTCCATCTCCCCCTTTTTGGCGATTTATGCCAACACACCTAAATCATTTCAAATATGAGTAACTTAAAACAATGAGTCAAAAGTAGCAATTTGAAGTTCAGACTCAAACAAATTAAGTATTTAGATGATTTGGCATATTTTGATCATTTAGCCACCACTTCTTTTTTATTTTGCAATCAAAACTATTTTTTCTAACTTCTAAGTCAAAAACACTTGAGTTTTGCAATTGAAACCCGTTTGAAAGACTTCTTTTGATCAAACACCAAAATCTCCCTCCTTTTCCCACAAGAGTAATTCTCCCCCGTAAGAGAACATATTTAACAATAAGAGGGCTCCTCTTTGCTATCAAGAGGGGTTTTCATTAAAAGACAAGTATAAAGTTCAGAACATTTTTTTGTTTTTAAAACTCAAGTGGTGGTTGATCCAGTTGCTTTGGCTTTTTAATTTCTCCCCCTTTGGCATTAAGCACCAAAACGGAGAATCTAAGTGGCCTAACACCATTGCCTCACCAAAAATAGTGAATGAAAACAAGAAGAAATGAGAAACCGAGGGATTGGTGACAAAGAAACCTTGATACCATTGTGTAGTGGAAGCGCCCTTCTTTGTCCAAACTTGCCATCCCTTTCAAGTACTTTGGGACTACACACATGATCAACTCAAAAGTATAGTTAGTCTCAATAAGGTCAAAGTGTAATCAATCCTCCCCTAGATGCGTGCATCGACAACACTTAGACTTGCGAGGTCTGGGATTGACTTTATACACTATGAACAACAAAATAAGCAAGAATATGAATAAAACAGAAACAACATGATCAAAGGCATAGAAATGATGTATGCTATAAATCAATCCAAATTCCGTGAATTCAAGACATTTAGCTTACTACGCAACTCATAGAACCTCCTCTCATCTAAAGGCTTGGTGAAGATACCAACTAGTTGGTCATGGGTGCTAACATGGTTTATTTCGATATCTCCCCTTTGATGGTGGTCTCTGAGGAAGTGATACATGATGTCTATGTGCTTAGTACGGGTGTGTTCAACAAGGTTATCCTCCAAGCGGATTGCACTCTCATTATCACATAGGATTGGGACTTTGCTCAGATTATAGCCAAAGCCCCTTAAAGTTTGCCTCATCCAAAGCAATTGCACACAACAATGGCCTGCAATAATGTACTCGACCTCGGCAGTGGATAGGGCAACAAAATTTTGCTTTTTGGAGCTCTAGGGCACCAAGGACCTCCCTAAAATCTAACTTGCCCCTGATGTGCTCTTCCTATATACCTTGCACAGGAGCGTCCCTGGGCCCACGCGGGCTGTGCAACTGCACAGGGCCCCAAAAATTGCAGGGCCCCTAATTTTAATAGAGGTCCATGTATATATTGAATAAAAAATATTATATTCTATGTATTCTAGGCCAAATTATTTGAGGTAGCTGAACCGATGATGTCAGGCAACATCTCGACTCTAGAACCCAAGTGGTGTCCATTGCTCTTCCAAATCCTACATGTCTAACTCAGAGCTAGACCGACGCTGGTCAGTAGTATATAAATAAACAAACGTCGGGGCCTAGGGGCAACTCGTCTTTGAGGGAATCATCTAGACGTGGAAGAGAGACTAAAATCTTGTTGTCACAATCCTTAGGCTTCATATAAAAGAGATGGACAATCAGATATTGACGCAAACAACCTATGTATGGAGTTTAGTTTTCTTCAAGATCTTATTCCACATGAAAATATGGGTATACTTGATATTCTCAATTTTTAAAACAACATAATTATTTTCCAAATGCAACTATTGCATATAAAGTTCTTTTGACCATTCTTGTGACTGTTGTATGTAGGAGTTTTTCAAAATTAAAGCTATTGAAATCGTAGTTACGCTCTACGATGAAACAAGAAAGGTTGAATACATTGGTTATAATAGCAATTGAGAGTGAAATGCTTGATTGAATTACCTACGAGAACATCACAGATTAATGCTTGCTTTTTAAATAAAGAATACGTAACTAGTACAACTTAGTACATACAATTTATATTGTGATATATATTATTTATTATTTTTCTATATTAAATTAGGCAATTTTTAGATATTTCGCATAGGGCCTTTGAAAATAGCGGGACGCCCCTGACCTTGCACCTGGCATAATTAGCATTTGAATATCCAAAAAGGTCAAATGTAGACCCCTTTGGATAACAAAGCCCAAAGTGAGGCTTATGAACTAAATATCTTAAAAATCGCTTCACAGCCCTAAGGTGGGTTCTTTAGGGTCGAATTGGAACCTAGCCCACATACAAACCGAAAGCATTATGTCTAGTCTAGAAGCACATAAATAAAGCAATGATCCTATCATAGATTGGTATACCTTTTGATCTACCTCCTATGTCGAGGTCACGTGTCCGCCCTTTCCCATCGGAATCTTGATGGGCTTCGCATCCTTCATCCCAAACCTCTTGAGGATGTCCTACGTGTACTTGATTTGGAAAATGAATGTTCCGTCGTTGAGCTACTTCACTTGGAATCCGAGGAAGTAGTTCAAATTGCCCAAAATAGACATCTCAAACTTCTACACCATTATCCTGCTAAACTCCTCACAAGACTCTTGATTAGTAGAACCAAATATTATGTCATCAACATATATTTAGCGCACAAACAAACCGTCATCCACAATCTTAGTGAAAAGAGTTGGATCGGCCTTCCCAACCTTAAATGATTTGCAATTAAAAAGTCTCTAAGGCATTCATACCATACTCTTGGTGCTTGCTTAAAGCCCATAGAGCATCTTAGAGAGCTTCTAGACATGGTCGAGATACCTATCATCCTCAAATCTAGGAGGTTGTTCCACATAGACTTCCTCCTTGATAGGTTTGTTCAGGAAGGCACACTTCACGCCCATTTGAAACAACTTAAAAGAATGGTGAGTAGCATTGGCCAATAAAATACGAATAGACTCTAGCCTAGCTATAGGAGCAAATGTCTCGTCAAAGTCCAAACCTATGACTTGGGCATATCCCTTTACCACAAGTAGAGCCTTGTTCCTTGTCACCACTCCATATTTGTCTTGGTTGTTGCGGAACACCCACTTGGTTCTTACAATTTTGCTTCGAACGTGGTACCCGACTCCGAGCTTCATTTCTGTTGAAGTTGTTGAGCTCTTTCTACATCCCCACCACCTAGTCTGGATCCTTCAAAGCATCTTTGATCCTGAAAGGCTCAACGGAGGATACAAAAGAGTAATGCTCACAAAAAATTGGCAATTCTAGATCTAGTGGTTACTCCCTTGTTGATATCCCCTAAGATCATGTCCATCGGATGGTCCCTTTGAATGGTGGCACAGACTCGAGGGTGCGGCATTTGTGGGCCTTTTTCTTCCTCCTTGTCTTCTTCTTTATTTGCTCTCCTTGATCAATGCCATCATCTTGTGGTACCTGTCATCATCTTGACTTTGGGGTTGCGCCTAAGTGGAGGAAGAAGGTTGATCTTTCTCTTGTGACTCCGGTGGTCGCACATCTCCAATCACCATGTTCCTTAGTGCAGTCGTCGGGGCCTCCTCCTCATCTAATTCATCAAGATCAACTTGCTCTATTTAAGAGTCATTAGTCTCATCAAACACAATGTCGCTAGAGGCTTTAATTAATCCATAGGATTTATTGAAGACCCTATACGCTCTTTTGTTTGAGTCATAACCTAGTAAAAACCCCTCTACTTCTTTGGGAGCAAACATGGAATTCCTACCTTTCTTCACCAAAATGTAGTATTTGCTCCCAAATACTCGAAAATAAGAACTATTGGGTTTGTTACTAGTTAGGAGTTTGTATGACATCTTCTTGAAGAGGAGGTGCAGATAGAGCCGGTTTATGGTGTGGCAAACTATGTTAGCAGCTTTTGCCCAAAATTGATCAGGTGTCTTGTACACTTCAAGCATTGTTCTCGCCATGTTGATGAGCGTCCTGTTCTTCCTTTCCACCACTATATTTTGTTGTGGTGTGTAGAGGGCATAGAACTCATGCTTGATGCCTTCCTCCTCAAGATACTCTTCAACTTGGAGGTTCTTGAATTTCGTACTGTTGTCGCTTCTAATCTTCTTGATCCTCAAGTCAAACTCATTTTGAGCTTGCCTTAAGAATCGCTTCAAAGTCCCTTGGGTTTTGCCTTTATCCTGCAAAAAGAATACCCAAGTGAAGCATGTATAATCATCCACAATGACAAGACCATACTTACTTCTCGTGATGCTAAGATAAGCAACAGGACCAAAGAGATCCATGTGAAGAAGCTCCAGCGGTCTTGATGTAGTTATGACATTCTTTGGATGGTGTCCTCCTTTAACCTGCTTTCCTTCTTGGAAAGTTGCACAATGTCTGTCTTTCTCAAAACAAACATTCGTTAGTCCCAAAACATGCTCGCCCTTAAGAAGCTTGTGAAGGTTCTTCATCCCAACATGTGCTAGGCAACGGTGCCATAGCCAACCTGTTGGTCTTTGCAAGTAAACATGCATCAAATTGGCCAATATCGATCGAAGAATCTACCAGATAAAACTTTTTCTTAAGTACACCCTTAGATGCAATAGAACCATCACTTCTTCTAAAGATCGTCACATCAACATCAGTGAATAAGCAATTATAACCAATAGAACATAGTTGAATAACAGATAGCAGGTTATAATCTAAAGAATCTACCATAAAAGCATTTGAAATGGAATGCTCGGTAGTAATGGCAATCTTACCCAACCCCTTTACCTTGACTTGATTCTCGTCTCTGAATATAATTGCGTCCTAGGAATCCTTGTTCTTTACGTAGGAAGAGAACATGCGCTTCTCCCCTATTATGTGGTTTGTGCATCCACTGTCGATAACCTAGTTTGTGCCCCCGGATTCATAGACCTACAAAACAAGGTTTAGGCTTGGGTTTAGGTACCCAACTAGAGTGGGTCCTGTCAGTTTAGTCACATAAACTTTTGGGACCCAAACACAAGTCTGACCATTCTTGCGCTTGGGTCCCACATGCGAGGCAACAACTTAGCCAGATTTACAAGAAAGCACATATGATGCATCAAATGTATGATAGGAAATACATGGTCCATTTGATGCAGTCTTATTATTAGGAATATTCACATTGTAGGAACATTGTTCCTATTGCTACCATGAGAAACAGATGCACTAGACAAAGCAATCATGGCATGGGATGTATAAGCATTACAAAAAACATGACGCACTGGATTATCAATAAAAGTAGCATCATGAGTAGTATGGTGAACATTCTTAGCATGAGCATAAATGTAAGCATGATTTTTGTAAGAATGAACACTACTAGCCATAGGCGCTGTTGGGGGCCTTCGGCTTCCGAAGGTCCTCAAAAACATGATTTAACAATGTTTCTGGAGTATGATACATGAACAGGTACCTTCGGACTTAGGTCAAAACCACAGGGTGAAGAAGCATAAAGAATACGAAGGATGGTGCATAGCCGAAGCTATGCGCAGGGGAGCTTCGGCATGATAGCAGAAAAGGAAACCGACTTAAAGAGGAAAAGGCTATTTAGACCCTAATGGATTACTATAGATTTATTAACAAATGTAAAGGGCATGGGTGTAAATTTACATGGGCTGCGTCCCATGCCTATAAATAGATGAACAGTGCTCCCGTACTGTTCACGCTGACTTGGCATTTGCTTTTGCGTCACGCTTGTACTTTTGCCTTCTTTCAAGCCGAAGGTACATTTGTAATTTGTTACCATTTCTGTTTTTCAATTAAGATAAGATAGATATGAGGCAATAATAATATTCAAGTGCTTATGTTATTTCCCATACCTTATATGAATCCTTCTTCATTATTTGTTGTACTTATGAAGGTATGTCCTTCATAACCTTCGTCCGAAACTCATTATATCCCAAGGGAAATAATGCTTCGAAGGACGAAGGACTTTAACATTTAACAATTTCTGTGTTGCCTTGTTCTTAATTCATAGCATTTAAGGACAAGTCCCCAACATTGGCGCCCACCTCCGGTGAACTCTTATCGACCACCTTCGGAAAGCATTGACCTTCGTCATGCCACCGAAGAAAGCTTCGGCGACAGGGGCTGCCGCTCTGCAGCCGCTGGATCCGAACCAGGAGACCCTTTCTCTTCGAGAGGCCCGGAGCCAAAAGAGGAAGGCCACCAGTCCAACGCCCTAGGAGGATGAGTTGGACCAAGAGATCAGGAATATGGAGATGCTTCATCAGCAAGTGCAAAAGAAGAAGGAAAAAATGGCTCGGCTAGCTGACCTGCAAAGGCAGATTGACGAAGCCACTGAAGAAGTACGCCATCTTGCTTAAGATGAGCAAGAACGAAGGCCCCAGCACAGGGAGCTTCATCAAGAAGGATTGTTTGATGATGATGGATGGTATAATGATTCCCATCATGGAAATTTTGCTTTTGATGATGCTTCTCCTCTGTCAACAGAATTGTAGGCTACACCTTGGCCTCCATCTTACAAACCACCTCAGCTTCCCATGTACGACGGGCACTCAGATCTGAAGCAGTTTCTGATGAGCTACGAAGCTACCATATCTTCATATGGAGGCAATACTACAGTCATGGCAAAATCTTTTGTCATGGAAGTCAAGAATGTTGCACAAACCTGGTACTCCTCTCTTCGGCCAGGAACAATCACATCATGGCAGAAGCTGAAGGACATGCTGATTACCAGTTTCCAAGGGTTTCAGACGAAGCCGGTTACTGCTCAATCTTTGTTCCAGTGCACGCAGGATCACGAGGAATACCTTCAGGCGTATGTCCGAAGGTTCTTGCGTCTAAGGGCACAAGCGCCAACAGTGTCCAATGAAATTGTCATTGAGGCCATGATCAAGGGGCTTCGGCCAGGACCTTCGGCCCAATACTTCGCAAGGAAACCCCCTCAGACCTTGGAGAAATTGCTTCAGAAGATGGATGAATACATCCGCGTTGATAATGACTTTCGTCAAAGAAGGGAGGAAGCTTATAGATTCTCCAAGATGACCAGGGGCTTCAGAGGGAGGATTCACCCAAGGCACGTCAGATCAATCCACTCTACTCAGAATGACGACAAAGGAGGTCAGCAGCAGAGGCCGCAATATTCCTCCCAGGCTTCGGGGTAGCAACAAAGCTATCCTCGGCCTCCAGCTCCAAGGGGCAGAGGTGCCAGGGGCTTCGGTGGAAGGTTTGGGGATCAGCCCAGGAAAATTTATTGCCTATTCTGCGGTGAGGACAAGGGCCATACTACAAGGATGTGCCATGTCACCATCCAGAAACAGAAGGAGATAGCCGAAGCTGCAGCCCAACAGAACCAGCCGAAGCAAGTTATGCATACTGCTTCATATCATTCACCGTACATACCAGAGTATGTGGGTAACCATCCTGCAGTTTCTATTGCTTCGGCAAGCCAACCTCAGGTATCTTGGCAACAGCCTCCACCTCCACCACCAATGCAACCCGCATATCCCCAAGGCCAGCAGCCAGAAGGGAGCCAGCACACTCACCAGCAGCGAGACTTTAGGGAGCAGTCCGAAGCTCGCATAGTCAACAGTACTGTGCCAGAATCAAAGCACATCTACTAAGAGATATCCTACCTCTAAAACCATTTTTATATTCGTCATAATTTTCCTTTTCAATAAAGAAGCAATCATTGAAAGCCTAGTTCTTTTGTTGTTTTCAATTTCTTGTAGTAGCTTCATCATTGACATGATATAATATACCTTCTTCATAGACTCATGAAGTTCTAAAAGTCAGTAAAACACGAAAGTTGTTCTTAAGAGAACGCAGGGTTCACAATTATATTATAAGATTTGCCGAAGCAACAAAAAGTCGTTCTAAGGAACGCAGTGTAAGTTTGCCGAAACAAAAAGTCGTTCCTAAGGGAGCGCAGCGTAAGTTTTCGGCTCAAAAGTCATTCCAAAGGGAATGCAGAGCTTACAGCGAAAAATAAACGCTGATGCCGCCGAAGTATAAGGCGAAGCGCGAAAAGTCAACGCGAATACCGCCGAAGTAGAAGGCGAAGAAGCTCCTAAGGGAGGCTTACAGCGAAAAGTCAGCGCTGATACACCGAAAAATAAGCGGTGAAGCCGAAAAATAAATGGCAAAGAGATTGTGTGTTCTACTGAGGGAATGTGTGTGTATCTTCGGCAAAAACTTCATTCGCATACCATAACATCATCACATCATTCGCATAACATGACATCATACATCATATTGCATCAATGGCACAAGAAGGGGATACAATGTTGATCTTCGGAAATTGTTTCGAAGAAGTTGTGCCAAAGCACAAAATAAGTTTTGAAGAAGTACGGCTTTATCAAATTTAAGATCAAAGGAGATCTATTGCTTACGAAGCATAATATTTTCACGGAACATGGATATTCTTCACGAAGCATGAAAAGAAGGGAAGGTGTTTTTTCGCCGAAGGCTCAAAAACGGTATGTACGTAAAGTTTCATGCATCGTAAAGAACTGAATTACAAACAGCTTATATATTACATTCAAAACTGTAAAATATTACACACTTTGTTCAGCAAATATTACATCAATATTCTGAATGTTTCTACAACAGTAGCTATTCTTCTTTTAAAACTGCTTCTGCAGCTTCGTTTAGTAGTTGAGTCACAGCTTCGTCCATAATAGCTTCGGCCATCTTTGTAATTTCATCTTCCTTTTTTGCTTCGGGGTCGGTCAGTGAGTCGAAAGGCTCCGGGGGAGGAGATAGTTCAGCTGGGATACAAAACATAAATAAGTTACATAAATAAGTTCGAAGTCACAGAAATAAAACATAAAGTCAAAAGCAATTAGGCAATACCTATCCGCCTTTCAAGTTCTGCAGTTTTTTCAGCTGCCTTTGCTGCTTCTCTAGCATCGTGAGTATCTTTTTCACTTTTCTTTATAATTTCGTGAGCCATCCCTCGGCCACCATTTTCCCAGATGTCGGTGAAAAACTTTCCAACAACTAAGTATGCCTCAGCCGAGGGGTCTTTTGTATCTTCAATAGAGAACACAGCTTCGGTTTGGGCCAGAATCTTCACATGCTCGCATCCTGCCTTCTCCAAAATAGCCGCAATTCCTGTGGCACCTGAGAAGGCGCAGACATCTCCACGGCCACTCAAAACTTCCTCAAAAGCTTCGGCTCCGTCGTTGATCCAGTCGATTGGACCTTCGGGATCGCCCAGTACGAAGTTGTCTTCATTCGAATATGCGCCAATATTGGCGAAGCTGGTTTTTATCCTTTGTACACATGCTACAGATTTTTCATAGCATCTTTCTTTTGAAGAACGAAGCTCCACAACTGTTTTTCCCCAGTAATTTTTCCAGTAGTCACTGGCGCCTCGGTCAGCTTCGGCGATAGCACATTTTTACTTCGCTTCAGCCAGCTGTTTCTGAAGATCTTCAATTTCACACTTTTGGGCTTCAGCTTGGGCTTTGGAAGTAGCTTCGTCTTCTTTTATTTTATTTAGCAATGAGTTTAATATTTTATCTTTCTCAAGACCTTCGTTCCTTAGTTCAATTACTTCGGAACGAAGGTTGTTCAAAGCTATAGTGCATCCTTCGTCTTCAGCACTTTTTTGCGCCCTGAGGGCGTTGCTAAGAATCAGACCCTGCAAAAAGAAGTGTGGTATTAAGTATAAGCAAATAAAACAAAACTTGGATTTTTAATACAAAAAATTCATTTTCATACCTTTAAGCTATTATATGCTAAGCTGTCAGCCAGTTCATCTTTCGATAGCACAGAAAGCCCATCTTCTAGCGTCGGGAATCCGAAGCTTTTGCTCATCTCCCGGCAGACAGAAATTTCCTTGCTGTCTGGGAGACAATACAAGAAATCTTCTTCTCCGATGCCGTTGAATATTAATGCCCCCTTTGGGTATTTTAATTTCTGGGCATAATATTGAGCTTCTCGCTTTTCCTCTTCAGATAGCCTTTTGCCCGAAGCATGTCGTACAATATAATCAGGTACTCTGGAAGATGCTTCGGGAGTTGAAGAGAGAGTTTTTTCAGGCAGAATTTGCTTCATAGCCTCTTTTTTCGTTTCTTCTCCGGTTTCCAAGAATTCCTCCTTGGCGGGCTCTGAAGGCCCAGCTTCGGCCTCGGTCTGTCCCTTTGCAGCTTCGTCTTCGGATGGTTTTGTCTCAATTTGTGTTTTCGGCGCTTCGGCAGTTTTCTTCGGAGTGGTGCTTGAAGACTTTATTGTCTCCAGCACATCTAGTACATTGACCATCCTTTTTCTCTTGGGAGTCACCGTAAGATCTTTTTGTGCCTTCAGCACTGTCATTCCCGCCAAAGGGCTTGTAACTTCTAATATCTTTGTTTTCTCGGTCTCTATTTCTTCAATGTTTTCGGCCTTCGGCATCATAGCCGGCTCTTCATTCTTCTGTGTAAGGGCAGGTTCTTTGGCTTCAGCAGCCGAAGAGGTCTCACCGCCATATTCAGGCACTGTGGCCGGTTCAATGTAGCGCGGTCGGTGAGTAAGGACCTTCACCTTTTTCCTCTTCGGCACGGGCTCAATTGGAGCAGCTGAAGCATCATCCTTCCCGAAAGTTCTACCTTTTCTCTTTTGCCCCCGTGACGGGTAGCGGTAGTCAGGGTACATGAACCCAATAGCATCAAAAACTCTGTTTAGTCTCTTCTTTTTCCGGTTCCCGAAGGCCGTAGATAATGCGTTATCTTCCGCTCTGGAGTACGGCCCAAGCAATTCATCACTTGTAGCTTCGATACATTTTAACCAGTCATCATCTGGCTCGACAAACTTACCTTCATATCTGAAGGTGTACTTTAATCGAACTAGCTCTCCTTCGCCAGTCTTAGTAACAGTCTCCTTCGGCATTTCCCACTTTTCCACAAGTGGCCATACTCTAAAAGCTATATGCTCCTGGACTAGATCCCTTGTCCCGATGAAAGAACAAACTGTGCCGAAGGCTCTTTGGCATCTTTCGGCTGCCTCATCAATCTCTACCTTTGGCTTTCGAAGGCCGAAGCGTTGCCAGATAGGGCGCATGATTATCTCTTTAATGTCTTCTCGTGCCTTTAAATCATTTTTCACATAGAACCATTCTTTCATCCAGTCTCCAGGCCATCTCTTCCGAAAAGTCGGCACAGGGGAGCTTGAGCCAGAGCGGGCAATGAAGCTATAGCAGCCAAAATTGTTATGATATTGTTCTTTACCCCAGGGCTTCGTCTCATATAGCAGTTCGTGCATACTGCAGAAACTTTTTGCATTTGGCTCCAAGCCCTGGCTCCTCACAGCCCAGACGAAGATTCCCATTCTTATGATCGCTTCAAGAGTAATTTGATGAAGGTAGATCTGATAGATCTTTAAAACCTCAACCACAAATCTGTTTAAGGGGAACCGAAGCCTAGCTTTGAAAAAGCTTCGGAAGATCACGACTTTATTCTCTTCGGGAGTAGGCACAGTCTTCTCTCCATCATCTGCCCTCACAGTAGACATATCTCGAAAATATCTTCCCCTCATATTGTCAAGGTGACTCTGCTTAATAGTCTATTCTCCGAAGACTGCGTGACTTGGTGGCCACGGTCGATCTTCGGAGTCTTCGCCTCCACTTTCCACATCATAACTATCACTTTCACCGGTGTCTTCAGATAAACCTTCTAAAATTTCCCTAGTGATCTTCTTTGTATTCGTCTTTGCTATCGATTCAAGAAACCCAAGATTCTTCTCAGAAAGGCTCAACCTCGTTTCGGCAACAACTTTTTTATGTTGAGTCATCTTCGGAAATGTTGAAAATGTGCTCTTAAGGCCGAAGCTAAAAAATTTAAAAAGCCAGGCAAGCGTTGGTATGCAAGAGCTAAAAATTGGGAAAGCAAGAGCAGATGGCAAGAAAGCGTGCCAAATGTGTTTGTGGTGTGCTCTTATTTATACGCCTAGTGTGTTGCAAGTGGGAGGGCCCCGCTTGTCATTGTTTGTTGCTATTCTAGCAAAGGGAAGGTGTTTTTTCGGACCTTCGACTTAAGGCCTTTGTCCATATCGCAATCTGAATTTATTATTCTAACAAATTAATATTGCGAGGGGCTACTATTGGGGGCCTTCGGTTTCCGAAGGTCCTCAAAAACATGATTTAACAATGTTTCTGGAGTATGATACATGAACAGGTACCTTCGGACTTAGGTCAAAACCACAGGGTGAAGAAGCATAAAGAATACGAAGGATGGTGCATAGCCGAAGCTATGCGCAGGGGAGCTTCGGCATGATAGCAGAAAAGGAAACCGACTTAAAGAGGAAAAGACTATTTAGACCCCAATGGATTACTATAGAGTTATTAACAAATGTAAAGGGCATGGGTGTAAATTTACATGGGCCGTGTCCCATGCCTATAAATAGATGAACAGTGCTCCCGTACTGTTCACGCTGACTTGGCATTTGCTTTTGCGTCACGCTTGTACTTTTGCCTTCTTTCAAGCCGAAGGTACATTTGTAATTTGTTATCATTTCTATTTTTCAATTAAGATAAGATAGATATGAGGCAATAATAATATTCAAGTGCTTATGTTATTTCCCATACCTTATATGAATCCTTCTTCATTATTTGTTGTACTTATGAAGGTATGTCCTTCATAACCTTCGTCCGAAACTCATTATATCCCAAGGGAAATAATGCTTCGAAGGACAAAGGACTTTAACGTTTAACAATTTATGTGTTGCCTTGTTCTTAATTCATAGCATTTAAGGACAAGTCCCCAACAGAAGCCTTCCCCATTTCCTTGATGAACTTGGGGGCCTCATGGCTTTTTAGTGTTTGCTCCCCTTTGGAATCGAACACCATCCTGAATCATAGTATGCCTACCACTAGTGTAGGCTCCCCTAGCAAATTTAACTTTCTCTAATTCATCATTAGCATGTTTAACTTGAGCATTTAATTTTTCAATTTTAGCATTCAAATCAGCAACCAAAGCAATATTTGCAACACAAGTGTCAACATCAATATCCTTGCATCTATTGGAAATTGAAACATGCTCAAGAGATGAAGTAGAGACATGTCATTCATTTAAATTTTATATCTTAACATTCAAATCATCATTTGCAATTTTGAGACAAGAAATAGATGAATGACATTCAGACAGCTCAACAGACAATAAATCATTCTTTTTAAATTCTAAAGCAAATGGATTTTCTACATTCACAAATTTATCATGCTCTTCATAAGGTAAATCACTTTTTTACTTTTCTAGCAATCTATCCTTTTCATTCAAAGCATCAATTAATTCATTAATTTAAGCAATTTTAGCTCTATCTAATCCCTTGAACAAATCACTATAATCTACCTCCTTATCACTTGAGTCATCATCACTAGAGGAAGTATACGTGGGAGTGAATCTAGAAAATACCTTCCTCTCCTTAGCCATCAGGAAGGTGTGATGCTCGTTGGGGAAGAGTGAAGACTTGACGGAGGCAGAAACATGTCCTTCATCATCGGAGTCAGATGATGAGAAGTCCGAGTCCCATTCCTTGCCTATGTGTGCATCTCCCTTCTTGTAAAACTTTTTCTTCTCTACCTTCCTCCCCATGGCATTCTTTTCCTTGTCCTGGTCATTCTCATTATCAGGACAATTAGCAATAAAATGACTAGTCTTATCGCACTTGAAGCAAATACGCTTCCCCTTTGATTTTCCCTTGTTGGAGAAGTTCTTGCCCCCAATTAGTGTGTTCTTGAAGCACTTGATAACAAGAACCATCTCTTCGTCATTGAGGCTGGCAACCTCAACTTGTGCCACCTTGCTAGGGAGCGCCTCCTTGTCATTTGTCGATTTGAAAGCGACAACTTGTGGTTCGTTGGCGAGGAGTCTCCCGTTGGTGACATTGTCAATGTATTTCACGTCCTTAACCATCATTTTATGGCTAACGAATTTGCCCATCACCTCCTTAGGACTCATTTTTGTGTACCTAGTGTTTTCGCAAACTAGAGAGACAAGGTTAGCGTCAAAAGTAGTAAAAGACATTAACATGATTCGAACGACTTCATGGTCTATAAATTGCTTACTCTCGTAGTTGCAAACTTGGTTCACCAGGGACTTCAGCTTGTTGTACATTTCTTGTGGTCCCTCACCCTTTGTTGGGGGCCTTCTTCCTCTGAAGGTCCTCAAAAACATGACTGACTATATGTTTTCAGTATGACATAGATTATTGCAGGAGGCTTCAGCTTCGGAATTAAGATCCTTTCTCGTGACAAGGGTAAAATGTAACCCGAAGGTGATAAAAATGGATTACGAAGCTATAGCCACAGAACTTCGGCTTGATGTGATGAGGAAGACCAAGTATAATGATGACTAAAAAAGGACAAAGACTACTTAGTCCTTAATTTTTTATGTTATGATTGTAGATGGATGACAAGGACATATATGTAATTTCACCCGGGCTGTGTCCCGAGCCTATAAATAGATGAACAGTACCACCGTACAGTTCACGCTGAGTTGTAATCACTCTCCTGCATTTACGCCTTCGAGCAAGCCGAAGGTATCAATGTAATATCAATACTGTTAAATATTTGTTTATGTCTTATGAAATACGAATATAAATGAATTAATAAGATCCAATCTTCATCTTTATCCTTTCATATTCCTTTTCACGTATTAAATAATGAAGGTGTGACTTTCTTGATCTTTGTCTAATGAGTATTATCCCTGTGTGGAGATAATGCTTCAGAAGACGAAGATCCTTAATCTTTAACGATTGTGTTGCCTTGTTCTTGATTCATAGCATTTGAGAACAAGTGAACAACATTGGCGCCCACCTCCGGTGAACCTGCACGACCACCTTCGGCAAGCATCCATCTTCGTCATGCCGTCGAAGAAGACGACAGTGCCAGGGGCTGCTCTGCAGCCACTGGACACAAATCAGGATACACTCTCCCTGCGAGAAGCTAGGAGCCAGAAGAGAAAGGCTACTAGCCCAACACTTCATGAGGAGGAACTGGACCAGGAGATCAGGGACTTAGAAGCGATTCACCAGCAAGTACAGAGGAAGAAGGAAAAAATGCTTCGGCTGGCCGACCTCTAGAGGAAAATTCACAAAGTAGCTGAGGAGATGCGTCATCTCACTCAGGACGACCAAGACCGAAGGCCCCAACACAGGGAGCTTCATCAAGAGAGCCCAATCAATGAAGATAAATGGTACGACAATTTTCACCGTGGTAACTTTGCTTTCGATGATGCTTCTTCTTTGGCAGCAGAATTGTAGGCTACCCCATGGCCACCATCCTACAAGCCACCTCAGCTCCCCATGTATGATGGGCATTTAGATCCAAAGTAGTTCCTGATGAGCTACGAGGCAACAATATCCTCATATGGGGGCAATACTGCCGTCATGGCGAAGTCCTTCATCATGGCGGTTAAAAGTGTGGCTCAGACATGATATTCCTCTTTTCGGCCAGGGACAATTACATCGTGGCAGAAACTAAAGGACATGCTAGTCACCAGCTTCTAGGGCTTCCAGATGAAGCCAGTCACTGCCTAGGCCCTGTTCTAATGCACGCAGGACCATGAGGAGTACTTGTAGGCGTAAGTCCGAAGGTTCTTGCGATTAAGAGCTCAAGCGCCTACAGCGCCCAATGAGATTGTCATTGAGGCCATTATCAAGGGGCTCCGACCAGGACCCACAACTCAGTATTTCGCAAGGAAGCCGCCAGAGACCTTGGAGAAGCTTCTCTAGAAGATGGATGAATACATCCGAGCTAACAATGACTTCCGTCAAAGAAGGGAGTAAGCATATAGGTATTCTGAGATGACTAGGGGCTTCGGAGGAAGATTTCACCCCAGGCATGTCAGAACAATCCACAATCCCAATGCAAACAATGATAGGGCCAACAACGCTCAAAGCAGCCATCACAACTCACAGTCTTCAGGCATGCAACAAACTTCTTACAGGCCACCAGTCCCGAGAGGCAGAGGGGGAGAAGCTTCAGAGAAAGGTTTGGTAATCAGCCCAGGAAACATTACTACTTATTCTGTGGCGAAGACAAAGGACACACTACAAGGACGTGCCAAGTCATGATCCAGAAGTAGAAGGAAATCGCTGAAGCCGAAGCACGACAGAGTCAACCGAAGTAGGTCTTGCATACTGCTTCGTGTTACTCTCCGTATATCCTAGAGTATGTAGGCAATCAACAACCTACGGCTTTTGTCGCTTCGGCAAGTCATTCCCAAGCTTCCTGGGCCCAGTTGCCACCACCACCGCCACTGCCGACTGCCCTGACTCACAATCAACATCCAGAAGGGCATCGCTAGGTTCAGCAACAACATGACCTTCGAGAGGAGTCCGAAGCTTGCACAATCAATAGCACTATGCCCGAGTCAAGGCATATCTACTGAAAATGTCACAACATTCTGGCCAAACAGCGCCCCCATTCAATATACTTGTACTCTTTTTGCCTTTATGTTTTTTCCTAAAAAGACAATGCAGAAAGGTTTGACCTTGAGTTTTATGAAATAGGCCTGTGATTACACCATGTGGCAGCAATAGGTTACGAAGCTCCAAAGTCGTTCCTCAGGGAACACAGAGTAAGTTTCAAAGATCCAAAGTCGTTCCTAAGGGGATGCAGAGCTAAAATACCACCTAAATCAAAGGTGAAGAAGCTCCAAAGTCGTTCCTAAGGGGACGCAGAGCTTAAATACCACCTAAATCAAAGGTGAAGAACCTCTAAAGTCATTCCTTAGGGGATGCAGAGCTTAGCTCCAAAGTCGTTCCCAAGGGGATGCAGAGCTAAAATACCACCTAAGTAAAAGGTGAAGAGACTCCAAAGTCGTTCCCAAGGGGATGCAGAGTCTGGGTGTGTATCTGTGTGGTTTTTTTACCTTCGGCACAAATAATCATTCCATCATATCATATCGCATAGCATCGCATCATACATCATTTTGCATCACTAAAGAGTTGGGGAGAAACAAAAAAAGTTGTTCTTTCGAAAAAGTTGGCCGGATTATGAAAAAGAATACTATAGCACAGGACATGCCTTCAGAAGATGTATTTTCCCACAGGAAGTTAATCTTCGTCAACAGTAATATAAGGAGAATCTTTTTTCTTCGTGAATCATGAAAAGAAGGAAAGGTGTTTTTTCGCCAACAGCTCAAAAACGGTACGTACAAAGGTTTCATGCATCACAAAGAAATATATTACAGTGAAATTGTCACACCCAGATTTAAGGGATAAAGCCGGGTGCATCTCATATATGCGCCAAAGAAGACAACACATATACTAACAGAGTGTATAGAGATAAATGTCACAATATCATCAGAATACTTATTACATAGCGAAAGTCTTACAAAATAAAAGATAAATATAAAACGAACTAAAGTCCATCCTTGGCGCCATAAAGTCGATTGGGAGATGCCACCTAGATCATGTCAAACTCCTCGTTGTGTGGCTCCTCTTGAACCACCTGTTCTTCTCCTATGGGGGGTGTGAGACAGCAAGGGTGAGCTCACATATGTTCATCGCTCAACAAGTTGTGGGGAATAATGTGCATGAACTCACCAAAGGTGGAAGTTCATGTGATGTGTAAGGCTGATCAACAATAGGGGTTAAAGCTGAGCATTGCTTTTAATAAGTTGGTCAAATTTTATTAGTAGTTACTAAATGTAAGTAAATACCAAACCATAATAAGAATAGAACAAAATTAATAAATAATCCCATGCAATGCATATGACAAATTGAATTTAGTTCCATAATTTAATCATGCGAGAGTCCCGAGCTGCTCTTGACCGTGAGCTCGGCTAGTATACCAGTTTTACACTCTGTAGAGGTTGTACCCTGTACCCACAAGTCATGTTACCCATCAACCATGGGGTTGTACGGGTCCCATACACCTCTACCAAGGAAGCGAGGCAGGGTAACACTATGATGCCTTTACAAAGTTCCACTAGCTTCTGAAAACCTGCTACAGCTTCTGGGAAGAGCAATTGTAGGAATCCCTCGTCTGACCGCCATCGCTGCAAAATCAACCCGAGAACCTCCCTACATGCCTACTCCCCTACTGCCCTTGCCCCTTTTGGGTAAGGTAGTCTTCCACTAGCTTTCCTACGAGGCCTTTACAAAGTCCCGAGCTCACACATGTTCATCGCTCAACAGGTTATGGGGAATAATGTGGCATGAACTCACCAAAGGTAGGAGTTCATGTGATGTGTAAAGCTAATCAACAATAGGGGTGAAAGCTAAGCATGCTTTTAATAAGTTGGTCAAATTTTATTAGCAGTTACTAAGTGTAAATAAATACCAAACTATAATAAGAATAATAGAACAAAATTAATAAATAATCCCATGCAATGCAAATGACAAATTGAATTTAGTTCCATAAATTAATCATGCGAGGCCCTTAGAGTTTATGGGATCCCATGTCGTGTATCCCATGTCGCCAGGGTTTGCAAGGCCCTTAGACACTACCGAGGTGAATGGTTAGGGATCCACTACGAGGCCTTTACAAAGTTCCACTAGCTTTCGAAAACCCGCTACAGTTTATGGGAACATCACTTGCAAGAATCCCTAGTCCGACCGCCATCGCAGCAAAATCAACCCGAGAACCTCCCTGTATGCAACTCCCCTAGTGCCCTTGCCCCTTTCGAGTAAGGTAGTCTTCCAGTAGCTTTACTAATTAGTCAGCCAAGGGCGTCCCATACCACCCTTGCGGTGGCACTGTTTTCCCGGGTAGTTCTCCATGTTCCCATTAACATAATGATCTTATCATGAACAGTAAATAATAAACAGATAATAGAAGTGTGAACATAAGTAATGTATATCTCTATACCCAAAACCACATAAAGCAATAACATATACTACCCAAAAATTCAGGGATAAAACAAGGTATAAAGATAGCCAAAACTAGGGTAACCTATTGAATCCCATCAAATTAACCTATGCAGATCATTATGATTAATAAGAACATGACTGGGTAAAAAGGAAGTGATCAAGGACACAACTTGCCTGGCACTTGAGAGTCCAGATACCAGGATGATTCTTCAGATCCTCGTGACCTCGCGCTAGTCGTAGCAATACAAACAAACATGGTATAGACAAAATTAACATCACACCAAACATAAGAGTAAACTGCATAGTAACAATCTATGCGTCACTATGAGATCGTGGGATCGAGAACTACTAAGATCTGAGTCGTGGTCATCAAGTTATGAGGTGATTAAATGATTAACACTAGGTTCTATATTTATTTTATAATTCTAGAGAAAAGGTAACCTAAAGTAGTAACTAATTCAACTTTAATCTAAATTATAAATTGATCATAGATCATCTTCTATTACATTGATAAGCAAATTAACAAGACTAACCAATATAAGTTAAATAACGATCTAATTATAAAAGAATGAGACATGGTATAATAAATGTTGTTATTGCATAGTAAATGTTTATACAAGACTAAGGCAACTTGAACGGTCCAATTCGGAGTTAAAGTGGGGAAGTTTTGAATTTCCAAAGGTTTTATGTATTTGATACAAGATTAATTAGGAGATCAATTTTATTGTGGCTTTCACGTTGAAAAAGTGGCACTAATTGATAAACAATAATATTACAAAATTATAGAAATTGGAATGGATTGATTTGGACTTCATATGAATTTTATATGAATTAAACAAGTTCTAGCATTTTTTTCATATTAAAAATCATTATCTAATTACTTTTACTGGGTTTTATAAATCTCTGGACTGCGCCTCAATAACAGGAAAGCACAGGGACTAATGTATAAACTTCCCTAGACTCAGAACAACTCAGAGGTGGACTACAGGTTTATTAGCTGATTCTCTAGGGTTTCTTTAGCAAAAGCGCGCGGCGAAGGGGTACGGGCGCGTCTGAACCACACGATCCAAATTGGACGTGCAAGATTAGATCCAGGTTTAACGGAACGGTACGTGATCCTGACCCAGGATACGCAATCCACGGCCCAGATTCCACTATACTGTATCGATTCCTGAGCGTCCATCCATAGATCAATGGCTACGAGGTTTTCGGCTGAAACGTTACCCCTAATCGAATCCGAGCCGCAGATCTCATGATCGACGGCAAACAACTTGTCTGCTACCCCCGCCAACCTGACTGGCGGCGCTAACACACCGCACGGCGGCGCCATCGTCGGCGCCGAGTCAATCCAGCGTCCCAGAAGGTAATCCCCTCCCCCAGAACATGCTACGCGAAGATAGGAACAAGGCGAGGCGGTTGAGGGGTTTCTCACCAGAGATGATGGCGTGAGAGCCTCGGTCCGCGTGGTTAGGCAGATTTGTGGCGGTGCTGCAGTTCCGGTGAGAAATTCGCTGGATGCTGGTTACTCTCCCGGCTTCAATCCTGCCCGGCCACGAACTTCGTATCGAGGCGAATCTCACAAGCCACTCACTGACGATGGAGTGCCGCCCGAGACACAGGTCGACGACGGCGGATCTTCCTCACTCGCTCCCGGCTACGGCCGCTCCTAACTCCGGTGTTTATGGTTCTTTGGTTAGCGCAATAGGGATGAGGAGCGACTGGGGCTTTTATCGGGCGGATTAGGAGAAGGGGAGGGTTGAGGTCAACTGCCCCAGAGAAGCGGCGCCGGCATGCACGAAGTTCGTTGCGGTATGGCCGGTGTGGAGTCAGTGAAGACGACTCCCCTGCAGAGCGGGGCCCACATGGCAGAGGAAATGGTACAGACGAGTGCGAGGCTGAGCAAATGGCAAGCGGGCCCGCCCTGTAAGCGACCGGTCAGTCGTACGCGCGTGGGTGGGGGGGGGGGGGGGGGGGGGGGGGGGGGGGGGGGGGCGGGACTGGGCATTGGGCCCAGACGGTCGGCGCAGTGCTGAGGTGGGTTGCACGCAAGGGAGAAAAACGGATGGGCCTAGAAGGGTGGCGGTCAGCCCAATTAGGTATTCTTTTTCTTTTATCCTTTCTTTTTCCTTTCTATTTATTCCTTTTGCTAAATTCAAATTTAATCTCCAATTTAAATTCAGTTCTGGTGGCACATTTGTACTTAGACTAAATGTTTTATTTGATCACACCCAAATGTGACAAAGTTATTCATTTATAGATTTATTTTATATTATGTGATATCTCTCTCACATTTTCAAATTCAAAATGTCCAAAACGAGTCAAATTAATGTTTTGATTTTCCAAATTCTCAAGTGCCAAAGTTGATACTAATGGGATTATAACCTTCCTTGTTTCCAATATTATTATTTATTATTTTCCTCGTTATGTATTTATAAATGGTTTCATTAAAAGTTCCTTTCTCATTTTCTATTTTCTTTTCACTTTTTTTATTTACAAATTTCAATTTCAAATCCAAGATAAAGTTTAAGAATTCAAATTTTTAATACATACTCAAAATCAATTATGAAGCAATAAATATATATATATTTATTATTATTATTATTATTATTATTATTTTCTTGTACAAATTCTGGACCTTACAAATCCTACCCCCTTAACAGAAATCTCGTCCTCGAGATTTGTAAGAACATGATGTATAACCATGTTATCTCAAAACATATGCACAAACAAATTCTCAGCATGATACATAATTTATTAGCAACACATAGTCACTTAGACCTTATTATTCCTCCTAAAATAGTATCATATCAACTACAACTAGAGTAACATTTAGGTCTAACAAATAGTAATATATATATATATATTTATGTAGATTGGTGGAGCTGTCGGTGGTGGTGGAAGTAATGGTTGTTGTTGTTGTCTTTCCAACCGTGCTTGCCTTATTTCTTGACGTATCTCTAGCCGGTCCTGACGTATTTCCTGGCGTTCTTGTCTTATCTGATTTTGCATTTCGGTAACTATGTTTGCCATTTGTTGTATTACCATCATTTGGGCGGCAACCACTTGATTGATTCCAACTGGTGGAGGATTCATTTCTGTTTGTTGTTGCCTGATAATCTTCCCTTCCTGGTATTGACCATCGAGAGTTAGAAGCATATGGTAGGATAGTTTTGCAATGAAAAGTATTTGGTAAGCAGAATGAATAGGCTAGTAGCTGGTTATGATCTGAAGATTCTTTAGCAGGGCTTAATCTTTGTTTTATGTCCAGATTGGTGTAACTAGTCGTATAAGGTGAATATCCAAAGGTAGGATAGAATTTTGTCAAGATGAGATAGATATGGGTCACATAGACTGCATGATGTAGATTAAAATCTCATTTGATGTTAGGTGGGGATAGTCAGACTATGCAATTCATCATGACTCTACTGGTTGAGTTAGATCTTATGTTCATGGTTGAGTTGGTCTAATGTGCTAAGTTTAGTTAACACTTGGTTAGTAGGGTCTAATCTCTTCTACCAGTATCACTAATATGTTTGAGTAGACCACTAGATTGGATCACATTAGATTCTATAATCTTATTTAAGAATACCATTTAGTTGAGCATATCAAGCTGACTTTATCTTTATGAAATTCTATATTTTTTATCTAAGTGGAACTTCCAATTAGTATATATTTTCTTTAACATTTTTCATGCCATTAACAGGTGGGGCATAGTGTAACACCCTGAATTTGGGGGTATAAAATTTCTTCCTTATGATCATCCAAATTCAGGTGTTACTCTTCTCTATCTCACTTTAGTTTCCCTCTCTCTAGTTTTCTCTCTCTCTTTCTCTTTTAATTAGACTTAGTTGTATTAGTGAGGGATTATTTATTTTATTTTGCCCAAAACATATGAGTCATGGAATGTTGCATCATATTGAGCCTAAATATTCTTTGAAATGTTGCACATATTTGATTTGGTTTGAATTTGAAACTTGATTTGAATTCGAATTGAAAACCCTAGAGAAAATAAATAGAAAAGGCAATAGAAATTCCAGGAAAATAGGAAAACCCAATTTGGCCCAAGGCAGCCCATTAAGCCCAGCCCGCGCCCGCACATCCCTATGCCTGACAGGCGGACCCCGCCTATCGGCGCAAACCCGAGCGCTCTCTCGCTGCTCCGTGGGACCGACCTATCGGCGCCGTTGCTCTCGCCCATGCCCGCTTTCCCTCTCTCTGCCCCAGCGACCCCACCTGTCAGCTCGTCCCTAACCTCTCGCCCACGATAGCGCGTTCCCCGGCCACGACCGAGCCCCCGCGCCTCTTTTGAACCCCGCGCCCTGCTCGCCCACCTCCCCTCTTCCATTTGTGCCCTCTGCCCAGCTCTCTCGCCCTCTCTCTCGCTCTGCCCACGCGAACCGAGAACCTCCGCCACAACCCGCCGACGTCCACCGCCTGTTCTGTGGCCGCCGTTGCGCCCGTACCCCGTCCAGTGCGGCCACGGTAAGCTTCACCTTGCCGTCAGCTACTCGGGACACCCTTCGGTGTGCCCCTTCCGTCCCTGGTTCAGCCGGCCCACGCTCACCGGAGTGGTTCTTGCGCAGCCTGAGCTCCGCCACCGTCGCCCCATCTCGTCCATGTGCCTCCGTCGTTGCCCCGTGCCTCCAGCGCTTCCCCTCAAGGTAAGCAACCTCCCCGCGTCCCTATTTCCGTGTGTATTGCACTGGTTAACACGCAATTGTTCGCCGGAGTTGCCCCGCGCCACCGTTAGCCCGCGCCGCCGTTAGCCCGCCTCACCGTGTGCAGCGCCCTCTGGTGCTCCCACGCCGGCGTGGTGCCCTCGGCTGAGTCCGCCAAATCCCCCTGTGCATGCCTAGGCCAACCCCCAAGCCTCTGGTGCCCCACCGTGGCCGGTCTGCTCGTCTTCGGCGAGTTCCTGCCGCGGGACCGAGCGGCGCCACCGCGCCCAAGTCCGCCCCCTGCCGTTAGATCTCAGTCGTTTGCCCGAGATCGGATAGTGTAGAGCTAACCCGAGCGGATCTAATCGTAGCTGCCCAATCCAGATCCAACCGTCTCTCCTCTCTCCCCCTCACCCGCGTCTGCCCATGGGCTCGGCTGGTCAGCCCGCCCTGGCTCGCTGACACCCTGGCCCCGCTTGTCAGTCGCGTCCGCGTGCCCGCGCGATCTAATCTGGGTCGTCGGTTTCTGATCCGATGGCTGAGATTACCCCGTACCCCTTCACGTGGTTATTTTGCTTAAGAACCCCCTGGTTTTAGGAAATCAACCCACCGTCCTCTGTTTTAGCGCATAGGTCCCTGGTTTCTTTAGAATAGCCCCTGGACTTTTATTTAATTACATATTTAGCCTTAATTTCATATTTCAAACTTCAAAACTTGTTTATTTCATATCTTTTTCATATGAACTCCAAATTTAGTGGTTCAAATTGCAAAATGTTCACAAGATTATTCTCTGTTCAAATAAAATATAGTCAACTGTAATCTGCATACTTTAAGTTTTACACTTGGAATATAGAATTAAAGTATATATTTATTTATTTAATGAAATAAATAAAAGAACAAACCTTAGGAATAAAGTACATTCAATCTTGTGAGATTAGTGTTATGCATCACTTGGATTTATTTTTGGACTTAACCTTTAGGCCTTAATAACATAAACAGAATTAGGAATGTAATTATGGATAATACCTAAAAGGTAGTCAAATTCCTAAATGAGAGTAGTTTATATCATAATTCTAGCTTTCCTTTGTTTTAATCATTACTTAACCTTTTTGAACTATGTCCCAAACATTTAGAGAGTAATCAATTCCCTAATTAGGATTACTCCATTTTCTTTGTAAACTTGATATCATTCCCCTACACTTAATACTATACCTTTTTGAGTTATGTGTCAATGATTGTAAATGCTTGATGTGTTGTTCATTTATACTTTTCCAAATGTATTGAATGTATGCTCGCTTTACTTAGACAACGAGCAGTCCGAGGTTCCTGAGTGTGTTGTTGGAGACCTGGTGAAGGCAAGTGTCCTCAGACCTATCATGTCCTACTTTACTTTATAATTCACTGTCCCGCATTACATTACTGAAACTTAAGGATTGACTAGTTTGTATTTCCCTTACCCTTGTTTACCTTTTTGGATTAATCATGTTTAGCTTATGCTATTGCTTAAACTTAATCAATGAACATGATGTGATCTTTTATGATGCGATGATGTTATCCCGATGGGGTCCTTGTGATTACTTTATGGGGCTCAGGCTCTTTCCTGAGTGCCTCTCCGTAAGGACCTGTTTGGGGAGTGACGACCCGGGATAACAGTGCAACCATGAGGGTGGAATGGGACACCCTTAGCTGATTAATTAGAGGAACCAAAGGAGTAGTTGGCTTCGCCGTAGGGCCGTCAATGGGGTCCGGGCACAGTACTTGCTCTGCCGAGGTTGGTTGCAGAGGTTCTTTGATTTGGTTTTGTTAGTCACCCTTCCTTCGGGGAGATGTACTATGTTTATCAAACTAGAGAAACCTAACGGGCGGTTATGACCTCTGGGAAATATTTGTAAAGGCTACGTAGTGAGACCCTGCTAGGTCACCTTGGTAGTGATCAATGGGGACGCTAGAACCCCGGGCAGAATGGGAATCACGGCTTGTGGGTAAAGTGTGCAACCTCTGCAGAGTGTTAGAAACTGGTATATCCGTCATGCTCACGGTTATGAGCAGCCTTGGGATCCTCTTCTATTAGAAGAACAATGGTTACTTTTATGATGATGATTAACAATGGTGATTATAACCCTGATCTCTGGTGATTCCTCTTGGAAGGAGTGCCTCTGGGTAATAACTGGGTTATTACTAAAACTTGGCTCTACTTATAGTAATAAAACTTGACCAACTAAAAGCAACTGCTTAACTTTAAACTCCACATACAGCTAGTCCACTTTAGACAAACGGGACATTTGCTGAGTACGTTGAAGTGTACTCACCCTTGCTTTACAAACCACCCCACCCCAGGTTGTCCCCACTGTTCTCAGTGCTCAGGAGGTGAAGCTAGCAACATGGATGACTTCGAGGAGTTCCAGGAATACAACGAGTTCTAGTTTATCTTAGTGGCAAACCCCCCAGTTAGCTACCTATGTAGGCTTACATTCTACGTTTCGATACTCCGCACTTTGATGTTATGGTTAAACACTATGATTACGTAATAGATTTTGTGGATGTCTCAAACATCTTGATGTAACTAAGTACCTTTCCGCTATTTAATTCAAGCATTGTGTGATGATGTCCAACTATGTAATCGCTGTGTACGTGAGTTCTGATCCTGGCATGTACATGGTTCGCATTCGGTTTACCTTCCGAAACCGGGTGCGACATAAGTGGTATCAAAGCCTTGTTGACTGTAGGACCGCTCACCTAGACTAGAATGGTCGACCTAAGGACTATAGACCTCTACTCTTACCTTGACCTTAGTGTCTTTTAAAAAATTGGTCATCTTGACCAACTCTATGTTATTTACTTATCTCAAATGGTTTCGTCTCACTTTCCTTTCTATTTACTTTCTGGTCTCGTAGTTCTATTCTTACTCTTGTGCTTACGATGTCTTTTGTAGATGGCTCGTCTCAGGTGCACTGCACGTAAGTCTATGATTCCTTTTTTGCCTTCTCGCCTGGCGGAGCGTCCACTGCGTCGCACGGTGTCAGGTCAGTCCAGCCAGTTAGAGAGACTGCATCATCGCTTGCACGAGGAGCAGGAGTGCCGACGCCAGGAGCAGGAGCAGGAGCAGTAGGACTCTTCCCCCTCGCCTCAGTGGGAGGTGGAGTCTGAGAGGCCGCCTTCCCCTGCACCTCAGCCAAAGATGCCTCCTGCACCACCTCAGGGCATCCCAGCTGCTGGAGGAGACCCTGACAGAGACGGAGACGATGACGACGTCGATGGCAGTTTGAGCCACGACACGGAGCGTTCGGAGGAGCCGGAGCCGGAGGGATGGATTGCTAGACCCATCACTCGTGACGCCACTCGCGGGTGTCACTTCCACGACGCTCTCGATACCCTGCTCCGTCGTGCCTTCGATCAACACACTTGGTCTATCGAGTACCGTTGTGTAGTTTACCAGCATCGTCGCGGGCTATACCCGGACTAGTGGGAGGCTACTTGTTTGGTGCACCGTCCAGACGATGATCTCCAGGGTGCAGAGGCCTTCTCAGAGCACTACTCTATCACTGAGAGGGACACTGCCGAGGCAACCATGCAAGATGCAGCACGACGGGCACTTTCTCAGTATTGCTCGTTGTTCAGCGGGGTAGCTGACGACCTTGACCTAAAGTACTACCCTTGCCGTTCGACCGGCAGTGCCGGAGGTGTGATTGTCTCGCCAGTTGGTGAGGGCAATCCTAGGCTGAGCAGCATGGTCAACTTGGTCACCGTGCTCAACACAGAGTTGGACCATGCCCTTGACGAGTTGGGCAAGGTTCGGGCGGAGGTTGCGGAATTGCGTTCTGAATGCGCGGCACACCACTATCTTGATGGTGGTTCCCCCGCCCCAATTGGGATTCAGCACCCTTACAGTTCACCGCCCCGTGGTCGGTTCGACTATGGTACCCCAGACTGTAGGACCCGCATAGATTTAGATCCATAGATCGATGGAGTCGAAGTCTGTAATAATGCTTAATTCAGTGTCTTAGTCTAGTCAGTCTTAGTTAGAGTTAGTTTGGTTATCTTTTGTTGGATGCTTGTCATGATGAACATGTAATGAAGTTGGATCTTTGTAATGATTGTCACCAAGGGGTGGGTATCTCCTGCAACTTGGTGTAGTTATTAATAAACTCAGTTATTTAGTTGGGTAATCCATTCATTTCCACTTTCCTCTTTATCTAAGAAGTTGTCAGTGAAGATGATCAATTGTTCAGTGCTGTGAAGATTTCTGTATATCTTTTCTTATGCTAAAATACTGCAGAGTCAGATCTGATATGTGTGTGATTTCTACAGATGTCTGAGAACAGGCGCAGAGGTGCGAGGCGTGCTCAGCCAGAGCAGCAGGCACCCCAGGAAGAGGTAGCTCCGCAACATCATTTGCCACCGCCACCCCCAATGACCATTGAGCAGATGTTCTTGATGCAAACCCAGGCAGTTCAAGCGAATTGGTTAGACATTAGCGGCGATGCAGCAGGTTCAGCAGCAGCCACCACCACCTCAGCCTCCAGTGCAAGTCCAAATGCCACAAGTGCCCAGACACAAGCGGGCATAATTCATGAGGGGCCATCCCCTGTCTTTGCCCACTCTGCTGATCCCATGGACGCGGAAGATTGGCTGCGTACCGTAGAACGTGAGTTGCACATTGCCCAGTGCAACGACCGTGAGAAGGTGTTGTATGGTCCCCGACAGCTGAGGGGAGCAGCACAGTCTTGGTGGGAGTCTTACCTCACCACTCATGCCAACCCTGAAGCCATCACTTGGGAGGAATTTAGGGACAACTTCCGTCACTACCATGTGCCCAAGGGACTGATGATAGTGAGGAAGGAGGAGTTTCTCACCCTGAAGCAAGGCCCCTTGTCCGTCAGTGAGTAGAGGGATAAGTTTCTGCAGTTGTCACGTTATGCCCCAGAAGATGTCAACACGGATGCAAAGAGGCAGTACCACTTTCTGAGAGGATTGGTTGATCCCCTCCATTACCAGCTCATGAACCACACTTTCCCCACCTTCCAACACTTGATAGACAGAACAATCATGACTGAAAGGAAGCGTCGGGAGATGGAGGATAGGAAGCGCAAGATTGGTGGACCTCAGGCCGGGAGTAGCAGTCGTCCCCGTTACTCAAGCAACTCACCACAGCAATTCAAGCAAGGTCACTAGCACCAGCATCAGCGTCAGCACTAGCACCAGTACCAGAGGCAGTTTCCTCAGTAGAAGCAGCAGTAGTATCGTCAGAACACTTAGCCGGGAGGAAATAAGTACCAGCGTCAGAACAACTAGGTAGCTCGTCTTCCTGCCCCAGCAACCAACCAGAATGGCCAAGCAGCCCCAGCACAAGTAGGAGGTCATGCATGCTTCTACTGTGGAGAACATAATCACTGGGCGAAGAACTGTCCCAAGAAAGCAGCCCAGCAACCGCCAGCAGTCAATGCCCCAGCAAGACAAGGAGCGCCACAGCAAGCACCAGGAGTCCGTGGTCAGGCCTACAACCGTGGAAAGGTGAACCACCTGGAGGCCGAAGCAATCCAGGATGCTCAGGACGTGGCAGTAGGTATGTTTCTAGTCGAATCCTACCCAACAAAAGTATTATTTGACACTGGTGCCACACATTCTTTTGTTTCTGCATCTTGGGTAGAATCATATAACATCCCATAGAACCAATGATCCCACCTTTGAGAGTTAATTCAGTTGGGGGAAAAGTTCAGTCCGATAGGATTTGTCCAAATCTAAGGATTGAAATAAGGGGGATAGCCTTCCCCGCTAGCCTAGTAGTAATGAGAACTCAAGGGTTAGATGTCATCCTAGGGATGGATTGGCTACACAGAAATCAAGCCACTGTCAGTTGTGACAAGAGGACAGTCAAGTTGGTGTCCCCATCCGGAAAGGAAGTAGTAACCAAGCTGTACTTACCTGAACTAGAGGAAGGAGCCTATCACCATTTATCAGTAGATGACAAGGAGTCCAATCCGATTGAGGCAATTAGGGTTGTGTCAGAATTTCCCGATGTATTCCCTAAAGAGTTACCAGGCATGCCACCTGAAAGGAATGTTGAATTTGCCATAGAGCTTATCCCAGACACCGCCCCTATTTCCAAGAGAGCTTATCGAGTGTCCGGGGCAGAGTTGGTGGAACTCAAGAAGCAAATTGATGAGTTGTTAGAGAAAGGTTACATCAGGCCAAGTACCTCACCTTGGGCAGCCCCGATGTTATTTGTGGAGAAGAAGGATGGCACGAAGAGGATGTGCATCGATTACAGAGACTTGAATGAAGTCATTGTCAAGAATAAGTACCCCCTACCCAGAATTGAAGATTTATTTGATCCGTTGAGAGGATCCAGTGTGTTCTCAAAGATAGATCTAAGGTTAGGTTACCATCAGCTCAGAATCCGACCTACAGATATACCAAAGACAACATTCATCACTAAGTATGGACTATATGAGTTCATGGTTATGTCATTCAGATTGACGAATGCGCCAGCATACTTCATGTATCTGATGAACAGTGTGTTCATGGACTACCTCGACAAGTTTATAGTGGTGTTCATTGATGATATTCTTATATATTCCCAAAATGAGTAAGAGCATGAGGAACATTTGAGGAAGGTACTTCAAAGGCTATGAGATTGCCAGTTGTATGCCAAGCTTAGCAAGTGTGAGGTCTGGATCAGCGAAGTTCTATTCTTGGGCCATATTATAAACCGAGATGGACTAGCTGTGGATCCAAAGAAAGTAACAGCGATTCTGGACTGGAAAGCACCAAAAGATGTCCGAGGAATCAAGAGTTTCATTGGGATGGCTAGTTATTATCGGCGTTTTATTGAAGGTTTCTCCAAGATTGCCAGACCAATGACAGCCTTGCTAGCAAAGAAGGTTGAGTTCAAGTGGACCCCAGCGTGCCAAGAATCATTTGAGATGTTGAAGCAGAAATTGACAACAATACCAGTGTTGGTTTTACCAGATGTTCACAAGCCATTCTCAGTATATTGTGATGCTTCGTACACCGGACTGGGATGTGTGTTAATGCAGGAAGGGAAAGTAGTGGCATACTCGTCCCGACAATTGAAAGTTCATGAGAAGAACTACCCCACTCATGATTTGGAGCTAGCAGTAGTGGTTCATGCATTGAAGACCTGGAGACATTATGGGCAGAAGTGTGATATCTACACGGACCACAAGAGCCTCAAGTACATATTCACCCAGACAGAGTTAAACATGAGGCAGCGAAGATGGCTAGAGTTGATAAAAGACTATGATCCGGAGATTCATTATCACCCAGGCAAAGCAAATCTGAAGGCAGCGCAGTCCAGACAGCGAAGCTATGCTAACACCAGAAGAAGGGAACTCAGTTTTGAAGTGGGAGACCATGTCTACTTGAAAGTGTCACCCATCAGAGGAACCAAAAGGTTTGGAGTCAAAGGCAAGTTAGCACCTCGCTATATCAGGCCGTATCAGATTCAAGCAAGACATGGAGAAGTGGCTTATCAACTCAGCCTACCAGAGAACCTGTCCGCAGTGCATGATGTGTTCCACATGTCTCAGTTAAAGAAATGCTTGCGAGTACCAGAAGAGCAGTTGCCAATGGAAGACCTTGAAGTTCAAGAGGATCTGACATACGTTGAGAAGCCAACGCAGATTCTGGATACAACAGATCGGGTCACTTGGAGGAACACCATCAGGATGTAAAAAGTCAAATGGGGCCATCACTCAGAAGTAGAAGCAACCTGGGAAAGAGAAGATGATCTGAGAGCCAAGTACCCTGAACTCTTTGTTAGCCAACCCTGAATCTCGAGGGCGAGATTCTTTTAGGGGGGATAGGTCCGTAACACCCTGAATTTGGGGGTATAAAATTTCTTCCTTATGATCATCCAAATTCAGGTGTTACTCTTCTCTATCTCACTTTAGTTTCCATCTCTCTCTAGTTTTCTCTCTCTCTTTCTCTTTTAGTTAGAGTTAGTTGTATTAGTGAGGGATTATTTATTTTATTTTGCCCAAAACATATGAGTCATGGAATGTTGCATCATATTGAGCCTAAATATTCTTTGAAATGTTGCACATATTTGATTTGGTTTGAATTTGAAACTTGATTTGAATTTGAATTGAAAACCCTAGAGAAAATAAATAGAAAAGGCAATAGAAATTCCAGGAAAATAGGAAAAGACAATTCGGCCCAAGGCAGCCCATTAACTCCAGCCCGCGCGCGCCCACGCCCACGTGTCCCTGTGCCTGACAGGCGGACCCCGCCTGTCGGCGCAAACCCGAGCGCTCTCTCTCCCTCGCTCTATCGCTGCTCCGTGGGACCGACCTGTCGGCGCCGTTGCTCTTGCCCATTCCCGCTTTCCCTCTCTATGCCCCACCGACCCCACCTGTCAGCTCGTCCCTAAACTCTCGCCCACGATCTCCCCGCCGTCGACGCGCCCACGATCGCGCGTTCCCTGGCCACGATCGAGCCCCCGCACCCCTGTTGAACCCCGCGTCCTGCTCTCCCACCTCCCCTCTTCCATTTGTGCCCTTTGCCCAGCTCTCTTGCCCTCTCTCTCTCGCTCTGCCCATGTGAACCGAGAACCTCCGCCACCACCCACCGACGTCCACCGTCTGTTCCGTGGCCGCCGTTGCGCCCGTGCCCCGTCCAGTGCCACGGTAAGCTTCGCCTTGACGTCAGCTACTCGGGACACCCTTCCGTGTGCCCCTTCCCTCCCTAGTTCAGCCGGCCCGCGCTCACCGGAGTGGTTCTTGCGCAGCCGGAGCTCCGCCACCATCGCCCCGTCGCGTCCCTGTGCCACCGCCGTTGCCCTGTGCCTCTAGCGCTTCCCCTCAAGGTGAGCAACCTACCCGCGCCCCTATTTCCTTATGTACTGCACTGGTTAACGCACAATTGCTCACCGGAGTTGCCCCGCACCGTCATTCGCCCGCCTCATCGTGTGTAGCGCCCTCTGGTGCTCCCGTGCCAGCGTGGTGCCCTCGATTGAGTCCGCCAGATCCCCCTGTGCACGCCTAGGCCACCCCCAAGCCTCTGGTGCCCCACCGTGGCCGGTCTGCTCGTCTCCAGCGAGTTCCCGCCACGGGACCGAGCGGTGCCACCGCGCCCAAGTCCGCCCCCTGTCGTTAGATCTCGACCGTTCGCCCGAGATCGGACAATGTAGAGCTAACCCGAGTGGATCTAATCGTAGCCGCCTGATCCAGATCCAATCGTCTCTCCTCTCTCCCTCTCACCCGCGTCTCTGCCCATGGGCCCAGCTGGTCAGCCCACCTTGGCTCACTGACGCCCTGGCCCCGCTTGTCAGTCGCGTCCGTGCGCCCGCGCCCGCGTGATCTAATCTGGGCCATCGGTTTCTGATCCGATGGCTGAGATTACCTCGTACCCCTTCGCGTGGTTATTTTGCTTAAGAACCCCCTGGTTTTAGGAAATCAACCCGTTGTTTTCTGTTTAGCGCATAGGTCCTTGGTTTCTTTAGAATAGCCCCTGGTTTCTTGATGTAACTAAGTACCTTTCTGCTATTTAATTCAAGCATTGTGCGATGATGTCCAACTATGTAATTGCTGTGTATGTGAGTTCTGATCCTGGCACGTACATGGTTCGCATTCGGTTTACCTTCCGAAACCGGGTGCGATACATAGAAAACAAGGGTACATCAGGTTTTAGCTTGTAGGTGAGTGTAAAGAAGACTTGTAGGTTAGGTAAGGGAGATTTTTATTCTGGGTAGTGGATCTGACTCATCTGAAGATCTGTTTCCACTAATATCTTTCCTTATCGAAGTTAACCTTCTTCTTGAGTCTGATTTAGGGACCATCAATTGTGGTGTTAGATGCTATTATCTGAGTTGGGATAATAATTGTGGTACATGGGGTAGGTAGATTAAACAGAGTTTTACTTTGCTTTTGGGATAAACGGGTTGAGCAACCTATAACATTGACTAGGTCGTGATTTTATGGATGAGTTGGTCTAAGACACCAATTTAGGTTAAAACATATTTATAAGAATAGGATCCAATCTTATTTTCCCCGTATGATTTAACATGTTTGTCCATTAGGTTAGATCTGATCAGATTAGATGGGATCAAGATTAAATTGGTATAACCAGATTAGACTAGATAAGATCTACTTAATTTATTTGGAATAGATCATGTGTGTTACACTATTATGAGATAAGCAAAGTAGTTGGGATAAGTATGCTTATTAGGACAAGATGAGTCTCTAAGAATAAGTAATCTTTTGAGATTAGTTAGATCTATTGGGATAAGATGAAAATCTTTTTGAGATGAGATGAATCTATTAATGTAAGAGAGTATCTTAAAATTTTAAGATAAGATGGATCTATATGAAATACATACACTCTAATGGAGGATAATCTAAGTTGTTTAGTTTATCATGAATTTTATTTATTTATATTTATGCCTATACGTATATGTAGATGTAATTGTGGACATTACTCCACGACTTATCACACTCAATCAAAGATCCAAATCAAACAAGTATCATAAGAACAAACACTCAAGCATATAGATACCTATAAAAATAGTTTTGTTTTTGTTCCTGATAGTAGGTCTCCTATTCCTAAAGGTCACTTTGGGCACATGATTTCAAAAGTGTGAAATCCACATTTGTCTTTAGAAAGAAAAGGTAAGAATAATTAGAGTAAAGCGGAAATAGATGAGAAAAGATTAAGATGAGTTTAGAAAGAATCAGAGTAGCAAAGGTAAGTACACAATGGTTGTCCAGTTCTATCTAGGTTTTGTCCTACACTCAACATTCCTCTGATACCACTTCTGTCACACCCGGATTTAAGGAACAAAGCCGGGTGCATCTCATACATGCGCCAAAGAAGACAACATATATAATAATAGAGTGTATAGAGATAAATGTAACAATAATATCAGAGTACTTATTACATAGCAGAAGTCTTACAAAAAAAATTATAGATATAAATCGAACTAAAGTCCATCCTTGGCACCACAAAGTCAACTAGGAGACGCCACCTAGATCAGATTGAACTCCTCGTTGTGTGGCTCCTCTTGAACCATCTGTTCTTCTCCTGTGGGGGGGGGGTGAGACAGCAAGGGTGAGCTCACACATGTTCATCGCTCAACAAGTTGTGGGGAATAATGTGGCATGAACTCACCAAAGGTGGGAGTTCATGTGATGTGTAAAGCTGATCAACAATAGGGGTTAAAGCTAAGCATTGCTTTTAATAAGTTGGTCAAATTTTATTAGTAGTTACTAAGTGTAAGTAAATACCAAACAATAATAAGAATAATAGAACAAAATTAATAAATAATCCCATGCAATGCAAATGACAAATTGAATTTAGTTCCATAAATTAATCATGTGAGTGTCCGAGTCGCTCATGACCGTGAGCACGGCTAGTATACCAGTTTTACACTCTGCAGAGGTTGTACCCTGTACCCATAAGTCGTGTATCCTATGTCGCCAGGGTTTGCAAGGCCCTTAGACACTACCGAGGTGAATGGCTAGGGATCCACTACGAGGCCTTTACAAAGTTCCACTAGCTTCCAAAATCCCGCTACAGTTTATGGGAACATCACTTGCAAGAATCCCTAGTCTGACCGCCATTGCAGCAAAATCAACCCGAGAACCTCCCTGCATGCAACTCCCCTAGTGCCCTTGCCCCTTTCGGGTAAGGTAGTCTTCCAGTAGCTTTCCTAATTAGTCAGCCAAGGGCGTCCCATACCACCCTTGTGGTGGCACTGTTTTCCCGGGTGGTTCTCCATGTTCCCATTAACATAATGATCTTATCATGAACAGTAAATAATAAACTAATAACAAAAGTGTGAACATGAGTAATGTATATCTCTATACCCAAAACCACATAAAGCAATAGCATATACTATCCAAAAATTCAGGGATAAAACAAGGTATAAAGATAGCCAAAACTAGGGTAACCTATTGGATCCCATCAAATTAACCTATGTCGATCATTATGATTAATAAGAACATGACCGGGTAAAAAGGAAGTGATCAAGGGCACAACTTGCCTGGCACTTGAGAGCCCAGGTACCAGGATGATTCTTCAGATCCTCGTGACCTCGCGCTAATTTTAGCAATACAAACAAACATGGTATAGACAAAATTAACATCACACCAAACATAAGAGTAAACTGCATAGTAATGATCTACGTGTCGCTACGAGATCGTGGGATCGATAACTACTAAGATCGGAGTTGTGGTCATCAAGTTATGAGGTGATTAAATGATTAACACTAGGTTCTATGTTTATTTTATAATTCCAGAGAAAAGATAACCTAAAGTAGTAATTAATTCAACTTTAATCTAAATTATAAATTGATCATAGATCATCTTCTATTACATTAATAAGCAAATTAATAAGACTAACCAATATAAGTTAAATAACGATCTAATTATAAAAGAATGGGACATGGTATAATAAATGTTGTTATTGCATAGTAAATGTTTATACAAGACTAACGCAACTTGAACGGTCCAATTTGGAGTTAAAGTGGGGAAGTTTTGAATTTCCAAAGGTTTTATGTATTTGATACAAGATTAATTAGGAGATCAATTTTATTGTGGCTTTCACGTCAAAACAGTGGCACTAATTGATAAACAATAATAATACAAAATTATAGAAATTGGAATGGATTAATTTGGACTTCATATGAATTTTATATCAATTAAACAAGTTCTAGCATTTATTTTCATATTAAAAATCATTATCTAATTACTTTTACTAGGTTTTATAAATCTATGGACTGCGCCTCAATAACAGGAAAGCACTGGGACTAACGTATAAACTTTCCCTAGACTCAGAACAACTCAGAGGTGGACTGCGAGTTTATTAGCGGATTCCGTAGGATTTGTTTAGCTAAAGCGCGCGGCGAAGGGGTACAGGCGCGTCTGAACCGCACGATCCAAATTGGACGTGCGAGATTAGATCCAGGTTTAACGAAACGGTACGTGATCCCGGCCCTAGGATCCGCAATCCACAACCCAGATTCCACAATACTGTATCGATTCCTGAGCGTCCATCCACAGATCAATGGCTACGAGGTTTTCAGTCGAAACGTTACCCCTAATCGAATCCGGGCCGCAGGTCTCATGATCGACGGCAAGCAACTCGTCTCCTACCCCCGCCAACCCGACTGGCGGCGCTAACACACCGCACGGAGGCGCCATCGTCGGCGTCGAGTCAATCCAGCGTCCCAGACAATAATCCCCTCCCCCAGAACGTGCTACACAAAGATAGGAACAAGGCGAGGCGGTCGAGGGGTTTCTCACCAGAGGTGATGGCATGCGAGCCTCGGTCCGCGTGGTTAGGCGGATTCGCGGCGGTGCTGCAGTTCCGGTGAGAAATTCGCTGGATGCTGGTTACTCTCCCGGCTTCAATCCTGCCCGGCCACGAACTTCGTATCGAGGCGAATCTCACAAGCCACTCACTTAGGATGGAGTGCCGCCCGAGACACAGGTCGACGACGGTGGGTCTGAAAGTCAGCTAGAGGGGGGGGGGGGGGGTGAATAGGCAAATCTGAAATTTATAAACTTTAAGCACAACTACAAGTCGAGGTTAGCGTTAGAAATAAAACCGAGTCCGAAAAGAGAGGGCGAAAACAAATCACAAGCAAATGAAGCGGATGACAAGGTGATTTGTTTTACCGAGGTTTGGTTCTTGCAAACCTACTCCCCGTTGAGGTGGTCACAAAGACCGGGTCTCTTTCAACCATTTCCCTCTCTCAAACGGTCACCTAGACCGAGTGAGCTTTTCTCCTCAATCAAATGGGTCACTTAGACCCCACAAGGACCACCACAACTTGGTGTCTCTTGCTTTGATTACAAAGGTGTTGAGAACAAGAATGGGAAGAAGAAAAGCGATCCAAGCGATAAGAACTCAAATGAACACAAAAATCTCTCTCTCACTAGTCACTAAGTGTTTGGAGTGATTTTGGACTTGAGAGAGGATTTGATCTCTTGTTTGTGTCTTGGAATGAAGTCTAGAGCTCTTGTATTGAATGCACTATACTGAAAACTTGGATGCCTTGAATGGTGGTGGTTGGGGGGTATTTATAGCCCCAACCACCAAAATAGCCGTTGGGGAGGGCTGTTGTCGATGGGCGCACCGGACAGTCAGGTGCGCCACCGGACACTGTCCGGTGCGCTAGCCACGTCACCCAACCGTTAGGGTTCTGACGGTTTCAACCGTTGGAGCTCTGACATTTTGGTGCACCGGACAGTCCGGTGCCGCATCGGACAGGCACTGTTCACTGTCCGGTGCGCCTTTGGCGCCTGCTCTGACTTCTGCCGCGAACTGTAGCTCTGTCAGGGCATAGTGTAGTCGACCGTTGCTCCGCTTGGTGCACCGAACAGTTCGGTGGCACACCGGACAGTCCGGTGAATTATAGCGGAGTGCGCCTGGAGAAACCCGAAGGTGAAGAGTTTGAAGTCGATCCACCCTGGTGCACCGGACACTGTCCGGTGGCACACCGGACAGTCCGGTGTGCCATACCAGGGTTCTCTTCGGTTTCTTTTGCTCCTTTCTTTTGAACCCTAACTCGTATCTTTTTATTGGTTTGTGTTGAACCTTTGGCACATGTAGAACATATAATCTAGAGCAAACTAGTTAGTCCAATTAGTTGTGTTGGGCAATTCAACCACCAAAATCATATAGGAAAAGGTTTGACCCTATTTCCCTTTCAATCTCCCCCTTTTTGGTGATTGATGCCAACACAAACCAAATCAAATATATAAGTGCAGAATTGAACTAGTTTGCATAATGTAAGTGCAAAGGTTGCTTGGAATTAAACCAATTTATACTTTTCATTTGATATGCATGGATGCTTTCTTTCTTTTAATATTTTGGACCACGCTTGCACCACTTGTTTTGTTTTTGCAAATTCTTTTGGAAAATATTTTCAAATTTCTTTTGCAAATAGTCAAAGGTATATGAATAAAATTGCAAGAAGCATTTTCAAGATTTGAAATTTTCTCCCCCTGTTTCAAATGCTTTTCCTTTGACTAAACAAAACTTCCCCTGGAAGAAATTCTCCTCTTAGTGTTCAAGAGGGTTTTGCTAATTGAAAGAAGATCAAAATATTTTAGATACCAATTTTTGAAAACCTCCTCCTTAAAATATAGATACCAATTGATATAGAATTTCTTAGAGGAATACTAATTTGAAAGATACCAATTGAAAACTAGATTTCGAAAAAAATTCAATTGGCGTGGTGGTGCGGTCCTTTTGCTTTGGGCTAATACTCTCTCCCCCTTTGGCATTAATCGCCAAAAAACGGAGTCGTTAGAGCCCTTTTACTTTCTCTCGAATGGTATGAGTAATAAGAGTGAAGATTATACCAAAGTGGAGAGCGATGCGGAGTGACGGTGAAGGGTAAATGATACCGATATAGTGGAGTGGAAGCCTTGTCTTTGCCGAAGATTCCATTTCCCTTTCAATCTATGACTTAGCATAAGAATTTACTTGAAAACACATTAGTCATAGCACATGAAAGAGATATGATCAAAGGTACATAAATGAGCTATGTGTGCAAAGTATCAATCAAAGTTCTGAGAATCAAGAATGTTTAGCTCATTCCTAAGTTTGGTAAAGGTTTTCTCATCTAATGGTTTGGTAAAGATATCGGCTAGTTGTTCTTTAGTGCTAACATAAGCAATCTCGATATCCCCCCTTTGTTGGTGATCTCTCAAAAAGTGATACCGAATGGCTATGTGCTTAGTGCGGCTGTGTTCAACGGGATTATACGCCATGCGGATTGCACTCTCATTATCACATAGGAGAGGGACTTTGGTTAATTTGTAGCCATGGTCCCTAAGGGTTTGCCTCATCCAAAGCAATTGCACGCAACAATGGCCTGCGACAATGTACTCGGCTTTGGCGGTAGAAAGAGCTACTGAGTTTTGTTTCTTTGAAGCCCAAGACACCAGAGATCTTCCCAAGAACTGACAAGTCCCTGATGTGCTCTTTCTATCAATTTTACACCCTGCCCAATCAACATCTGAATAACCTATTAAATCAAAAGTGGATCCCTTGGGGTACCAAAAACCAAACTTAGGTGTATGAACTAAATATCTCAAGATTCTTTTCAGGACCCTAAGGTGAACTTCCTTAGGATCGGCTTGGAATCTTGCACACATGCATACGAAAAGCATAATATCCAGTCGAGATGCACATAAATAGAGTAAAGGTCCTATCATCGACCGATATACCTTTTGATCTACGGATTTACCTCCCATGTCGAGGTCGAGATGCCCATTGGTTCCCATGGGTGCCTTGATGGGCTTGGCATCCTTCATCCCAAACCTGATGAGTATGTCTTGAATATACTTGGTTTGACTGATGAAGGTGCCCTCTTGGAGTTGTTTCACTTGAAATCCTAGAAAATACTTCAACTCCCCTATCATAGACATCTCGAATTTTTGAATCATAATCCTACTAAACTCTTCACAAGTAGATTTGTTAGTAGACCCAAATATGATATCATCAACATAAATTTGGCATACAAACAAATCATTTGCAATGGTTATAGTAAAGAGTGTAGGATCGGCTTTACCGACTTTGAAGCCATTAGTGATAAGGAAATCTCTTAGGCATTCATACCATGCTCTTGGGGCTTTCTTGAGCCCATAAAGCGCCTTAGAGAGTTTATAAACATGATTAGGGTACTCACTATCTTCAAAGCCGGGAGGTTGCTCAACATAGACCTCTTCCTTGATTGGTCCATTGAGGAAGGCACTTTTCACGTCCATTTGATAAAGCTTGAAGCCATGGTAAGTAGCATAGGCAAGTAATATACGAATTGACTCAAGCCTAGCTACAGGTGCATAGGTTTCACCAAAATCCAAACCTTCGACTTGTGAATATCCCTTGGCTACAAGTCGAGCTTTGTTCCTTGTCACCACACCATGCTCATCTTGCTTGTTGTGGAATACCCACTTGGTTCCTACAACATTTTGGTTAGGACGTGGAACAAGATGCCATACCTCATTCCTCGTGAAGTTGTTGAGTTCCTCTTGCATTGCCAACACCCAATCCAAATCCCTTAATGCGTCTTCCACCCTGTATGGCTCAATAGAAGACACAAAGGAGTAATGTTCACAAAAATGAGCGACTCGAGATTGAGTTGTTACCCCCTTATGAATATCGCCGAGCATGGAGTTCACGGGGTGATCTCTTTGTATCGCTTGGTGGACTCTTGGGTGTGGCAGTCTTTGACCCTGTACTTCTTGATCATCTTCTTTGCCTTGATCATTGTCATCTCCCCCTTGATCGTTGTCCTCCTCTTGAGGAGGCTCTTCTTGATCTTCATTTTCATCATCTTGAGCTTGATCCTCATTTTGGGTTGGTGGAGATGCTTGATTGGAAGATTATGGTTGATCTTGTGCTTGTGGAGGCTCTTCGGATTCCTTAGGACACACATCCCCAATGGACATGTTCCTTAGCGCGACGCATGAAGCCTCTTCATCATCTAGCTCATCAAGGTCAACTTGCTCCACTTGGGAGCCATTAGTCTCATCAAACACAATGTCACAAGAAACTTCAACTAGTCCAGTGGACTTGTTAAAGACTTTATATGACCTTGTGTTTGAGTCATAACCAAGTAAAAAGCCTTCTACAGCCTTAGGAGCAAATTTAGACTTTCTACCTCTTTTGATAAGAATAAAACATTTGCTACCAAAGACTCTAAAATATGAAACATTGGGCTTTTTACCGATAAGGAGTTCGTATGATGTCTTCTTGAGGATCCGGTGGAGATATTACCGGTTGATGGAGTAGCAGGCGATGTTAATCGCCTTGGCCCAAAACCGGTCCGGAGTCTTGTATTCATCAAGCATGGTCATCGCCATGTCGAATAGAGTTCTATTCTTCCTCTCCACTACACCATTTTGTTGAGGCGTGTAGGGAGAAGAGAACTCATGCTTGATGCCCTCCTCCTCAAGAAAGCCTTCGATTTGTGAGTTCTTGAACTCTGTCCCGTTGTCGCTTCTTATTTTCTTGATCCTTGATCCGAACTCATTTTGAGCTCGTCTCAAGAATCCCTTTAAGGTCTCTTGGGTTTGAGATTTTTTCTGCAAAAAGAATACCCAAGTGAAGCGAGAATAATCATCCACAATACAAGACAGTACTTACTCCCGCCGATGCTTATGTAAGCTATCAGACCGAATAGATCCATGTGGAGTAGCTCAAGCGACCTTTCAGTTGTCATGATGTTCTTGTGTGGATGATGTGCATCAACTTGCTTTCCTGCTTGACATGCGCTACAAAGCTTGTCTTTCTCAAAATGAACATTGGTTAGTCCCAAAATGTGTTCTCCCTTTAGAAGTTTGTGAAGATTCTTCATCCCAACATGGGCTAGTCGGCGATGCCAGAGCCAACACATATTAGTCTTAGAAATTAAGCAAGTATTGAGTTCAGCTCTATTAAAATCAACTAAGTATAGCTGACCCTCTAATACTCCCTTAAATGCTACTGAATCATCACTTCTTCTAAAGACAGTAACACCTATATCCATAAAAAGACAGTTGTAACCCATTTTGCATAATTGAGAAATAGAAAGCAAATTGTAATCTAAAGAATCTACAAGAAAAACATTGGACATAGAATGGTCAGGAGATATAGCAATTTTACCAAGTCCTTTGACCAAACCTTGATTTCCATCCCCGAATGTGATAGCTATTTGGGGATCATTGTTTTTCTCGTAGGAGGAGAACATCTTTTTCTCCCCAGTCATGTGGTTTGTGCACCCGCTATCAATTATCCAACTTGAGCCCCCGGATGCATAAACCTACAAAACAAGTTTAGGCCTTGTTCTTAGGTACCCAAACGGTCTTGGGTCCTTTCACATTAGAAACAAGCACCTTGGGTACCCAAACACAAGTCTTTGAACCCTTGTATTTGCCCCCAACATATTTGGCAACTACTTTGCCTGATTTGTTAGTAAGCACATAAGAAGCATCAAAAGTTTTAAATGAAACATTAGGTTCATTTGATGCAACAGGAGATTTCTTTTTAGGCATTTTAACATGGGTGGAATGCCTAGAACTAGATGTCTCATTCTTATACATAAAAGCATGATGAGAACCAGAATGAGACTTCCTAGAATGAATTCTCCTAATTTTATGCTCAGGATAACCAGCAGGATATAAAATGTAACCCTCATTATCCTGAGGCATGGGAGCCTTACCCTTTACAAAGTTAGACAGTTTCTTGGGGGCATTAAGCTTGACATTGTCTCCCTGTTGGAAGCCAATGCCATCCTTAATGTCAGGGCGTCTCCCATTATAGAGCATGCTTCTAGAAAATTTAAAATTTTCATTATCTATCTCATGCCCATTAATTTTACTAGTTAGTTGTGCTATGTGATCATTTTGTTGTTTAATTAAAGCTAGGTGATCATGGGTAGCGTCAACATTAATGTCTCTACATCTAGTACAAATAGTAACATGATCAACACTAGATGTAGAGGGTTTGCAAGCATTTAATTCATCAATCTTAGCATGTAACATTGCATTTTCATTTCTAAGATTGGAAATGGAAACATTGCAAACATTTAAATCTTTAGCCTTATAAATTAATTTATCATTCTCAATCTTAAGGCAAGAAAGAGATTCATTCAATTTGTCAATCTTAGCAATCAAGCTAGCATTATCATTTTTAAGATTGGCAAATGAATCATCACAAACATTTCTCTTTTCAACCTTAGCAAGTAATTTGGCATTCTCAGTTCTAAGGTTAGAGATAGTGTCATGGCAAATGCTAAGCTCTTTAGATAATTTTTCACATTTCTCTACTTCCTGAGCATAGGCATTTTTTACTTTAACATGCTTTTTGTTTTCCTTAATAAGGAATTCCTCTTGGCTATCCAAGAGTTCATCCTTCTCATGAATAGATCCTACTAATTCATTTAATTTTTCCTTTTGTTGCATGTTAAGGTTGGCAAAAAGGGCAAGAAAATTATCTTCATCAACACTAGAACTACCCTAATCACTAGATGTAGTATACTTGGGGGTGGTTCTAGCTTGTACCTTCTTTTTTCTTGCCGTCCTTTGCCATGAGACACTTGTGACCGACATTGGGGAAGAGGAGGCCTTTGGTGACGGCGATGTTGGCGGCGTCCTCGTCGGAGGAGGAGTCGGTGGAGCTCTCATCGGAGTCCCATTCCCGACACACGTGGGCATCGCCGCCCTTCTTGTAGTACTTCTTCTTCTCATTCCTTCTTCCCTTCTTGTCGTCGCCCCTGTCACTATCACTTGATAACGAACATTTAGTAATAAAATGACCGGGCTTACCACACTTGTAGCATATTTTCTTGGAGCGGGGCTTGTAATCTTTCCCCCTCCTTTGCTTGAGGATTTGGCGAAAGCTCTTGATGATGAGCGCCATTTCCTTGTTGTCGAGCTTGGAGGCGTCGATGGGGAGTCTACTTGATGTAGACTCTTCTTTCTTCTCCTCCGTCGCTTTGAATGTGATGGGTTGCACCTCGGGTGTGGAGGTGGCGCCTCGCTCGATGATTTGTTTGGAGCCTTTGATCATCAATTCAAAGCTCACAAATTTTCCTATAACTTCCTCGGGAGACATTAGCTTGTATCTAGGATCACCATGAATTAATTGAACTTGTATAGGATTTAGAAAAACAAGTGATCTTATAATAACCTTGACCATTTCATGGTCATCCCATTTTGTGCTCCCGAGGTTGCGCACTTGATTCACCAAGGTCTTGAGCTAGTTGTACATGGCTTGTGGCTCCTCTCCTTGGTTGAGGACGAATCGATCGAGCTCCCCCTCGATCGTCTCCCGCTTGGTGATCTTTGTCACCTCATCCCCTTCGTGCGCGGTTTTGAGCACGTCCCAAATCTCTTTGGCACTCTTCAGACCTTGCACCTTATTATACTCCTCTCGACTTAGAGAGGCGAGGAGTATAGTAGTGGCTTGGGAGTTGAAGTGCCGGGTTTGGGCAACTTCGTCCGAATCATATCCTTCATCCCCTACGGATGGTACCTGCGCTCCAAACTCAATAATGTCCCAAATGCTAGAGTGGAGTGAGGTTAGGTGATGCCTCATTTTATCACTCCACATACAATAATCTTCACCGTCAAAAACCGGTGGTTTGCCTAGTGGGATGGAAAGTAAAGGAGTGCATTTGGAAATGCGAGGATAGCGTAAGGGGATCTTACTAAACTTCTTGCGCTCATGGCGCTTAGAAGTGACGGACGGAGCGTCGGAGCTGGAGGTGGATGGCGACGAAGAATCGGTCTCGTAGTAGACCACTTTCTTCATTTTCTTCTTCTTGTCGCCACTCCGATGCGACTTGACGCGAGGAGGTGATTCCTCCCTTCATTTGTCGTCGGACTCCCTTGATGGAGCCTTCCCGTGGCTTGTGGCCGTTTCCATCTCCCTCTTGGAGGATCCTCCCGACATCACTTTGAGTTGTTAGACTCTAATAAAGTACCGGGCTCCGATACTAATTGAAAGTCACCTAGAGGGGGGTGAATAGGAAAATTTGAAATTTATAAACTTTAAGCACAACTACAAGCCGGGGTTAGCGCTAGAAATAAAACCGAGTACGAAAAGAGAGAGCAAAAACAAATCACAAGCAAATGAAGCGGATGACACGGTGATTTGTTTTACCGAGGTTCGGTTCTTGCAAACCTACTCCCCGTTGAGGTGGTCACAAAGACAGGGTCTCTTTCAACCCTTCCTGTTGGGGGCCTTCGGCTTCCGAAGGTCCTCAAAAACAAGATTTAACAGTGTTTCTGGAGTATAATGTGTGAACAGGTATCTTCGGACTCGAGTCGATATCACAGTAGGAGAAGCCCAAATAATACGAAGGTTGATACAGCGCTGAAGATGTGAGCAGGAAAGCTTCGGCGTGGTAGCAGAAAAGGAAACCGACTTAAAGATGAAAAGGCTATTCAGACCTCGGTGGATTACTATAGAATTACTACCAAATGTAAAGGGCATGGATGTAATTTTATATGGGCTGTGTCCCGTGCCTATAAATAGGTGAACAGTACCCCGTACTGTTCACGCTGATTTGGCATTTGCTTTTGCGTCGTGCATGTACTTTCGTCTTCTTTCAAGCCAAAGGTACATTTGTAATTGGATATTATTTCTACTTTTCTATAATAATAATGCAGAAATGAATTGATAATAATACATAATGGTTTATGCTATCTTTTGTGTCTCATATGATTCCTTCTTTATTATTGTATGTTGAATTTATGAAGGCATGTCCTTCATAACCTTCGTCCGAAAATCATTATATCCTAAGGGAAATAATGCTTCGAAGGACGAAGGGCTTTAACGTTTAACATTTCTTGTGTTGCCTTGTTCTTAATTCATAGCATTTGAGAACAAGTCCCCAACATTGGCGCCCACCTCCGGTGAACTCACTTCCACTCTTTGAGTTTTGAACACCTTCGGCGATCATAAACCTTCGCTATGGCGCCGAAGAAAGCTTCAGCAACTGGGGCTGCAGCTCTGCAACCGCTAGACCCCAATCAGGAGACTCTCTCCCTTCGGGAGGCCCGAAGCCAGAAGAGGAAGGCTGTCAGCCCGACACCGCCAGAGGATGAGCTAGACCAAGAAATCAGAGACATGGAGATGCTTCATCAACAGGTGCAGAGGAAGAAGGAAAACATGGCCAGGCTAGCTGAACTGCAAAGGCAGATAGACGAAGCCTCTAAAGAAGTTCGTCATCTTACTCAGGATGAGCAGAACCGAAGGCCTCAGAATAAAGACCTTCATCAGGAGGGTTTCCTCAACGAAGATGACTGGTATGAGAATTTTCATCATGGAAATTTTGCTTTTGATGATGCTTCTCCTCTATCCGCTGAGCTGCAGGCTACACCTTGGCCTCCATCCTACAAGCCGCCTCAGCTTCCCATATTCGACGGCCATTCAGACCCGAAGCAGTTTCTGATGAGCTACGAAGCAACAGTATCTTCGTATGGTGGCAATACTGCAGTCATGGCAAAATCTTTTGTTAGGGCTGTCAGGAGTGTTGCTCAAACCTGGTATTCCTCCCTTCGGCCAGGAACGATCACTTCATGGCAAAAGCTGAAGGACATGTTGTTAACCAGCTTCCAAGGGTTTCAGACGAAGCTGGTTACTGCTCAAGCTTTATTCCAGTGCACCCAGGATCACGAAGAATACCTTCAGGCGTATGTTCGGAGGTTCTTGCGTTTGAGGGCACAGGCACCAACAGTGCCCAATGAAATTGTCATTGAGGCCATGATCAAGGGACTTCGGCCAGGACCTTCAACTCAGTACTTTGCTAGGAAGCCTCCTCAGACTTTGGAGAAGCTGCTCCAGAAGATGGACGAGTATATTCGTGCCGACAATGATTTTCGTCAAAGAAGGGAGGAGGCTTTCAGGTTTTCTGAAATGACCAGGGGCTTCGGAGGAAGATTTTATCCGAGGCATGTTAGGTCAATTCACAACTCTACTCAAAATGATGATAAGGGAAGTCAGCAGCAAAGGCCACAGTGCTCCTCACAGGCTTCGGGGCAACAGCAAAGCTCCTTCCGGCCGCCAGCTCCAAGAGGCAGAGGCGCCAGGGGCTTCGGCGGAAGGTTTGGAGATCAACCAAGGAGAATATTTTGCTTGTTCTGTGGAGAAAACAAGGGCCATACCACCAGGATGTGCCATGTTACCATCCAGAAGCAAAAGGAGATAGCCGAAGCTGCAGCACAACAGGCTCAGCCGAAGCAAATCATGCACACTGCTTCGTATCATTCGCCTTACATCCCAGAATATGTAGGCAACCACCCTGCAGTTTCTGTTGCTTCGGCGAGTCAACCTCAAGCTTCCTGGCAACAGCCTCCGCCTCCACTACTGCTGCAACAAGGCCAGCAGCCAGAAGGGGGCCAATATGCTCAACACCAAAGGGACTTCAGAGAACAGTCCGAAGCTCGCACAGTCAATAGCACTGTGCCAGAGTCGAAGCACATCTATTGACAAATATCCTACCTTGATAGTAGTCTCTTTCATTCAGTTTTATTTTCTGTGTAATAAAGGACATTTTTTAAATTTCATGTAATAGTTTCGTTGTTTGCCACAAGGAAAATATATTTTTTCCACAGGCTTAAGTTGTTCAAGCTTAAAGATTTGCGATAACAAGGAGGACCTTCGAATTATCAAAAATTCTTCGAAGCAACAAAAAGTCGTTCTAAGGAACGCAGAGTAAGTTTGCTGAAGTTACAAAAAGCCGTTCCAAAGGGAGCGCAGTGTAAGTTTTCTGCTCCAAAGTCGTTCCAAAGGGAATACAGAGCTTACAGCGAAAAATAAACGCTGATACCGCCTAAGTAAAAGGCGAAGCGCGAAAAGTCAACGCGAATACCGCTGAAAGTAAAAGGCGAAGAAGCTCCTAAGGGAGGCTTACAGCGAAAAATAAACGCTGATTCCGCTGAAGTAAAAGGCGAAGAAGCTCCTAAGGGAGGCTTACAGCGAAAAGTCAACGCTGATTTAAAAAGATTATGTGTTTTATTACAGGGATGTGCGTGTATCTTCGGAATAAATACCACTTTACATAGCATAACATCATCACATCATTTCGCATGGCATAAGCATCATACATCATGCTGCATATGGCACAAGAAGGGGACACAATATCGATCTTCAGAAGAATGTTTTGAAAAAGGGGAAAATCATGCTAAGTCACAAGGAGATACACTATTGATCTTCGGAAGTGTAGCTTCGGAAAATATCTTCACGAAGCTTGGATATTCTTCATCAGAACACTACGAATATTGTTGTGATAAATGAAAATTCTTCTTCACGAAGCATGAAAAGAAGGGAAGGTGTTTTTTCGTCAAAGACTCAAAAACGGTACGTATGTAAAATTTCATGCATCGTAAAGAATTGAACCATAAAAACAAGTATATTATATTCAGGGCTACAAGATGTTATACATATTACATTTCAGAAGTTTTTACAATAGCACTTAATCTTCTCTAAGTACAACTTCCGCAGCTTCGTTCAGGAGCCGATTAACAACTTCATCCATGATAGCTTCAGCCATCTTTTTAATTTCGTCGTCTCCTTTCAGGTGAGGGCCCGGAGACGCTTTAGTAGGATCTGAAGGAGGACAGGATACGACTACATTACTATTACAAATTGCGAACGAAGTTTAAAACCAAAAATTACAACACAATAAAAACCATTAGTTAATACCTATTTGCCATTCGGGCTCTGCGCTTTTCTCGGCAGCCTCTGCTACTTTTCTAGCATCATGGATGCCCTTTTCGCTTTTTTGGATAATTTCTCGGGCCATTTCTCGACCACCATTATCCCAGACATCGGTGAAAAATCTTACACCAACCATGCTAGCTTCGGCTGAAGGATCTTTTGCATCTTCGAAGGACAAGGTAGCTTCGGATTGCGCTAAAATCTTTACATGCTCGCAGCCCTTTTTCTCCAAAATGGTGGCAATCCCCCTGGCACCCGAGAAAGCACATATGTCTCCGCGGCTATTTAAAATTTCCTCAAAGGCTTCAGCTTCGTGATTAATCCATTCGATGGGACCTTCGGGGTTGCCTCTTGTAAAGTTTTCTTCGCTTGAGAATGCGCCGACGCTGGCGAAGCTAGCTTTCATCTTCTTAACACACTCCATAGATTTGTCATAGCATCTTTTCTTGGACGAACGAAGCTCTTCAACAGTTCCTTCTAAATGATTTGCCCATTGGTCGCTAAGTTCTCGCTTCGTTTCTTCAAGTATGCGTTCCTCTTTAGCTCTGGCCAGTTGTTTTCGAAGATCTTCAATTTCACGCTTCTGAGCCTCAGCTTGACCTTTGAAAGTAGCTTCGTCTTCTTTTATTATGTTTATCAATGAACGTAATATTTTATCTTTTTTGAGACCTTCGTTCCTTAGTTCAATTACTTCGGAACGAAGGTTGCTCAGGGCTATAACGCACCCTTCGTCTTCGGCATCTTTTTGGGCCCTGAGGGCATTGCTAACTATAAGGCCCTGCAAAGAAAAATGGGTGTGCGTCAATAAATTTAAGCAAACGAAAAATTTTGGTCTCAAGAAAAAATACAAAGATCTCATTTTTTGCACCTTTAAGCTATTGTACGCCAGGCTGTCGGCCAGTTCGTTTTTCGATAGCACCGAGAGCCCGTCTTCTAGTGTTGGGAATCCGAAGCTCTTGCTCATCTCCCGACAGACAGAAATCTCCTTGCTGTCAGGGAGACAATACAAGAAGTCTTCTTCTCCGCTACCGTTGAATATTAACGCCCCCTTTGGATATTTCAGTTTTTGGGCGTAAAGCTGGGCCTCTTGCTTTTCTTTTTCTGATAATTTTTTCCCCGAAGCATGTCGAACAATATAATCAAGGACTTTGGGGGATGCTTCGGGGGCAACAACACTGATTTCTTCAACAAGAATTGGCTCTATCATTTTTTCTTCCACGGTTTCCAAGGATTTTACCTTCGTGGGCTCTGAGGGCCCAGCTTCAGCCTCAGTTTCTTGCTTTGGAGCCTTAGTATCAAAAATTTCAGTTTTCGCTTCGGAAGTTTCAACAGTCTTCTTCGGAGTTGTGCTTGAGGACTTAATTGTCTCCAGAACATCTAGCACATTGACCATTCTTTTTCTTTTCGGAGTCACCGCTGGACCCTTTTGGTTTTTTATTATCTCAACATTTGCTGAAGGACTTAAAACTTCTGATATTTTTAATCCCTCAGTTGATCCTTTTGCTTCTTCCATTTTTTCTGTCGATGGCGCTTCGGCCATCTCTTTGGTTTCTGGTAACAAAATCTTTGGTTCTTCCAATTCTGTTCTTGTTGGCGCTTCGGCCATTTCTGCGACTTCTGGCAGCAAGGTTGGTTCTTCAGCCTCGGTGGCCGAAGAGGTCTCTCCGGTGAACTCAGGCACCGAGGCTGGTTCAATATAGCGTGGCCGATGTGTAAGGACCTTTATCCTTTTTCTTTTCGGTGCTGGCTCACTAGGGGCAGCTGCAGCTTCTTCTTTCGCAGAAGTCGTGCCTTTTCTTTTCTGCCCTCGAATGGGATAACGATAGTCAGGGTAGACGAACCCGATTGCGTCAAACACTCGGTTCAGTCTTTTCTTTTTCCGGCCTCCGAAGGCTGCTGACAATGCAGTATCTTCGGCCTTCGAATAAGCCCCAAGTAGACGAACCCGATTGCGGCCATACTCTGAAGGCAATATGCTCTTGGACCAAATCTCTCGTTCCAATAAAAGAACAAATAACTCCGAAGGCTCTCTGGCATTCTTCGGCAGCTTCATTCATTTCAACCTTCGGCCTCCGCAGGCCGAAGCTTTGCCAAATAGGGCGCATAATTATACCTTTAATATCTTCCCGTGATTTCAGGTCATTCTTCACATAAAACCATTCTGTCATCCAGTCGCCGGGCCATCTCTTCCGAAAGGTTGGCACAGGACAGCTTGACCCAGACCGAGAAACGAAACTGTAGTAGCCAAAATTATTGTGATACTGTTCCTTACCCCAAGGTTTTGTCTCGTATGATAATTCGTGTATGTTGCAGAAACTTTTCGCATCAGGTTCCAGACCTTGGCTTCTCACGGCCCACACGAAGATATTCAGCCTTATGATTGCTTCGGGGGTAAGTTGGTGAAGATAGACTTCAAATATTTTCAGCACCTCTACGACAAAGTTGCTCAGGGGAAATCGTAGTCTAGCTTTCAAAAAGCTTCGGTACACTACGACTTCATTTTCTTCAGGGTTCGGACAAGTCTTTTCTCCTTCGTCGACCCTCACAACGGACAAGTCCCGGAAATATCTTCCCCTCATGTTGACAAGATGATTTTCTTTGATACTTGATTTGCCGAAAACCGCATGGCTTGGTCGCCAAGGGCGATCTTCGGAGTCTTCACCACCACTATCCACATCATAACTGTCGCTATCATCAGTATCTTCAGACAAACCTTCTAAAATCTCTTTGGTGATTTTTTCCGTATTGGTCTTCGACATTGCTATAAGAAACCCCAGGTTTTTCTCTTCAGAGAGACTCAGCTTCATCTCGGCAGCAGCCTTCTTATCTTCAGACATCTTCGGAAACACTAAAAAACTGTTTTCAACGCCGAAGCTCAAAAACTTAAAAAGCTAAACAAGTCTTGGTGCGCAAGAGCTAAAAATTGAGTGAGCAAGAGCAGATGGCAAGAGAGCGTACCAAATGAGCTCGCGGTATGCTCTTATTTATACGCCCAGTGCGTTGAAAATTGGAAGACCCCGCTTGTCAGTGAATGTTGCTATTCTAGCAAAGGGAAGGTGTTTTTTCGAACCTTCGGCTTAAGGCCTTCGTCCATGTCGCAATCTAAATTTATTATTCTAACAAATTAATATTGCGAGGGGCTACTGTTGGGGGCCTTCGGCTTCCGAAGGTCCTCAAAAACAAGATTTAACAGTGTTTCTGGAGTATAATGTGTGAACAGGTATCTTCGGACTCGAGTCGATATCACAGTAGGAGAAGCCCAAATAATACGAAGGTTGATACAGCACCGAAGATGTGAGCAGGAAAGCTTCGGCGTGGTAGCAGAAAAGGAAACCGACTTAAAGATGAAAAGGCTATTCAGACCTCGGTAGATTACTATAGAATTACTACCAAATGTAAAGGGCATGGATGTAATTTTATATGGGTTGTGTCCCGTGCCTATAAATAGGTGAACAGTACCCCCGTACTGTTCACGCTGATTTGGCATTTGCTTTTGCGTCGTACATGTACTTTCGCCTTCTTTCAAGCCAAAGGTACATTTGTAATTGGATATTATTTCTACTTTTCTATAATAATAATGCAGAAATGAATTGATAATAATACATAATGGTTTATGCTATCTTTTGTGTCTCATATGATTCCTTCTTTATTATTATATGTTGAATTTATGAAGGCATGTCCTTCATAACCTTCGTCCGAAAATCATTATGTCCTAAGGGAAATAATGCTTCGAAGGACGAAGGGCTTTAACGTTTAACATTTCTTGTGTTGCCTTGTTCTTAATTCATAGCATTTGAGAACAAGTCCCCAACACTTTCCCTCTCTCAAACGGTCACCTAGACCGAGTGAGCTTTTCTCCTCAATCAAATGGGTCACTTAGACCCCACAAGGACCATCACAACTTGGTGTCTCTTGCTTTGATTACAAAGGTGTTGAGAACAAGAATGGGGAAGAAGAAAAGCGATCCAAGCGACAAGAACTCAAATGAACACGAAAATCTCTCTCTCACTAGTCACTAAGTGTTTGGAGTGATTTTTGACTTGAGAGAGGATTTGATCTCTTGTTTGTGTCTGGGAATGAAGTCTAGAGCTATTGTATTGAATGCACTATACTGAAACTTGGATGCCTCGAATGGTGGTGGTTGGGGGGTATTTATAGCCCCAACCACCAAAACAGTCGTTGGGGAGGGCTGCTGTCGATGGGCGCACCGGACAGTCCGATGCGACAGCCACGTCACCCAACCTTTAGGGTTCTGACGGTTTCGACCATTGGAGCTCTGACATCTTGGTGCACTGGACAGTCCGGTGCCGCATCAGACAGGCACTGTTCACTGTCCGGTGCGCCTCTGGCGCCTGCTCTGACTTCTGCCGTGAACTGTAGCTTTGTTAGGGCACTGTGCAGTCGACCGTTGCGCTGATAGCCGTTCCTCCGCTTGGTGCACCGGACAGTCCGGTGAATTATAGCGGAGTGCGTCTAGAGAAACCTGAAGGTGAAGAGTTTTAAGTCGATCCACCTTGGTGCACCGGACACTGTCCGGTGCGCCAAACCAGGGTTCTCTTCGGTTTCTTTTGCTCCTTTCTTTTGAACCCTAACTCGTATCTTTTTATTGGTTTGTGTTGAACCTTTGGCACCTGTAGAACATATAATCTAGAGCAAACTAGTTAGTCCAATTAGTTGTGTTGGGCAATTCAACCACCAAAATCATATAGGAAATGGTTTGACCGTATTTCCCTTTCAGGATCTTCCTCACTCGCTCCCGGCTACGGCCGCTTTTAACTCTGGTGTTTATGGCTCTTTGGTCAGCGCAATAGGGATGATGAGTGATTGGGGCTTTTATCGGGCAGATTAGGAGAAAGGGAGGGTTGAGGTCAACTGCCCCGGAGAAGCGGTGCCGGCATGCACGGAGTTCGTTGAGCTCCGGCGGGTGTGGAGTCCATGAAGACGACTCCCCTTCAGAGCGGGGCCCACATGGCAGAGAGAAACAATACAAACGAGTGCGAGGCTGAGCAAATGGCAAGCGGGCCAGCCCTGTAAGCGACCGGTCACTCGTACGTGCGTGGGGGGGGGGGGGGGGGGAACTAGGCAGTGGGCCCAGACGGTCGGCGCAGTGCTGAGGTGGGCTGCGAGCAAGGGAGAAAAACAGATAGGCCTAGAAGGGTGGCGGTCGGCCCAATTAAGTATTTTTTTTCTTTTATCTTTTCTTTTTTCCTTTCTATTTATTCCTTTTTCTAAATTCAAATGTTCAAGCCAAATTCAAATTTAATCTCCGATTTAAATTCAGTTCTGGTGCCACATTTGTACTTAGACTAAATGTTTTATTTGATCATACCCAAATGTGACAAAGTTATTCATTTATAGATTTATTTTATATTATGTGATATCTCTCTCACATTTTCAAATTCAAAATGTCCAAAATGAGTCAAATTAATGTTTTGATTTTCCAAATTCTCAAGTGCCATACTAATGGGATTATAACCTTCCTTGTTTCCAATATTATTATTTATTATTTTCCTCATTATGTATTTATAAATGGTTTCATTAAAAATTCTTTTCTCATTTTCTATTTTCTATTCACTTTTTTAGTACAAATTTCAATTTCAAATCCAAGATAAAGTTTAAGAATTCAAATTTTTAATACATACTCAAAATCAAAACCACCACTTCGTCAGCTTCGGGAAGAGGAACATTATTCTCCCCTCTGACCCTCACGATTGAGATATCACGAAAGTATCTACCCCTCATTGCATCGATCTTCCCTTGTTTAATAGTTGATTTCCCAAAGACAACATGACTCGGTCTCCATGGCCGATCTTCGGCATCTTCATTTCCGCTTTCCACATTGAAGCTTTCACTATCGCTAGAATTTTCAGATATCCCAGCTAACATCTCATTGGGAATCTTCTCCATGTTGGTTTTCTCCATGGCTCCGTAAAATCCGGTCAGCGCTGGGTCAATGATCTTCTTCTCGTCAGCCATTTGGACAATGGTTGCTAGAATGCCGAAGCTCAAAATCCAATCAAACTCGACGAAGTAAGGAAGGTTAAAATGGCAAACACAATGTGAGCAACTCAAATAGCACGAAAAATACTCACAACACAATTTTCTATTTATATACTCAGAACCCCACAGTTTGGTGAGTCCTGCAGGTCAATGTAATTCGCTATTCTAGCGTAGGGAAGGTGTTTTTTAGGACCTTCGGCTAAAGACATTCGTTCATGTCGTAGTCTAAATTTGTTACAAAGAAACAAATCAATACTGCGAGGGGCTACTGTTGGGGGTTTTCTTCCTCTGAAGGTCCTAAAAAACATGACTGACTATATGTTTTCAGTATGACATGGATTATTGCAGGAGGCTTCAGCTTTGGAATTAAGATCCTTTCTCGTGACAAGGGTAAAAATGTAACCCGAAGGTGATAAAAATGGACGACGAATCTATAGCCACAGAACTTCGGCTTGATGTGGTGACGAAGACCAAGTATAATGATGACTAAAAAAGGACAAAGACTATTTAGTCCTTAACGTTTTATGTTATGATTGTAGATGGATGACAAGGACATATATGTAATTTCACCCGGCTGTGTCCCGTGCCTATAAATAGATGAACAGTACCACCGTACTGTTCACGCTGAGTTGTAATCACTCTCCCACATTCACGCCTTCGAGCAAGCCAAAGGTATCAATGTAATATCAATAACGTTAAATATTTGTGTATGTCTTATGAAATACAAATATAAATGAATTAATAAGATCCAATCTTCATCTTTGTCCTTTCGTATTCCTTTTCACGTATTAAATAATGAAGGCATGACTTTCTTGATCTTCATCTAATGAGTATTATCCCTATGTGGAGATAATGCTTCAGAAGATGAAGATCCTTAATCTTTAACGATTGTGTTGCCTTGTTCTTGATTCATAGCATTGGAGAACAAGTGAACAACACCCCTCTTCATGGCAAACCGCCCATGTTCACCCTAGATGACCTCCATCTTTGTGATTTTGGTCGTCAAGTTACCTTAATGTGCGATGCACAACATGTCCCAAATTTCCTTCGCATTTTCAAACCATTTACTTTGTTATAATCTTCCCTACACAAAGAGGCAAACAAAATAGTAGTAGCTTGGGCATTTCTATGAATAAGTTCTTCTACTTCTACCTCATTATAGTTCTCATTATCTACATTAGGTATATTAAAACCATTTTGTACAATGCCCAAATGCATGGATGGAGCGAAAAAAGATGACTACACATTTTGTGGCTCCACCATGAATAATCCTCCCCATCAAAGTGAGGAGGCTTGCTTAGTGGAATTGGGCATTGGAAGAACGAGAAATGCTAGAATAATTTAAAGGAGTGTGGTTGAAAGAATTTTTGATCGTATTTTGTTGGAATAAGAATCATACTTTTGCGAAGTCATCAAAGATGTAAATGTGTCACTCTCATAGTAGATGGTTTTCTTGATGTGCTTCTTCTTGTTCCCGTTCTTATTTTTGCTTGATCCTGAGTCGATAGGCTTCTCGCCTTTGGGCTCGTCGTAGATGGGGATCTTCTCCTTCTCGTCATGCACATCAGCCACCTTTCCCTTCCCTTTGGAGTCAAACTTTTTTGATTGTTAAGCCCAAAATGAAGAGACCAGGTCTGATAACAATTGAGAGCACCTAGAGAGGGTGAATAGGTGATCCTGCAAAAACACAACTGCAAACACAAACTTGGTCTTCAATTAGGAGTTAGCAAAACACTAAACCAAGTTTGAAGTGAGAAGAAGAGAGAAAGTCCTATTTTTTGATTGCTCTTTCAAGATATAAAATAGACTAAAAGCAATATTATAAGTGAATTTTGAGAACTTAGGAAGAGGAAGAAAAATCACAAACAAATAAGCATGCGAGACACAATGATTTTTCTCGTGGTTCGACCAAGCCTAAAATGCTTGCCTACTCCAAGTTTTGGTGTCCCAACGAACAAGGGTTGCACTCAACCCCTCTCAAGTGATCCAATGATCAACTTGAGTGCCATTGTTTTCCTTATATCAATATGAATCTCCTCGCAAGGAATCTCCACAAATTAGTCTCTTGCAGTCATACACAAGAATCAGAGTTAGAAGTTAGATCATAGCACAAGAAAGGGGAAAGAGTACACACACAAGAGCTAGAACCAGCCACACAACACCAGAACATGATGCCAAGCGCACAAACACAATGAGTTACAAGAACGACTCGAAAACTGCGCTCGAATCTCATTAGAATTGCTAGAAGTTGTTCTTTGAGTGCTTGGGAATGGAAGGAGTGCACCATGGGGTCTTTTTTATAGCCCAATGCAGCCCCATAATCGTTGCTCCTTCTATCTAAAATATGTTGAAAATCTGTTGTCTATGGGGGCACCAGACCAATCTGGTGCGCCACCGGCATATGTCCTTGTGCACCATCTCTGGGATCTAGCAGCCTCCTTCCTTCTAAGGAGCGCACCGGCCCGGGACCGCCACATGTTGCTTCCTCGAGAAGTAACCGTTAGCACCCGAAGCTAGTCGTTACTGGGCAGTCTGACATGCCACCAGACCATGCATAGTAACCGTTAGCACCCGGAGCTAGCCGTTATTGGGCAGTCTGATGCGCCACCAGACCATGCATAGTACCGATCAAGTGAATTTTATAATTGAAATTTTTGAGACCTCACTTTTTATCCGTACAAGTGGTCTGGTGCACACGGACTCAGTCTGGTGCCCTGGGCCACTAAAAAGCCCAAGTTCCAGGCCCCTGCGGACCCGGTCCGGTGAGGCCTAGAACAACCCAAGTAAGGCTCGTTTGAGTCTAACTTTTTCAATTCTTTTTGGCTATTCTTGGGAGCTTCCCTACAACTTAGACAAACATGATTAACACATAATCCAATTGACTAAGGGTGTGTTTGGCTCTGCTTTTGAAACCTGCCAAAGGGGTTCAACTTTTTCGTAGTTACATTGAAAAAGCAGCTCTTCTGTAGTACAAATTTGAAAGCAGCTTGGACCCTGCTTTTGCTGCTTATTGAAGTTCGTTATATTAATAAACAGACACAATAAATTGGAACTAAAATAGAATTAAAATATCTAAGTGTTATAATAAATTAAAAATTATTATTATTAAAAAATATTACAAAATGAATTAAAATATTTTATTTATTTGTAAAAAATATTAGGAGCACAAATGTGAAATCAGTTTTTAATTAGATATATTGATTAATAGATATAGTTAAATAGAGTGTGTATAAACAATATACCATTTGTTTAGAGTGGCCAACTCACAGCAGTTTGATCCAAACGACTTTCAGGTTTTTGCTCAGAGCAGTTTTTTCATAGCAGATAGATCACACCAGCTTTTTCATAGCCGACATCTAAACCAGACGCACCCTAAATATAAAGAACTCACCTTTTTACTTTGTCTTTCACCAGGATTTACATTTTGGCTCAAACTAAGTTTTGGAATCACTTTTCTCACAGAATTGAGTTAGAGATCAAACAAAAGTGCTAAACACATAGTATTAGGTATATGCAACTTATCTAAGTATTTAAATCTCATGGTTTTACCATTTTACCCAAAGTTGCACTTTATAGCCTTCATTTTAGATCTTTAGGACTTAGTTCCTTCAAATTGCCTTTAAGTAGACCGGTTCTCATACTAATATCAAACTAGTTAATCCATGTTGGTGTGTTGGACACTTAATCACCAAAACATGTAGAAATAGCTATGTAGCATATTTCCCTTTCAGCTCACATTTAGCAAAGCAAGCATTTGTAGCAAACTATTCTTGGCCTTCTCATGTCTACATCACTTGTACACATATGGTTCATGCAAATCAGTGCCCTATCAAGGAAGCACTGCAACATGAAACTTGCAGCCTTGTATGTCTGATCAATAGCTAGTTCTCGTTGAAATGAAGTGTGTTCTTTTCAAACGAAAGTATAACATGCCCTTGATAGTAGTGTTATGCATGCCATTTTATTGCCTCATGAATCCCACATATTCTTGCTAGTGTATTATGGATATCACACACTCATGTACTTCGTGGATGTCACATACTCTTGCTAGTTTTTTAGATAATGGAAAATGTCCCGTCTTTTGGCCTTTATCATTGAAAAGGTCTCAGAGCATGTTTATTACAGATATAAAACTCAATGGAAAAAATAAGATTCATCTTAGCAAGATAGCCAAAACACAAAAGGTCATCCGCATGAAGAAAGAAGTCAATTGCTCGTGATTCTAGATGTTGGCAAGCTTGAACTAATAACTCCCTTTGCTCATGCGTTGCAACTAAGCTCAAAATCGTAGCAAGTGTGTTCCCTTGAATAGAGCCTACAAGTAAGATCTGGGTTTTCTATTGTCAAATACATAGTCAGTCCTTGTAAGCCAAATCACCCCAACAAAGAGAACTCTCTCTCCAGTTAATAACATAGCATTATTTGTGTGACACCCCATGTGTTAACCAACTATTGAATAAATGAGCACAACTCATAGGTGGGGGATCCCAAAAACAATATGAACAACACGCCATATAAATTTAGCGTAGTGACAATCAAAGAATAAGTGTTGGATAGATTCTGTCCTACTACAGAAATTCACAATCCTTACTACCATTCCAATTCCTTTTAGATAAATTATATTTAGTTAGAATAACTCCCCTTTTCAAGTACCATAAGAAAACTTTATTTTTTATAGGAATTTTCCCATGCCAAATTTCCTACATAACTTTCACGCCATTATTCATAAAAAATTATACATTGATTTAATAGAAAGAGGCATTTTTATGCAACCTACACATAAAGCAATCCATACCCTCGCTTGTACTAAAATTTAACACTCTCGCAACAAGATGGTTCTACTCTCTTAGCTTATTCCCAACCAATGATCTCCTAAAGATATATTTAGTGGGGCCTCATTATGCACATCTGCCAATGTTGTGTGTTTATGTCTAACTGTATTGAACCGATTTGGGTACTGGATCTTTAACTCATGGTTCTCTAACCACTTGTGCTCCTAGAACCTAATATGGTTACCACTACCTAGCTTGAACCTTCCCATACCTAGGAAAATCTCTTTTATGCCCATAAACTCTTCTAGAATTGAGAGTCATTTTGTTTTTTGTACAGTTGGCCTAGAGTTTTGTTACTAAGATATTTGTTTCTTAGTAGGTTTGGCCAAATGCCATCTCCATTTAGAAGTTTAAATAGCCATTTACTTAAAAAGCATTTATTTTTTATTTCTAAATTTTGGACCCCTAATCCACCTTGTTCTTTAGGCCGACATAACAGAATCCATTTTTATCAGCATGTATTGTTTTGTGATTGTCATTTTGCCAAAAAAAACCTTGACCTAAAGTACTTAATTTTCTTGAGGACTCCCTTTGGAATTGGGGTGAAAACAATCGATAACAGTCAGAAAAATCATGTCACTGTTTTCACCCGTATATTTTTTGTTCGGTTGGAATTGGAAAACGAGAAAGTCGAAAATGAATTATGGCTAGTAAATTTGACATATCAAAAAACTGATAAATTTGGACAAAATATCTCGGAGTATATCAGAAAACAGTAACGTACATCGGAAAAACTCACAATAGATGAGTCCTAACCACACACAATTGTTCATTTACATCCACAAACAAGTCTCAATCACATAAATACATAATACATGGTCATATCCACACACAATTGAGCATACATGTTGACTCATAAGTTTTAACCAGACAATATATAAGTCTTAAACACATATTGTTTATTCGTATCCACATACACGTCTCAACCACACAAATACACAATACATAGTCTTGACTACACACAATTGATCATACATGTCCATACAAAAGTTTTAACCATGTAATACATAAGTCTCAAACACACGATACAGAAGTTAAATTACATAATGTTTACAAATGAAGAGTGTTTCAATGCAAATTGTTTAAATTACATGATGTTTAATACAATCTTTTATGAGATGTTTGGTTTAAGAAATGACTACTATCGATAAGTAATAAGATGATCATACAAAAATTAATTATTTACTTGTGAACAATAAGATGAATTTCCCAAATATGAGAAATTACTGGATTTTCCCTAATTTGAGAAATATGATAAATTAACTGATTTCCCGAATACGGGAATTTACCGGATTTTCTTGAAAAAACTAATAACGGTCAGTAAAGATGTCTCACCGTTTATCGTACCGTTTTTGAAACCCATTATCTTGTTTTCGTACCATTTTTCATATATCCCGTTAAATTTGAAAATGGGTGAAAAAATCCAGCAAACGGTACCCAAAAATTAAAAGATTTTTACGGCTTTTTTATTCTTATTTGGGACCTCAAAAAGATAGTATAAACATAGCTAAGCTTGATAAGTCCGAGTTTAGCAAAAGTAATCTTCCACCACTAGAGAGCATCTTGATTTTCTAGCTACTTAGTTGCTTCTCAATCCTTTCTTCTCAAAACCTCTAATCCATGTTTGTCAACTTTCTATAATGCATTGACAAACCTAGCTTACTGATAGTCACCTAGAGGGGGTGAATATGTGACGCCTGAAATTCACAACTTAAAAGCTAACTTGACCCAAATTAGATGTTAGCACAAAAATATATCAAGTCGGAGTCAGAAGGGAGAGAAGTTCTTTCACTTGATTTCTCTTTTAGATGCGTGGTTATAACTTAGAGCAATATCACATGTGAACTCAAGGAGTTAGAGTAAGAGAGGAGGAACAAATCGTAGATAGAGTAAAACACAAGAGACACGACGATTTTTACCATGGTTCGGTCAAGTATCAAATGCTTGCCTACTCCACAATGTGGTGTCCCAAAGGACAAGGGTTGCACTTAACCCTTATCAAGTGATCCAACGATCACCTTGAGGCCATGGTTCTTCCTTATAGATTGTCCTCGCAAGGATCTCCACAGATCAGAGTCTCTTGTAGTTGTACATAGTTTATGGGAGATTAAACTTCAAAGAACAACAAGAAGGAGGAGTAGAACACACACACACATGAGCAAAAATGTAGCACACAACCAAAGAATACTGATCTCGAGAGCACACTCTCACAAGAATGTCTAGAACTACTCAAAACGGTGCTCGAATCTCCCTAGATTGACACAAATCTGTTGTGGTTGAGTATGAGAGTGATGTGTAGAACTTGTGATGCTTGGGTACTAGTAGAGGGGGGATAGGGGCTCTATTTATAGCCCATGTGGCCAAAAGAGCCATTGGAAACCACCTAGTAAAATTGCCTTTTGTAGGACCACCAGACCGGTCCGACATGCCACCGAACTGGGTTTTGTAGCCCCGACTCCAAGATCCTGATTGGCCCTTTTCTCCTTTGGCTCGCATTGAACCGGTCCAGTGCACCACCAGACTGCCCCATGTCACTGCCCATTGGAGCCCGATGTAGCTATTGGAGCCGAGTTTGGTGCACTATCGAACCATGAACAATGAAGGTCCAGTGATTTTTAAAGAGAAACCCTAAGACTAACTTATTCCACGTAGAAGAGGTCTGGAGCATCAGACACAGGTTTCGATGTGCTAGACCGCCAAGCCAGGCTATAGGCCTCTCTAGTAAAGTGGGTTGGCGCTCCACCGCACCGGTCCCGTGAGCTAGGCCGCCTAGTCTTCTCTATGAGACTCTCTCGTAAACCGGTCCAGTGCACCACTAGAGTGGTTCGGTGATCGTCAAAGAGCTGAACGTAGGTGCTTTTCAACCAAATCTTTTTCTCTTTGACTTGGCTGGTCTTAGGAGCTTTTCTATGACTTAGACAAACATAATTAGAGTATGTTTGACTTGCCTAAGTCATAAGTTCATACCTTTAGCTAATACCCCTTTGAGTTTTCTTGTTTCTGCTCAAAATGAGTCCAAGTATGCACTTTTCCAAAAACCGAGTTAGAGACCAAAAAAGTGCTAAAGACATTACAATAGATGTGTGCAACTATAGATGGCCAGCCGGGCCGGGCTAAACGGGCCGGCCCGAAGCACGGCACGGCCCGTAGTGCCTGGGCACGGCACGGCACGGCTAGTGTCGGGCCCGTGCCGGCACGGCCCGATAGGTAGTGCCGTGCCTGGGCCGAGCCTCAGGCACGCTGGGCCGGCACGGGCACGGCACGATTAGCCCCTAGGCACGGTTAGGCACGATTATACATGATTAGATCCAAGCACGAGTAGTTAGCTGTGTGTTGTACTCTTTTTTCTTATATAGGGTTTTCTCACAAGGGTGAGTTTTTATCTAAATAGGTTTTTAATGAGTCAACCATTGCACTAAACAGTTCAATATTAGCTATTTTAGTATGTTTTAACTGTGTTTGTGAATATTTGACTAAAATTCTGTGGTATAGTGCTAAACGGGCTATATGGGCTAAACGGGCTAAACGGGCTAAACGGGCCGGCACGGCACGGCTAAGCAGGCTTAGTGCCGTGCTTGGGCCTGGCCTTAGGCACTAGTGCCGTGCCGGCACGGCACGGCTATTAAACGGGCTAAACGGGCCGTGCCCTAACCGTGCCGTGTCTGGCCGTGCCCGGGCCGGGCCGTGCCGTGCCGCCCATTTGGCCATCTCTATGTGCAACTTATCCAAATGTTCAAACCTCATTGTTTTACCTATTTTCATAAATTTCTACTTCCCTGCCTGGTTTGAGCAGCTCTGAACTTCACTTTAATTAATTTGCGTTCAATTGAACATATGCTCATAAACTTAGAAAATAGTTAGTCCAATATGTTGTGTTGGACATTAATAACCAAACAATATGTAAATGGCTTATTTGCCCATTTCCCTTTCAATCTCCCCATTTTTGGTGATTTATACCAACACAACCAAAGCATAAAGAATATGACTAACTCAAATCCAGTTTGCAAATCCGTATTGGCCTAATGAATGCAAATTGAGCTCAACTAAGTTGGTTTTGAGTATTTGCCACGTTTGGACCAATTTAGCACCACTTAGGCTTTTTTATTTTGCAAATCAAATTCTTTTCTAAGTTTGGAGAACTTCTTTCTTCGAAGGATTTACAAGCTTTTAAACCCCTTTTGCATAAGATAAAAGAGCAGATAAAATAGCTCCACCTTTTTACAAAGATTTTGCAAATGGTTCTCCTCTTAGCTTCTCAAGAGGGTTTTCACATATAGATACCAATACATACCAATTGAAAATCAAATCCAGACCTTTTTGAAAATTAGCTAAGTGATTGATCCATTATGCTTTGGCCTATACTTTATCACCCTTTAGCATTAAGCACCAAAACGAAGAAAGTCAAATGGCATGTCTACACTACTCCAAAGAAATAAACAACTAAAATGAGAGTAGTGCAAACCGAGTGAACTTGGAGTCTTTTTTGATACCGAGTGCGCAAGTGCCTTGCTCTAGTCCACCATTTCTCTTTCTAACCTTGATACTACACACATTATCAACTCTAAAACAGTTAGTCTCAAGGAGGTCTACTTGTAGACTATCCTCCCCCTAAATGTGTGCATCCAAAGCACTTGGACTTATGAGATTCGAGGATGATTTTCTACAACTTGACCTTGATAAACACATGAATATGATATAAAGTACAAAATTAATAGCATGATCAAGGTATAATCAAAATGTGCAATGTGTGTAGTACTCAATCCATGTTCTGAGAGTTTAAGATGTTTAGCTCACTCCTCAACTCACAAAATCTTCTCTCATCAAGAGGCTTGGTGAAGATATCAGCTAATTGGTGATGGGTGCTCACATGGTCTATCATGATATCTCCCCTATGTGAGTGATCTCTTAGAAAGTGGCGCCAAATGTCTGTGTTCTTAATGTGGTTGTGATCAACGGGATTCTTCACAATGCAAATAGCACTTTCATTATCACATAGGAGTGGGACTTTGCTCGAATTGTAGCCGAAGTCCAGAACAATTGCGCACAACAGTGTCCGACAACAATGTACTTGGCCTCAGTGGTGGATAGGGCAACAAAATTTTCCTTTTTTGAGCTCCAAGACACGATGGATTTTCCCAAAAACAAGCAAATCCTGGATGCACTCTTCCTATCTACCTTACATCTGGCATAGTCAGCATCAGAATATCCAACAAGATCAAAGGTATACCCCTTTGGATACCAAAGCCCGAAAGAGGTGTGTGTACTAAATAACTTAAGATTCTCTTCACAGTCCTAAGGCGACATTCCTTAGGATCAGATTAGAATCTTGCACACATGTAAACTGATAACATAATATTCGGTCTAGATACACATAAATAAATCAATGATCATATTGTGCTAACCATATTGTTATGTGTGTATAACAAAAAAATACCTTTTTAGTAATAAATATGTCAAAAATCTAGTGGAGAAAGAGGCTTTGGCCAGCCCTTAGGTCGCAGTTTCAAACAATTCATATATTAGTTTTTCTGTTTATTTTTATCTAAGATTTTACTTATTTATTATGAAAAAATTCTATTGTGGTAACCATACTGTTATGTGTGAATAACATGTCAAACATGAAAGCCTATGTGGCAAAGGGACCTGCCCTTAATGGTGGGTAACGTGAGCTAACATGGATAATAATATTTTTATAAAAATATATAATATGTTTATGACATATGCACATTGTCATACAAAATCTTAACAATTACAATGTTGAGAAGGCTATGCCGATTTATCCTTAAGATGATTTCTATATTGTCATATAAAATTGTCACAAACATGATGTTTGAGTATGTTATGATGATTTTAATGACAAGGATTAAATTTTCGTTACTATACTGAGCCATCTTCTAAAAATCGTCATAAACAAGGTGGCCTAATGACGAATTAATCTATTGTCATTGACTATTTGTCATAGAAGGCCATAAGTGTTGTAGTGGTTCCCATAGGCAACTTGATGGATTTAGTGTCCTTCATCCCAAACTTCTTGAGGAGATCTTGTGTGTACATCGTTTGGGAGGTGAAGGTACTATCTTAGAGTTGCTTCACTTGAAATCCAAGGAAGAATTTCAGCTCCCCCATCATATCTTAAATTTCTACATCATTATCCTACTCAACTCCTCACAAGACTTTTGATTAGTAGAGCCAAAAATTATATCACCAACATAAATTTGGCATGTGAACAAATCATTATTATATGTCTTTGTGAATAGAGTTGGATCCATTTTCCTGACTTTAAAGTATTTAGCAATTTGGTAGTCTCTCAGGCATTAATACAATGCTCTTGTTTCTTGCTTAAGCCCATAGAGCGCCTTTGAGAGTTTGAACACATGGTTAGGGTACTCACTATCTTCAAAACCAGGTGGTTGCTTAACATAGACCTACTCTTTTATAGGTCCACTGAGGAATGTGCTTTTGATGTCTATTTGAACCAGCTTAAAACCATGGTGAGTAGCATAAGCTAATAAAATACGAATGGACTCAAGCCTAGCTACAAGTTCAAAGGTTTCATCAAAATCCAAACCCATGACTTGTGCATAACCTTTTGCAACAATCTCGCCTTGTTTCTTGTCACCACACCATGTTTGTCCTGTTTGTTGCGGAAGACCCACTTGGTACCCACAACATTCTGTTTTGAACGTGGCACTAAAGTCCATAGTTCATTCCTCTTGAAGTTGTTGAACTCTTCATGAATCTCCATCATCTAGTCCAGATCCTTCAAGGCATCCTCAATCCTAAAAGGCTCATTAGAAGACAAAAAGAGTAATGCTCACAAAAATTAGCAATGCGAGAACGAGTGGTTACTCCCTTGTTTAAGTCTCCTAGTGTCGGTGTTTGGACTCAGGGTCCTTAACCAACTAGTAAATAGCGTGGCTAGAATCTAGATGGCGTGCGAGTAGACACAAGCGATTTATCCTGGTTCGGGCAATGCAAGGCCCTACTTCCAGCAAAGGGGGATTACAAGCACTGTGGGAGAGGGGAATTCCCCAAGTCCCTAGAACTGATTGAGGCAAGTGCCAATATCGATGACTAAGTGGAGAGCTGAGTGTTTGTCTATGTATCCTGCTTGTCTGTCTGTGTCCCCCTAGAGAAATTCTTCTACCCTATTTATACACGAAGGGGATGTCCTCAGTGAAGCCTGGTGTTGTATTCGAAGGAGTGATGTTGTCACACCTGGATTTAAGGGGTAAAGCTGGGGTCGTCTCATATGTGTGCCAAAGAACTAGCGTTGGTCAAGTGGCCCACGGTTCAGCAGCGACGCGCGAGAAGGTGAAGCTGTCTGATGCAGTTGGCCCATCCATCAGCAAGTCACTAGGACGTGCGGCGCATCGGGTGAGGATGACACTAGGCCCCATTTGATGGCGTGCGCCCCAACCCCTGGACAGCTCGGCGGGAGGAGTTGGGCCGACCAATTTCGGCCCTAGGCACCGAGGAGGTTTCTTCTTTTCTTCTTTTATTTTCTCTTTTATGATTTCCATTTTCTTGTTTCTTTTTTTCTTCCAAAATGTCAAATTCAGTGTGAATTCATTTCAAATATTGTCTTCACCTTTCAATTGTCACAAACCAAAAATACCAGCATGGGATGCACATCTTTTAGTTTAATCCTATTAATTGGTTATGCAAGAAGAAAAGGAAATACAATAAATCCCCCCAAGGTTCCATGATCCCCAAGACACTAACATAGAACCATATTTATTTATTTTTCTCTTATACACATTTTGGGCTTTATAGATGCCTTGACGCCCTGCAAGCCGACGTGACGGTGTACTATATTGTTGACTTGTGCCTGCTGGTTTCCTGCTGAGAGGCGAGGCATAGGCCGAATGGTTGTCCGTACGCCGAGCCCCTAGGGAGAGGCTGCCCATACCGTACTTATTGTAACTGCGCCAGGGCATGGGCTAAAGGCCTGCTTACGGGGTGCATCGGCGTCCTTGCGTGGGATGACGTCGAGATTCGCTGTTGTGCTTATCGAGGTCAGAGCCCTGATCGGGCGAGGTGGAAGTCTTCCAGAGGTGTTGGACGAGCCATCCCTTAACGTGTGCCACAGTTTGGTGGAGTGGTCGTCCGTCGGATTCGCGGTGGAGTAGGTGGCCGAGACCGAGCTCGGGCGAGGCGGAGAATTCATCCGAGGGCCGAACTCATCATCGGGCGAGGCAAAGAAATCGCCCGAGGGCTGGACTCGACGTCGGGTGAGACGGAGATTGTGCCTGTGGGCCAGACTCAGCGTCGGGCGAGGCAAAGATTTTACACCCGAGGACTAGTCTTGTCACACCCGGTTTTGGAAGGTAAACCGAATGCGAACCATGTACGTGCCAGGATCAGAACTCACGTACACAGCGATTACATAATTGGACATCGTCACACAATGCTTGAATTAAATAGTGGAAAGGTACTTAGTTACATCAAGATGTCCAAGACATCCACATAGTCTATTACATAACCATTGTACAACATAATTATCAAAGTGCGGAAATAAGAAACGTAGATGCTAAGCCTACACAGGCAGCTGACTGGGGGTTTGCCACTAAGATAAACTAGAACTCGTCGTATTCCTGGAACTCCTCGAAGTCATCCATGTTGATAGCTTCACCTTCTGAGCACTGAGAACAGTGGGGACAACCTGGAGTGGGGTGGTTTGTAAAGCAAGGGTGAGTACACTTCAACGTACTCAGCAGATGTCCCGTTTGGCTAAAGTGGACTAGCTGTATGTGGAGTTAAGGTTAAGCAGTTGCTTTTAGTTGGTCAAGTTTTATTACTATAAGTAGAGCCAAGTTTTAGTAATAACCCAGTTATTACCCAGAGTCACTCCCTCCAAGAGGAAATACCAGAGATCAGGATTATGATCACCATTGTTAATCATCATCATAAAAGTAACCATTGTTCTTCTAATCGAAGAGGATCCCAATGCTGCTCATAACTGCGAGCATGGCTGATATACCAGTTTCTAACACTCTGCAGAGGTCGCACACTTTACCCACAAGTCGTGATTCCCATTCTGCCCGGGGTTCTAGCCTCCCCATTGATCACTACCAACGTGACCTAGCAGGGTCTCACTATGTAGCCTTTACAAAGATTTCCTAGAGGACATAGCCACCCGTTATGTTTCTCCAGTTTGATAAACACAGTACATCTCCCCAAAGGAAGGGTGACTAACAAAACCAAATCAAAGAACCTCTGCAACCAGCCTCGGCAGAGCAAGTACTGTGCTCGGACCCCATTGACAGCCCTACAGCGAAGCCAACTACTCCTCTGGTTCCTCTAATTAATCAGCTAAGGGCGTCCCATTCCACCCTCATGGTTGCACTGTTATCCCGAGTTGTCACTCCCCAAACAGGTCCTTATGGAGAGGCACTCAGGAAAGAGTTTGAGCCCCTAAAGTAATCACAAGGACCCCAGCGGGATAACATCATCGTATCATAATAGATCACATCATGTTCATTGATTAAGTTTAAGCAATAGCATAAGCTAACCATGATTAACCCAAAAAGGTAAACAAGGGGAAGGTAAATGCAGACTAGTCAATCCTTAAGTTTTAGTAATGTAATGCGGGACAATGAATTATAAAGTATAGTAGGACATAGTAGGTATGAGGACACTTGCCTTCACCAGTTTGTTACTCAGGGAGGTCTCCAACAACACACTCAGGAATCTCGGCCTGCTTGTTGTCTAAATAAAGCAAGCATACATTCAATACATTTGAAAAGTACAAATGAACACCACACCAAACATGTACAAACATTGGAACACATCTTAAAAAGACACAATACTGGTATAATGGATTCAAAGTATAACATAAACTATAACCTACATTAACTTTGTTTGAAAATAGATTAGGGCCTGTTTGGAAATGCAGTTTTGAAATGATGTAGTTTTGAGATACTATAGTTTACAACTGTACATGACAAAAATACTACGGTATTACTTTACCACAGTAAACCCATAGTATTCCTCAAAACCGAGATCTGTTTGGTTCGATTGGAAAAACAAAGTATATGTAGAGAGAAGAGAAGAAAACTGAGGTCCTGAGTGGAGTTTCGAAAACTCCAAAAATATCACGGTTTCAGGTAAACCATGGTATTTAAAACTGTGTTTTCCCTGTACAAACCAAACACCTTTTGTGTTCTAATACTATAGTATCATCAAATACCATAGTATTGTTTCAAAACTGCAAAAATACTACGCTTCCAAACAGGGCCTTACTATTTCTCCTAAGTGTTATTGACAGGTACAAAATCATAGATCAATTTATTTCATGGTGACCTAAGATTTAGAACAGAGATGAACTTATGTAATACCTATTATTAATCTCACAAGCTCAAACAAGTTCAAATCTCTAAGGTTCTCCTTTTATTTATTTTATTAAATAAATAAAACATACATCTACATTAGTTCATATTCAATCCTAAACATTAGAATGAGTAGACAGTGAGTGAACCTATTTTATTTAAATAGAGAATAATTCTATGAACATTTTGCAATTTGAATCACTAAATTTGGAGTTCATATGCAAAAGTTATGAAATAAACAAATTTGGGAATTCAAAATATGAAATTAGGGTTAATTCTGTGATTATTTAAAAGTCTAGGGCTAAATCTGCAAGATTACAGGGGCCTGCGCGCGAAAATCAGGGACGGCGGGTTGATTTCCTAAAACCAGGCGGTTTCTTAAGCAAAACAGTCATGCGAAGGGGTATCGGGTGAATCTAACTGTTGGATTAGAAACCGACAGCCGAGATTAGATCTGCGGCCGAGGGCACGCGCGCGCGGGCGGGCGAGCGCTGACAGGTGGGATAGGGAGTGTCAGCAACAGAGGGGGAGAGCGCGCTGACCGAGCGGGCCCAGCGCCAGAGGGGGAAACATACGGCTACAAGGGTCCGAAGGGGTCCGAGCCGTTCGATCCAGATTGGACGGGGAGGGGTCCGAAGGGGTCCGAACCGTTCGATCAAGATCGGACGGGGAAAAGTCAGACCGGGAAGGGCGAGCGGCTGCGGGTGGCGCTGACAGGCGGGCCAGGGCGTCAGACGCACGTGCGCGAAGTGGTATCCCACGGTTCGGGCCGTTCGATCTGAATCAAACGGAGGGGATCAGACCAGGAAAACAGATGGCTGCGGGTGGCGCCGCTCCTCTCCGTGGTGGTGAGGTCGCCGGAGTTGAGGCAGGCGCAAGCTAGGGTGGCTCTGGGGTCACCGGAGTTGGGCAGAGAGGAAGAGAGTGCCACAACGAACTCGATGGCGGGGAAGAGGCCACGAATCCACGGGCAGAGAGGGGAGAACGGCGGTGAGAAAGTCTCGGGCGGGCTAGACAAACTCCGGTGAGCAATTCCGGCCACGAGGAGGGGACTCAAGGCACGCTAAAGCCTTGGCTGGCTTCAGCAGGGACAGGGGTGACACAGAGAACTACTCCGGTGAACTAGACCGGGCTGAAACGGCCGAACACCGCGCGAGCACGGCGGACCGCCGCGACCGAGCATCGGCGAAGGCGAAATTGGATGAACACAGGGCGCAATAAGGGAAATTGGGCACGGGGACGGGTGTCTCACCTCGGGGCGGAGCTCGGGGAGGCTTGGAGCAGTCTCCGGCGAGCTCAATGGTCGAGAACACAGGCGCGGGTCTCCGGCGGCGTATGGCGGCGTGGGCAGAGCGCGAGAGAGGGTGAAGCCGAGTGAAATGAGGTGAGGGGTGTGCACGGGGCACTGGCGGGGCTCTAAAAAGGGAGCTGGGCGAGTGGGCGGGCGTCGTGGCCGAGAAACCCGGCGACGTGCGCCAGTGCGCACGCGTTGGTCCATGGCGGGCGCGACGAAGGCGGAACTGACAGGGAGGGTCCACGGCGCTGAGATAGAAATGGGGACACGCGGGGGCAACGGCTCAGCACTGGCGATCCGGTCCCGCAAAATAGAGAGAGGGAGAGCGAGCGGGCGAAGTAACTGGCACCGACAAGCTGGGTCCACTGGGCAGCGAGAGAGCGAGGGAGAGCGCGCGCTCGGGGTTGCACCGATAGGTGGGGCTCGCCTGTCAGGCAGAGAGGGCGCGCGGGCGCGGGCGCACGCGTGCTGGGCTTAATGGGCTGCCTTGGGCCGAATTAGCTTTTCCTATTTTCCTAGAATTTCTAATGCCTTTTCTATTTCTTTTTCTATAGGGTTTTTCAATTCAAACTCAAACTAGGTTTCAAATTCAAATCACTTCAAACTTGTGCAACACTTCAAAGAATATTTTAAGCTCAGCATGATGCAACATGTCATGACCCTTAATGTTTTGACAAAAATAAATAATTATCCTCCACTAGTTTAGGCTATTTCTAATCAAAAGGGAAAAAGAGAGAAAGAATCTAGAGAGAGAAGGCCTAGAGTGAGAAAAGGAAGAGTAACACATGATTTTGGGTGATAATTAGAAAGAAATTTTATACCCCCAAAATCAGGGTGTTACAGACCTATCCCCCTTAAAAGAATCTCGCCCTTGAGATTCAGGGCTGGCTAGAAAGAGTTCAGGGTACTTGGCTTTTAAATCATCTTCTCTTTCCCAAGTTGCTTCTTCTTCTGAGTGATGACCCCATTTGACTTTGCACATCCTGATGGTACTTCTCCAAGTGACCCGATCTATTGTCTCCAAAATTTGAGTTGGCTTCTCAATATACGTCAGATCTTCTTGAACTTCAAGATCCTCTACTGGCAACTGCTCTTCTGGCACACTCAAGCATTTCTTCAATTGAGACACATGGAACACATCATGCACTGTGGACAAATTCTCTGGTAAGCTGAGTTGATAAGCCACTTCTCCACGTCTGGCTTAAATCTGATACGGGCCGATATAGCGAGGTGCTAACTTGCCTTTGACTCCAAACCTTTTGGTTCCTCTGATGGGTGACACCTTTAAGTAGACATAGTCTCCCACTTCAAAACTGAGTTCTCTTCTTCTAGTGTCAGCATAGCTTCGCTGCCTGGATTGCGCTGCCTTCAGATTTTCCCGGATCATCCTGATATTCTCTTCAGCTTCAAGCAAAATCTCGGGGCCGAATACCTGTCTTTCGCCGGGTTGATCCCAATGCAACGGAGTTCTGCAATTCCTCCCATAAAGTGCTTCGAATGGTGACATCTTCAAACTGGCTTGGTAGCTATTGTTGTAAGAAAATTATGCATATTGTAGCCTCTTGTCCCATCCTAACTGGTCTTGCAAAGCACAAGCTCTCAACATATCCTCAAGAATCTGGTTGGTTCTCTCAGTCTGACCATCCGTCTGCGGGTGATAAGCTGAACTGAACTTCAAGTGCGTACCCAAAGCTTCATGTAATTGCTGCCAAAAGTGGGAAGTAAACTGGGTGCCTCTATCCGATATTATCTTCTTTGGAATACCATGCAAGCACACAATCCGAGACATGTATAACTCTGCCAACACTGCACTGTTATAGGTGGTCTTGACTGGTGTGAAATGGGCCGCCTTTGTCAAACGGTCCACTACTACCCAGATGGAGTCAAAACCAGCTCGAGTGCGGGGCAAACCGACTATAAAGTCCATCCCAATCTCATCTCATTTCCACTGTGGAATCTGCAATGGCTGCAACAAACCTGTTGGTCTCTGATGTTCTGCCTTGATCCTCTGACAACTGTCGCATCTGGCCACATATTATGTTATCTCTCTTTTCATACCATACCACCAGAATCTCTTTTTCAAGTCTTGGTACATTTTCTCGCTACCAGGGTGTATAGAATACGCTGTCTCATGAGCCTCTTTGAGAATCAGTTCCCGGATCGAGGTGATGTTGGGAACACACAGCCTATCTTTGAACCATACCACTCCTTCTGCATCTTCACGAAAATCCTTGCCTTTTCCATCTATGATCAGCTGCCGGATCTCGTTGATTTTCTCATCATCCTTCTGACCTTTTCTGATATCTTGCTCTAGAATGGGTTCCAACTCAATTGTCACTCCTTGAGTGTTATTCAGAAATCCGAGACTCAATCTGTCGAATTCCTTCGCTAGCTCGTATGGCATCGGGTGGGCTACCAACATATTGACATGACTCTTTCTACTAAGAGCATCTGCAACCACATTTGCTTTGCCTGGGTGATAATGAATCTCCAGCTCATAATCTTTGATCAGCTCTAGCCATCTTCGCCGCCTCATGTTTAACTCTGACTGAGTGAATATGTACTTGAGGCTCTTGTGGTCCGTTTAGATATCACACTTCTGCCCATAAAGATAGTGCCTCCAGGTCTTCAATGCATGAACCACGGCTGCTAGCTCCAGATCATGAGTGGGGTAGTTCTTCTCATGAATCTTCAACTGTCGGGACGAGTATGCCACTACTCTCCCTTCCTGCATCAACACACATCATAGTCCGGTGTACGAAGCATCACGGTACACTGAGAATGGCTTGTGAACATCTGGCAGAACCAACACTGGCGCTGTGGTTAACTTCTGCTTCAACATTTCAAATGATTCTTGGCATGCTGGGGTCCACTTGAACTCAACCTTCTTTGCTAGCAAGGCTGTCATTGGTCTGGCAATCTTGGAGAAACCTTCAATAAAACGCCGATAGTAACCGGCCATTCCAATGAAACTCTTGATTCCTCTGACATCTTTTGGTGCTTTCCAGTCCAGAATCGCTGCCACTTTCTTTGGATCCACAGCTAGTCCATCTCGGTTTATAATATGACCCAAGAATAGAACTTCGCTGATCCAGAACTCACACTTGCTAAGCTTGGCATACAGCTGGCAATCTCGTAGCCTCTAAAGTACTTTCATCAAATGTTCCTCATGCTCTTGCTCATTCTGGGAATATACAAGAATATCATCAATGAACACCACTACAAACTTGTCGAGGTAGTCCATGAACACATTGTTCATCAGATACATGAAGTACGCTGGCGCATTCGTCAATCCGAATGACATAACCATGAACTCATATAGTCCATACTTGGTGATGAATGTTGTCTTCGGTATATCTGCAGGTCGGATTCTGAGCTGATGGTAACCTGACCTCAGATCTATCTTCGAGAACACACTGGCTCCTCTCAATTGATCAAATAAGTCTTCAATTCTGGGCAGGGGGTACTTATTCTTGACAGTGACTTCATTCAAGGCTCTGTAATCGATGCACATCCTCTTCGTGACATCCTTCTTCTCCACAAATAACACTGGGGCTGCCCAAGGTGAGGTACTTGGCCTGATGTAGCCATTCTCTAACAACTCATCAATCTGCTTCTTGAGTTCCACCAACTCTGGTCTGGACACTCGATAAGCTCTCTTGGAAATAGGAGCGGTGCCTGGGATAAGCTCTATGGAAAATTTAACCTTCCTTTCAGGTGGCATGCCTAGTAACTCCTCAGGGAATACATCGGGAAATTCTGACACAACCCTAATTGTTTCAATCGGATTGGACTCCTTATCATCTACTGATAAATGGTGACAAGCTCCTTCTTCTAGTTTAGATAAGTATAGCTTGGTTACTACTTCCTTTCCGGATGGGGATACCAACTTAACTGTTCTCTTGTCACAACTGACAGTGGCTTGGTTTCTGTGTAGCCAATTCATCCCTAGGATGACATCTAACCCTTGAGTTCCCATGACTACTAGGCTAGAGGGGAAGGCTATCCCCCTTATTTCAATCCTTAAATTTGGACAAATCCTATCAGACTGAACTTTCCCCCCAACTGAATTGACTATCAAAGGTGGGATCATTGGTTCTATGGGGATGTTATGTGATTCTACCCAAGATGTAGAAACAAAAGAATGTGTGGCACCAGTATCAAATAATACTTTTGCTGGGTAGGATTCGACTGGAAACATACCTACTGCCACGTCCTGAGCATCCTGGATTGCTTCGACCTCCAGGTGGTTCACCTTTCCACGGTTGTAGGCCTGACCACGGACTCCTGGCGCTTGCTGTGGTGCTCCTTGTCTTGCTGGGGCATTGACAATTGGCGATTGCTGGGCTACTTTCTTTGGACAATTCTTCGCCCAGTGATTTTGTTCTCCACAGTAGAAACATGCACGACCTCCTACTTGTGCTGGGGCTGCTTGGCCATTCTGGTTGGTTGCCGGGGCAGGAAGACGAGCTACCTGGTTGTTCTGACGTTGGTACTGATTTCCTCCCGGCTGAGTGTTCTGACAGTACTGCTGCTGATGAGGAAACTGCCTCTGGTACTGCTGGTGGTGGTGCTGACGCTGATGCTGGTGCTGGTGACCTTGCTTGAATTGCTGGGGCGAGTTGCTCGAGTAGCGAGGACGGCTGCTACTCCCAACCTGAGGTCCACCAATCTTGCGCTTCCTATCCTCCATCTCCTGACGCTTCCTTTCATTCATGATTGCTCTGTCTATCAGATGCTGGAAGGTGGGGAATGTGTGGTTCATGAGCTGGTAATGGAGGGGATCAACCAATCCTCTCAGAAAGCGGTACTGCCGTTTGGCATATGTGTTGACGTCTTCTGGGGCATAACGCGACAGCTGCAGAAACTTGTCCTTGTACTCGCTGACGGACAGGGGACCTTGCTTCAAGGCGAGAAACTCCTCCTTCCTCACTATCATCAGTCCCTCGGGCACATGGTAGCGATGGAAGTTGTCCTTGAACTCCTCCCAAGTGATAGCTTCAGGGTTGGCATGGGTGGCGAGGTAGGATTCCCACCAAGACTGTGCTGCTCCCCTCAGCTGTCGGGGACCATACAACACCTTCTCACGGTCGTTGCACTAGGCAGTGTGCAACTCACGCTCCACGGTACGTAGCCAATCTTCCGCATCTATAGGATTTGCAGAGTGGGCAAAGACAGGGGGATGGCCCCTCATGAATTCTGCTCGCTTGTCTCTGGGCACTTGAGGCATCTGGACTTGCACTGGAGGCTGAGGAAGTGGTGGCTGCTGCTGAGCTTGCTGCATCGCTACTAATGTCTGACCAATTGCCTGAACTGCCTGGGTCTACATCAAGAACATCTGCTCAATAGTCATCGAGGGTGGCGGTGGCAAATGCTGCTGCGGAGCTGCCTCCTCTTGGGATGCCTGCTGCTCTGGCTGAGCACGCCTCGAACCTCTACGCCTGTTCTCAAACATCTGGAGGAATCACACACATATATCAAATCTGACTCTGCAGTCTTTCAGCATAAGAAAAGATGTATAGAAAATCTTCATAGAACTGAATAATTGACCATGTTCACTGATAGCTTCTCAGATAAAGAGGGAAGTGGAAATAAATGGATTACCCAACTAAATAACTGACTTTATTAATAACTACACCAAGTTACAGGGGATACCCACACTTTGGTGACAATCATTACAAAGATACAACTTCATTACATGTTCATCATGACAAGCATCCAACAAAAGATAACCAAACTAACTCTAACTAAGACTGACTAGACTAAGACACTGAATTAAGCATTATTACAGACTCCAACTCCATCGATCTATGGGTCTAAATCTATGCGAGTCCTGCAGTCTCGGGTACCATAGTCGAAGCGACCAAGGGGCGGTGAATGGTAAGGGTGCTGAATCCCGACAGGGGCGGGAGAACCACCATCCAGATAGTGGCGTGTTGCGCACTCAGCACGCAATTCCGCAACCTCCGCCCGAACCTTGCCCAACTCGTCAAGGGCGTGGTCCAAATTGTGTTGAGCACGGTGACCAAGTTGACCATGCTGCTCAGCCTGGGATTGCCCTCACCCACTGGCGAGACAATCACACCTCCAGCACTGCCGGTCGAATGGCGAGGGTAGTATTTCAGGTCAAGGCCATCAGCTACCCCGCTGAACAACGAGCAATACTGAGAAAGTGCACGTCATGTTGCATCTTGCATGGCTGCCTCGGCAGTGTCCCTCTCAGTGACAGAATAGTGCTCTGAGAAGGCCTCTGCACCCCGGAGATCATCGTCTGGATGGCGCACCAAGCAAGTAGCCTCCCACTGGTCCAGGTATAGCCCGCGACGATGCTGGTAGACTACACAACGGTACTCGATAGACCAAGTGTGTTGGTCAAAGGCCTGACGCAGCAAGGTATCGAGAGCGTCGTGGAAGTGACACCCGCGAGCGGCGTCACGAGTGATGGGTCTAGCGCTCCATCCATCCAGCTCCGGCTCCTCCGAAAGCTCCGTGTCTTGGCTCGAACGGCCACCGGCGTCATCGTCGTCTCCGTCTTCGTCAGGGTCTCCTCCAGCAGCCGGGATGCCCTGAGGTGGTGCAGGGGGCATCTCTGGCCGAGGTGCAGGGGAAGGAGGCCTCTCAGACTCCACCTCCTGCTGAGGCAAGGGGGAAGAGTCCTACTGCTCCTGGTCCTGCTCCTGCTCCTGGTGTCAATGCTCCTACTCCTCGTGCAGGCGACTATGCAGTCTCTCCAGATGACTGGACTGACCTGACACCGTGCGACACAGGGGATGCTCCGCCAGTCGAGAAGGCAAATGTAACACCCCAGGTGTTGCCATGGCTGCAGCACACCTTGGCACTCAAGACTATGATCACATGTGGAAGAACTTAAGGAGCAAAAGTATAAGGGGCTTTGGAAACTAAGTTTTTACCAAGAGTTGGGAATGACCAAAGGCATTACCCTAATTGTGTGCAACTATCACCTTGGGAGAGGGGGAAAGAACCCTAGGCCTCTCTTAAACCCTATCTCCCAAAACCATGGATAAGAGGGGAAAGAGAGTGAGCAAATGTGCAAAACATGGGTAATCTTTACCCAAACCCTAAGCAACATTTTAACCATCAATTAGGGGAGGGAAATATTACAAAAAAGGCCCCTAGGGAAACCCCATTTCAAATCTCCAAGTGGAGAGAGAGCTAGAGCTCCCTAATTCCCTCTAAGTCCCATTTTAGCCCTAAATCAAAGATCAACCGTGTTCACTTTAAAAATGGCGCCAAAACCACTTGGGTTCTATACCAAAAATGTGCAATACCACTTAGGGCACCCACTGGAAAAAGTTGAGCTCGAGACTCGGACGTTTGACATGCCATGGCATGGCTTTTGTCGTGTTATGCTCAGTATGACACACCTGTTTTGGCACCCGAAGATCTCCCTCCCTAGGCCGTATCTGCCCCGGCGTCTCACAGTTGAGTGACAGCCCTAGGTGCCAGGAAGAGGTCTGCGCCGGACTTTTGCAAAGATTCGCACGTTTGCGACCTCTGGCGACATTTGAACACTGGAAGAAACAAACCGCCACGTGTTCGACGCCGTCTGCCGCGCCAGAGCACGCCCGCGCGCGCGCCCGCGCCGCGCCCAAGCCAAGCCAGTGCCCTGGTCCGCGTCCGCGACTATAAAACGCCCAGGAGCCTTGGCCGTACCCCTCCGCACGCGCTCAAGCCTCACCGGAGCTCAGTTCGCCGCCGTTTGCCCATACACGACGTGCCCGCGGCCACCCGAGCCCCTGCCACTGTAGACCGGCCAGCCCAGCCATTCCCAACCCCGTCCAGCCCTTGGAGAAGACTGTGCACGTCTCCGTGAAGCTCCCTGAGCGAGGAATCGGGCTCTGCTTCACCGGAGAGGCCGGCCCAAGGTCACCGGACTTCAACCGACCGCCGGCAACCGTGGACCGAGGTACACCGTGCGCCTCTCTTCGATTCCTTGCACGGTTAGACTCCTTAGACCTCCACGAAGCTCCCTATGCCCTTGGATTGAACTATGCCGCCGTGGATAGGCCGGAGCACACGCCGCCGACGAGCTCGCCCACCTGCTCACGTGGACCGGGCGATTCCGGCCATCCCCGACGACGAGCCGTACCTCGACGTGATCGCCAGACCCTCCCCGAGCCAACCCTACCCTTCGCCGGACCTCCCTCGCCGCCGGTAAGCCGCGCCACCCTTTTCTTTCCCGCGGCTACTGTTTCAGTTGAGGGAGGGACTGCGGGTGAGAGGGAGAGAAACCCAGGGGGTTAAGTGAAAGGTCAGAGACTCAAGTGAATAGTGCCTTAAGGGTAGATCTGCGAGGTTTGAATTGTTTTAAACCCAGGGACCTCGGCGCAAACTGTTTTTCCAGGAAAACTTAATTAAAACCTAATTTAAATTCAAACAGAAACTTTAAAAACCCATAACTTCTGTTTGGTTTATCCAATTTTGGTCAAACCAATTTTGCCAGACTCTAAATCATGTAACCTATTTAGGAAAAATATAAAACCCCTTGGTGCTGTGGAAAACTTAAAAGTTCTGATTTAATGTTAACTTTGGCCAAAAGCTAAATAATAGTAAGAAAAATAGTTAGGCTATTTGACTAAGGTTAGGAAAATTTGGAGAAGTTTATATTCACCTACTAACCTGTTTAAAAATGTTAAATCCCTCTGTCCATTACATTTAAGTTAGTTTTACCCTTTATCCTAAAATATGCTTAAAGATGAGGAAAATAGAAAATACAACTTAATTAATGAACCAGAGAGCACTCCTATTTTTGTTGAGGTACTTATTCAATGTAGTTCACTGGAAAAATATATCATACCCTGGTTTAGTACAAATTAAGTAGGATATCTTTTATTTTATTAAAACAAGGATAACTTAGAAAAACCCTACCAAAATGACCCCAAGTTAAACACACCCCCACCATTGGGATAACTATTGTTTTATTAGAAAGAACCTAAGAAAAATATGAAATCTGCTGTTTGACATTTTTCAAATAATAATGTAGTAGAAAGTGCCTTTTTGACATTAAACTTGGGAAAATCATAGCTAAATAACCACCCCTTAGTTTCCTGTGATTTTTAGCACAAAGACCTATTATTACCAGAGGATGTCAACAAAAATAACCTTTAGGACAGAACCTACACCTAACTAGGAGGTGTAGTGTGAAGTGGCCCTTATTGCCTAACTTTTGTTATTTTTGTCTAAGGCCTAACTTTTATACTTTAAGCCTCAAATTCTTAAAACAAGCTAAAATAGCTAGTGACAACCCACTGTAATTTTTACAGAATTTTTGGAAATTATTAAAACCCTGTTGTAGTTCAAACCTAACCTAGAAACCCTAAATGGAAATTAAGGAAAGAGAAATGAAAGATATGAATAAAGGTTGTCCCTAAAAACTTTATTTGCTGTCCACAAAAATATATCAAAGCAATACCAAACCAATCTGTGTTATCCTAAAGCCAAACCTAAGCTTAAAGGGTAATAAGTCAAAGTCTATGTATACCACTAGAAGCCCCGCACAACTAAGAAAACCTTAAGTTACTTCTCGACTTAGTTTCTTTTTGCATAATGTTATTAAATCATGCATAATCATGACATACATGTTCATTGCATTCGCTAGACTGTAATCTTGCTGACGGAGAGTACATCCTCGTGCCGGAGCAAGGAGCTGCTCAGGAGGTAGCCCCAGATCCAGCACCAGAGCCAGCACCAGAGGACCTGCCTGCCACTGCTTTGGAAGGCAAGCCCCGGTTTTATGCATAACCTGTTATTTATGCTATTTTACTTCACTTAATGATTGTAGGATTGATTGTGCACTTAGGTGTAGGAATTGTTTGAAACCCTAGTTGCATGATCTCAGGAATCCTTTTGAAATGAATACTAGTATGACAGGTCGAGTAGTTGCTTTAATTAAATAGGATCTCGGTAGAAGACGAGTGATTTTTCTAGCACTCGCGCGAGATCAGGAAATTGATTGTACCCACTTTCACACTGTCATGATTACTAGTTGGTGGACAACAATCCATGGGGATTGGTTGTTCACGAGATGGAAAATGGAATAAGGATTAACGTGCGGATACCTGTGTCAAGCGTTTGAACGTACTAAACACATACCGAGAAATATGGTAAATCGGTAAGCCTAGTACCTGAGTGAACCTGGCAGTGGACATATCCCCTCACGCGACCTGAGACGAGGTCTCCCATTCCGGTTATGGTGGGTACAAGTGCGGTCACTGCACGACGGCCAGTCGGGGTCAGTGAGGCATTGTACGCCAAGGCGGTGAGCCCTGATCTGCTGACGGGGAATCGATGGGGACGGTTGATGTGTGTGGGGACGGAGTGCCCCTACATGTCGTGTGTTTAGGTTTACCTTGCAAAGATAAAAACTCGATTCGAATCGTCTGCTTCTCGCAGCTAATGAGACTGCTTGATCCATTGTACTGCATTGAGTAATAAGTGGAAGTATGATGAGTTGAGATAAGATGTTGACTGTTAATGATGCTTGCTACCATGTATGAGTAGATAGTCCACTTTTAGCCTTAAGAGAGTCACACTTAACTTTGATTAAGTTAAAATCTTGATTTAGAAACTCAGCTAGTGCTTTTGGCAACCAAACCCCACAGCCAAACAGCTGCATGTCTAGAGGTAGAGGAGTAGACTCCTCACACCGGGTAAGTCTAGCTGAGTATTAGTATACTCAGCCTTGCTTGTGGCATAATTTTTACAGGTTCTCTGGAGGAGATGGTTGCTGGAATTACTTGGCCGACCACCCTGCCACCGGGTTGGACTGTCGAGTGGGACCCTGCCTCGGCTGAGGAGGAGCATGAGGAGTGATGGGACAGGCTTCCCCATCTCTCTGTTTTATTTATCGTTAGTTTTATTCCGCTGCACTTCGAACAATGATGGATACTTTTGCAAAAACTCCGATGATGATGATGGTGATGTAATAATTTAACATTATGACATGTATGGTTTTATGCTTTATTGTATTTGCTCTGTGACTCACCTTCGAGTGAGATTGTGGTACTTGATCCTGTCAGTGGCCGTGTCGGACTAGATCCGAGGGATTGACGGGTTATTCCCATTTAAGTGTGGTCTAGCCTCTAAGGCGGGACTTGGACACTTAAGTTGGAATAATTCGGGCAGTTCCGCCACAGCTGGTATCGGAGCTTGTACCACCAGAGAGGAATCAATAAAATGTAAATACCATCAATTTTCTAAATAAAACTTGATAGAAACAAGTTGGATAGATAGTAGGACGAGCAGGATAGACCTAGGACGTGAAGCCTTAGGTTAATAGAAGGGTAGCTAGGTGGCTAAGTAACTCGGCCCTACAGGCCACTTTTACAGGATGGGAGTTCCTCCCTATTCCTTCTATCTTGTTGTGAGGTCGTTCAGAACGAGCATGCATGCATTCATAATTAAGCAAATGGATAACTGAGTAAAAGACTTAAAACAAGATGACAACCAACTAGGTCCCTAGTGCCTTTTTACTTAACTAGAGGAGGGCTGAGTTTTATTTTCCTTGTTCTTTTTACATTCTTTTTCTTTTACTCACGCTTAACCGCACACAGATGACTTCCCACGGATCCTCCGATGACGGAAATGCCCTGACCCACACTGACGGACTTGCACGAGAGGGTTTTCCCCGCATTTTATGGGAAGTGCTTCAGGGAGCCGGATACACGACACCCCCTCAGTACGCGGTGCAGCAGTTTGAGAAGCATCGAGTGCCTCGCTGTAGGGTGAGGATGACCTTGGAGCCTCATCCCCTACAGCCAGGCTGGCGCTCCTTGGACTCAGAGTCTTTCGGGTACCGGGCAGAGGACACGATCGAGGCGATCGCTCTGCATGGATTGACTACCTTCTGCGGGTTCCATCCCTTGGAGCTGGCTACCCATCCCATTGGCTTGTTCCCCGCTGAAAAGGAGGACGACCCAATGTGGAAGGATCGGGTGGAACATGCCAAGGACATCTGGGCCATCTACCCAGGTCAGACTGCGCACTTGACAGTACGGTGCATGAATGCTCTGTACCGTCTGCAGGTGATGCGCGGTGAGGCCATGTCCCATCTGATGGCACTGCTGGAGGCCACCAAGATCACGTTGGACAACCGAGAGGAGCTTGTGGTCGACTTGTCTCAAGAAATGGTAGAGAAAGATTTGCAAGTGGAGCAGCTGTCTGGTGAGATTCATGAGTTGGAGGAGCTAGTGGGCACCAGGGAGAACACCATCGAGGTTCTCGAGGATCAGCTCCTTAACACTCAACAACAGCTTGCTGAGGCTAACGAGCACCTGGACATGCATCACCAGGAGATCCAGGACCAGGAGGACGACGAGGATGTCGACATTGAGGGAGGAGATGAGCCTGCCTCCAGTGTGGACACTGCTGGCTCGGGAAGACCACCTTCCCCCGAGTCCAGTGTTGCTTCGTTCGCTCACTAGGTGTCCAGGGTAGGTTTAGAAGTCGGATGGTCGGACTCCTCGCAGCTAGCTTAGCTTTTGCACCCTTGGGGTACTAGGCTAGATAGAGTTGAGTCATTTTGAAACAATTTGATGTAATCGTGTTAAACTTTCTTGGGAGCTTGGTTGACGGATGCTTTTATCAGTTTAATTTGGAAGGAAGAATTTATGCCTCTTAAAATCCCTGTTGTTGAAGTCGGATCTTTCATGCTGTTTTTAACTTGTCCTCGTGATAAAAATCTTGAATGATTGGAATTGTGGTGTTAAATAAGTATGTGGATTTTTCAGATGGCTGGGAGGCAGCGTCGTGGACAGAACGAGCACGTTCCACCACCACCCCCACCTCCCACTCTGCAGGAGCTCATGGCTCAGCAGAATGAGATCCTGAGGCAGCTGGCTCAACGTCAGCCACCACCCCAGCATTATGGTGGTGGAGACCACCAGCGTCACCCCGCGGCGGCCACCTATCAGGAATTCCTCAGCACCCAGCCTCCACTGTTCACAAGGGCGGAAGACCCACTTGACGCAGATGTATGGCTGCGAGTGGTGGAATCCAAATTTCCACTGCTCCATGGAGTTTGTTCAGAGGTCACCAAAGTCAGGTTCGCCACCCAGCAGCTTCGCGGGCCTGCAAGGACTTGGTGGGATCACTTTCTTGCTATGCAGCCAGAGGACCGAGAGGTGGAGTGGAGGGAGTTTAAGGCAGCTTTTAGAGGACACCATATACCAGCCGGGATCATGGACAGGAAACTCAATGAGTTCTTGGCACTCACTCAGGGCAACAGGACAGTGTTGCAGTATGCCCAGGCCTTTAATGACTTGTGCCAGTATGCGGGATATCATGCGGATACAGATGAGAAGAAGAGGGACAGATTCAGAAGGGGGCTCAGCACTAAGCTCCGGGATCGTCTCAACACCGTCAGGGCCAACAGCTACAATGAGTTGGTCAACATGGCCATCTCCCAAGAGGACTGCATTACCGCTAGGCAGGCAGAGAAGAAGAGGAAGACCCCTGTGGCAGGACCCTCAGCTCAGCCACAGCGTTTCCGGATTGTGTCCGACACCCAGGGCAGGGGACCCCAGCAGCAGCAAGGGCGATGGGTAATCCGACCTCAGCAGCAGCAGCAGCAGGCACCCAACCGCAATCAATTTCCAGCACAGCGGAATAATCAGCAGCAGCAGTACCGCCAAGCCAATGACAACAGGTGCTTCACTTGTGGCAACACTGGGCATTATGCCAAGAATTGCCCCAGGAACCAGCAGAGGCAGGGGCAGAATGCTAATCAGGCCCAAGGCAAGAGGCAGAAGGTGCAAGTGAGGCAAGGCAGGCTGAACTTCACCACCATGGCTGACATACCAGAGGGAGCACCCGTCATGACTGGTATCTTTACAGTTTTGCATTATCCTGCTATTATTCTATTTGATTCGGGTGCATCGCATAGTTTTATCAGTGCAAAATTTAGTGCCAAGTGCCAATTGCCTTTTCACCACACCAATGGAGGTATCACAATTTCAACCCCAGGAGGCAGGGTTGCCACTTACCAAATTAACAAGAATGTGCCTATAAAGTTTGGTAGTCTGATAATTAAAGCCAACCTCCTCATTTTGGGTTTGGAGAGTGTGGATATTATATTGGGAACTGACTGGTTAACCAGAAATCAGGCTGTGATGGATATTGCGGCTAGAGCCATAGAGGTGCACTCACCAACTTGTGGTGAGACCACACTGTATTTGCCTGACCAGGGTTGTACCCGATCTTGTGCCTTTGTTATGATAGAATCCCCAGTGGAAAAGATCCCAGTGGTCCGTGACTACCCGGATGTTTTTCCGGAGGAATTGCCAGGGATGCCACCTGACCGAGATATTGAGTTCGCAATTGAGTTGCAACCCGGGACCGCTCCTATCTCCAAGAGACCCTATAGGATGCCTCCCGCGGAATTGGCAGAATTGAAGAAGCAACTGCAAGAGTTGTTGGACAAGGGTTTTATTCATCCAAGCACTTCACCATGGGGATGTCCAGCATTATTTGTGAAGAAAAAGGATGAGAGTTTGAGGATGTGTGTTGACTACCGCCCTCTCAATGCGGTGACTATCAAGAACAAATACCCACTGCCTCGCATCGATGTTCTGTTTGATCAGTTGGTAGGAGCCAAGGTATTCTCCAAGATAGACCTTCGCTCGGGATACCATCAGATCAAGATCCGTGCCAGCGATATTCCCAAGACGGCTTTCTCTACCAGATATGGACTGTATGAGTTTCTGGTGATGTCTTTTGGGCTGACCAATGCCCCGGCTTATTTCATGTACCTGATGAACTCAGTGTTTATGCCAGAATTGGATAAGTTCGTGGTCGTCTTCATTGATGATATTCTGGTCTATTCCAAGAATGAAGACGAACATACTGAGCACCTGCACATTGTGCTTCAACGGCTGCGCGATCATCATCTTTATGCTAAGTTGTCTAAGTGTGAGTTCTGGCTGACGGAGATTAAATTCTTGGGTCACACAATCTCACAGGATGGGATATCAGTTGATCCTGAAAAGGTACAAGAGGTAATGGATTGGAAACCCCCGACTACAGTGAAGCAGATTCGGAGTTTTCTAGGACTGGCAGGGTATTATCGACGATTTATTCCGGATTTCTCCAGAATTGCCAAACCAATGACTGAACTGTTAAAGAAGGGAGTCAAATTTGAGTGGAGCCAAAAGTGTGAAGATGCCTTCCATACCTTGAGGCAGCATTTGACAACGGCCCCAGTGCTAGCTCAACCTGACAACACCAAGCCATTTGAAGTTTATTGTGATGCTTCTGGTACTGGTTTGGGATGTGTCTTGATGCAAGAGAACAGAGTGATTGCTTATGCTTCCCGAGCACTCAGGCCCCATGAGCAAAACTACCCTACACATGATCTAGAATTGGCAGCTGTAGTTCATGCTCTTAAGATATGGAGACACTACTTGATGGGAGCTCACTGTAACATCTACACTGATCACAAGAGTCTCAAGTACATTTTCACTCAGGAAGATCTGAACATGAGACAGAGACGATGGTTAGAGTTGATCAAGGATTATGATTTGGAGGTGCATTACCATCCAGGGAAGGCCAATGTTGTGGCAGATGCCTTGAGCAGAAAGGCCCAGTGTAATTGTATGAGCATGGATGTGGGAGTGACCACCCTGTGTGATGAATTGTGCAAACTGAACCTGGAAGTTGTTTCTTCGGGTAACCTAAGCTATATCTCGGTGGAGCCCACATTGCAAGAACAGATAGTCAGGGCACAGGTTGAGGATAAGGGTGTTCAGGTCATCAAGGATATGATCAAGCAAAAGGCAGAAAAATATAAATGTTTCCGACAGGACAGTAAGGGAATTCTATGGTTTGGAGATCGATTGGTTGTTCCCAAGGACCCTGAGCTTAGAAAGAAGATACTGGACGAAGCTCACCTTTCCAAATTCTCCCTGCACCCTGGTAGCAACAAGATGTATCATGATCTCAGATCTTTATATTGGTGGACTAGAATGAAAAGGGAAATTGCCAAGTACATATCCGAGTGTGATACTTGTCAGAGGATAAAGGCTAGTCATTTGAAGGCAGCAGGCCCTCTGCAACCCCTTCCCATACCATCTTGGAAATGGGAGGACATTTGCATGGACTTTATAGTGGGATTACCCAATACCTCCAGGCACCATGATTCTATTTGGGTTATCGTGGACAGATTGACCAAGACGGCTCATTTCTTGCCAGTACACACCACCCACAAGACCGAGAAGTATGCTGAAATTTATGTTGATCAGATAGTGAGATTGCATGGTATTCCCAAGACCATTATATCTGACAGAGGAGCACTGTTTGTGGCATGCTTTTGGGAGAAACTGCAAGAATCACTTGGGACCCATGTCATCTGAAGCTCAGCATATCACCCTCAAACCGATGGCCAGACAGAAACGGTGAATCAAATTTTGGAAGATATGTTGCGAGCCTGTGCACTACATTATGGGAAGGATTGGGACAAGTGTCTGTCTTTGGCAGAGTTCTCTTACAACAATAGCTATCAGTCCAGTTTAAAGATGGCACCTTTTGAGGCATTGTATGGGAGAAGGTGTAGGACCCCACTAAATTGGTCTCAAGCAGGAGAAAGGGAATTTTTTGGACCAGACTTAGTACTCGAGGCAGAGGCAAAAGTCAAGGTTATTACCAAGAACTTGGAAGCTGCTCAGGCTAGGCAAAGGAGCTATCACGATAAGAGGCGGAAGCCTCTACAGTTTGAGGTGGGAGATCATGTCTATCTTAAGGTATCACCCACCAAGGGTGTCCAGAGATTCGGAATCAAGGGCAAGTTAGCCCCTCGCTACATTGGACCCTATAAGATCGAGGCAAGTTGTGGACCCGTAGCCTATCAAGTGGAATTGCCACATCACATGTCGGCAGTTCATAATGTGTTCCATGTATCTCAGCTGCGGAAATGCGTTCGTCTACCCACTGAAGTACTCCCGGAACCAGACATTGAGATAGAACCAGACTTGTCCTATCAAGAGTACCCCGTCAAGGTGTTAGATCAAAAGGAGAGATCAACTCGGGCAAGGTCGGTCAGAATGTATAAGGTTCAGTGGAGTCACCATTCAACAGAAGAAGCTACATGGGAGACTGAGGATTTTCTACGCTCTCGCTTCCCCGACTTTCTACCCAAAGGAGTCGGTATGTAACCCCAACACCCCACCCCCACCTGCCCTTTGAAATCAATTATAAGAGAGACTAAGATAGCAAGAATAGTCTAAGTTGTGAATTCAACTTAAGAAGGGCTTCCTTCTGAAGTTGCAAAGAGAATGACATTTGAAGAGCAGTTAACAAGAGAAACTTGAGTATAAAGAAGAGTAGCACCAACACACCTTCCAGCACCCTCCAAGGGACTCTACCTAAAATCTCGGGACGAGATTCCTTTAAGGGGGGAGGGCTGTAACACCCCAGGTGTTGCCATGGCTGGAGCACACCTTGGCACTCAAGACTATGATCACATGTGGAAGAACTTAAGGAGCAAAAGTATAAGGGGCTTTGGAAACTAAGTTTTTACCAAGAGTTGGGAATGACCAAAGGCATTACCCTAATTGTGTGCAACTATCACCTTGGGAGAGGGGGAAAGAACCCTAGGCCTCTCTTAAACCCTATCTCCCAAAACCATGGATAAGAGGGGAAAGAGAGTGAGCAAATGTGCAAAACATGGGTAATCTTTACCCAAACCCTAAGCAACATTTTAACCATCAATTAGGGGAGGGAAATATTACAAAAAAGGCCCCTAGGGAAACCCCATTTCAAATCTCCAAGTGGAGAGAGAGCTAGAGCTCCCTAATTCCCTCTAAGTCCCATTTTAGCCCTAAATCAAAGATCAACCGTGTTCACTTTAAAAATGGCGCCAAAACCACTTGGGTTCTATACCAAAAATGTGCAATACCACTTAGGGCACCCACTGGAAAAAGTTGAGCTCGAGACTCGGACGTTTGACATGCCATGGCATGGCTTTTGTCGTGTTATGCTCAGTATGACACACCTGTTTTGGCACCCGAAGATCTCCCTCCCTAGGCCGTATCTGCCCCGGCGTCTCACAGTTGAGTGACAGCCCTAGGTGCCAGGAAGAGGTCTGTGCCGGACTTTTGCAAAGATTCGCACGTTTGCGACCTCTGGCGACATTTGAACACTGGAAGAAACAAACCGCCACGTGTTCGACGTCGTCTGCCGCGCCAGAGCACGCCCGCGCGCGCGCCCGCGCCGTGCCCAAGCCAAGCCAGTGCCCTGGTCCGCGTCCGCGACTATAAAACGCCCAGGAGCCTTGGCCGTACCCCTCCGCACGCGCTCAAGCCTCACCGGAGCTCAGTTCGCCGCCGTTTGCCCATACGCGACGTGCCCGCGGCCACCCGAGCCCCTGCCACTGTAGACCGGCCAGCCCAGCCATTCCCAACCCCGTCCAGCCCTCGGAGAAGACTGTGCACGTCTCCGTGAAGCTCCCCGAGCGAGGAATCGGGCTCTGCTTCACCGGAGAGGCCGGCCCAAGGTCACCGGACTTCAACCGACCGCCGGCAACCGTGGACCGAGGTACACCGTGCGCCTCTCTTCGATTCCTTGCACGGTTAGACTCCTTAGACCTCCACGAAGCTCCCTATGCCCTTGGATTGAACTATGCCGCCGTGGATAGGCCGGAGCACACGCCGCCGACGAGCTCGCCCGCCTGCTCACGTGGACCGGGCGATTCCGGCCATCCCCGACGACGAGCCGTACCTCGACGTGATCGCCAGACCCTCCCCGAGCCAACCCTACCCTTCGCCGGACCTCCCTCGCCGCCGGTAAGCCGCGCCACCCTTTTCTTTCCCGCGGCTACTGTTTCAGTTGAGGGAGGGACTGCGGGTGAGAGGGAGAGAAACCCAGGGGGTTAAGTGAAAGGTCAGAGACTCAAGTGAATAGTGCCTTAAGGGTAGATCTGCGAGGTTTGAATTGTTTTAAACCCAGGGACCTCGGCGCAAACTGTTTTTCTAGGAAAACTTAATTAAAACCTAATTTAAATTCAAACAGAAACTTTAAAAACCCATAACTTCTGTTTGGTTTATCCAATTTTGGTCAAACCAATTTTGCCAGACTCTAAATCATGTAACCTATTTAGGAAAAATATAAAACCCCTTGGTGCTGTGGAAAACTTAAAAGTTCTGATTTAATGTTAACTTTGGCCAAAAGCTAAATAATAGTAAGAAAAATAGTTAGGCTATTTGACTAATGTTAGGAAAATTTGGAGAAGTTTATATTCACCTACTAACCTGTTTAAAAATGTTAAATCCCTCTGTCCATTACATTTAAGTTAGTTTTACCATTTATCCTAAAATATGCTTAAAGATGAGGAAAATAGAAAATACAACTTAATTAATGAACCAGAGAGCACTCCTATTTTTGTTGAGGTACTTATTCAATGTAGTTCACTGGAAAAATATATCATACCCTGGTTTAGTACAAATTAAGTAGGATATCTTTTATTTTATTAAAACAAGGATAACTTAGAAAAACCCTACCAAAATGACCCCAAGGTAAACATACCCCCACCCTTGGGATAACTATTGTTTTATTAGAAAGAACCTAAGAAAAATATGAAATCTGCTGTTTGACATTTTTCAAATAATAATGTAGTAGAAAGTGCCTTTTTGACATTAAACTTGGGAAAATCATAGCTAAATAACCACCCCTTAGTTTCCTGTGATTTTTAGCACAAAGACCTATTATTACCAGAGGATGTCAACAAAAATAACCTTTAGGACAGAACCTACACCTAACTAGGAGGTGTAGTGTGAAGTGGCCCTTATTGCCTAACTTTTGTTATTTTTGTCTAAGGCCTAACTTTTATACTTTAAGCCTCAAATTCTTAAAACAAGCTAAAATAGCTAGTGACAACCCACTGTATTTTTTACAGAATTTTTGGAAATTATTAAAACCCTGTTGTAGTTCAAACCTAACCTAGAAACCCTAAATGGAAATTAAGGAAAGAGAAATGAAAGATATGAATAAAGGTTGTCCCTAAAAACTTTATTTGCTGTCCACAAAAATATATCAAAGCAATACCAAACCAATCTGTGTTATCCTAAAGCCAAACCTAAGCTTAAAGGGTAATAAGTCAAAGTCTATGTATACCACTAGAAGCCCCGCACAACTAAGAAAACCTTAAGTTACTTCTCGACTTAGTTTCTTTTTGCATAATGTTATTAAATCTTGCATAATCATGACATACATGTTCATTGCATTCGCTAGACTGTAATCTTGCTGACGGAGAGTACATCCTCGTGCCGGAGCAAGGAGCTGCTCAGGAGGTAGCCCCAGATCCAGCACCAGAGCCAGCACCAGAGGACCTGCCTGCCACTGCTTTGAAAGGCAAGCCCCGGTTTTATGCATAACCTGTTATTTATGCTATTTTACTTCACTTAATGATTGTAGGATTGATTGTGCACTTAGGTGTAGGAATTGTTTGAAACCCTAGTTGCATGATCTCAGGAATCCTTTTGAAATGAATACTAGTATGACAGGTCGAGTAGTTGCTTTAATTAAATAGGATCTCGGTAGAAGACGAGTGATTTTTCTAGCACTCGCGCGAGATCAGGAAATTGATTGTACCCACTTTCACACTGTCATGATTACTAGTTGGTGGACAACAATCCATGGGGATTGGTTGTTCACGAGATGGAAAATGGAATAAGGATTAACGTGCGGATACCTGTGTCAAGCGTTTGAACGTACTAAACACATACCGAGAAATATGGTAAATCGGTAAGCCTAGTACCTGAGTGAACCTGGCAGTGGACATATCCCCTCACGCGACCTGAGACGAGGTCTCCCATTCCAGTTATGGTGGGTACAAGTGCGGTCACTGCACGACGGCCAGTCGGGGTCAGTGAGGCATTGTACGCCAAGGCGGTGAGCCCTGATCTGCTGACGGGGAATCGATGGGGACGGTTGATGTGTGTGGGGACGGAGTGCCCCTACATGTCGTGTGTTTAGGTTTACCTTGCAAGGATAAAAACTCGATTCGAATCGTCTGCTTCTCGCAGCTAATGAGACTGCTTGATCCATTGTACTGCATTGAGTAATAAGTGGAAGTATGATGAGTTGAGATAAGATGTTGACTGTTAATGATGCTTGCTACCATGTATGAGTAGATAGTCCACTTTTAGCCTTAAGAGAGTCACACTTAACTTTGATTAAGTTAAAATCTTGATTTAGAAACTCAGCTAGTGCTTTTGGCAACCAAACCCCACAGCCAAACAGCTGCATGTCTAGAGGTAGAGGAGTAGACTCCTCACACCGGGTAAGTCTAGCTGAGTATTAGTATACTTAGCCTTGCTTGTGGCATAATTTTTACAGGTTCTCTGGAGGAGATGGTTGCTGGAATTACTTGGTCGACCACCCTGCCACCGGGTTGGACTGTCGAGTGGGACCCTGCCTCGGCTGAGGAGGAGCATGAGGAGTGATGGGATAGGCTTCCCCATCTCTCTGTTTTATTTATCGTTAGTTTTATTCCGCTGCACTTCGAACAATGATGGATACTTTTGCAAAAACTCCGATGATGATGATGGTGATGTAATAATTTAACATTATGACATGTATGGTTTTATGCTTTATTGTATTTGCTCTGTGACTCACCTTCGAGTGAGATTGTGGTACTTGATCCTGTCAGTGGCCGTGTCGGACTAGATCCGAGGGATTGACGGGTTATTCCCATTTAAGTGTGGTCTAGCCTCTAAGGCGGGACTTGGACACTTAAGTTGGAATAATTCGGGCAGTTCCGCCACAGCAAAAAGGGGATCACAGACTTACGTGCAGTGCACCTAAGACGAGCCATCTACAGAAGACATTGTAAGCACAAGAGTAAGAGTAGAACTATGAGACCAGAAAGTAAACAGAAAGAAAAGTGAGACCAAAACTTTTTGAGATAAGTAAATAACATAGAGTTGGTCAAGATGACCAACTTTTGAAAAGACTCTAAGGTCAAGGTAAGAGTAAAGGTCTATACTCCTTAGGTTGACCATTCTAGTCTAGGTTAGTGGTCCTACAGTCAGCAAGGCTTTGATACCACTTATGTCACACCCGGTTTTGGAAGGTAAACCGAATGCGAACCATGTACGTGCCAGGATCAGAACTCACGTACACAGCGATTACATAATTGGACATCATCACACAATGCTTTAATTAAATAGCGGAAAGGTACTTAATTACATCAAGATGTCCAAGACATCCACATACTCTATTACATAACCATTGTTCAACATAATTATCAAAGTGCGGAAATAAGAAACATAGATGCTAAGCCTACACAGGCAGCTGATTGGGGGTTTGCCACTAAGATAAACTAGAACTCGTCGTATTCCTGGAACTCCTCGAAGTCATCCATGTTGCCAGCTTCACCTTCTGAGAACTGAGAATAGTGGGGACAACCTGGAGTGGGGTGGTTTGTAAAGCAAGGGTGAGTACACTTCAACGTAGTCAGCAAATGTCCCGTTTGGCTAAACTGGACTAGCTGTATGTGGAGTTAAGGTTAAGCAGTTGCTTTTAGTTGGTCAAGTTTTATTACTATAAGTAGAGCCAAGTTTTAGTAATAACCCAGTTATTACCCAGAGGTACTCCCTCCAAGAGGAAATACCAGAGATCAGGATTATGATCATCATTGTTAATCATCATCATAAAAGTAACCATTGTTCTTCTAATCGAAGAGGATCCCAAGGCTGCTCATAACCGCAAGCACGACTGATATACCAGTTTCTAACACTTTGTAGAGGTCACACACTTTACCCATAAGCCGTGATTCCCATTCTGCCCGAGGTTCTAGCCTCCCCATTGATCACTACCAAGGTGACCTAGCAGGGTCTCACTACGTAGCCTTTACAAAGATTTCCCAGAGGACATAGCCGCCCGTTAGGTTTCTCCAGTTTGATAACACAGTACATCTCCCCAAAGGAAGGGTGACTAACAAAACCAAATCAAAGAACCTCTGCAACCAGCCTCGGCAGAGCAAGTACTATGCTCGGACCCCATTGACGGCCCTACGGCAAAGCCAACTACTCCTCTGGTTCCTCTAATTAATCAGCTAAGGGCATCCCATTCCACCCTCATGGTTGCACTGTTATCCCGGGTTGTCACTTCCCAAACAGGTCCTTACAGAGAGGCACTCAGGAAATAGCTTGAGCCCCCTAAAGTAATCACAAGGACCCCCATCGGGATAACATCATCGTATCATAATAGATCACATCATGTTCATTGATTAAGTTTAAGCAATAGCATAAGCTAACCATGATTAACCCAAAAAGGTAAACAAGGGGAAGGTAAACACAGACTAGTCAATCCTTAAGTTTCAGTAATGTAATGCGGGACAGTGAATTATAAAGTATAGTAGGACATAGTAGGTCTGAGGACACTTGCCTTCTCCAGGTTGTTGCTCAGGGAGGTCTCCAACAACACACTCAGGAATCTCGGACTGCTCGTTGTCTAAATAAAGCGAGCATGCATTCAATACATTTGAAAAGTACAAATGAACACCACACCAAACATGTACAAACATTGGAACACATCTTAAAAAGTCACAATACTACATAAGGTATAATGGATTCAAAGTATAACATAAACTATAACCTACATTAACTTTGTTTGAAAATAGATTACTATTTCTCCTAAGTGTTATTTACAAGTACAAAATCATAGATCAATTTATTTTATGGTGACATAAGATTTAGAACAGAGATGAACTTATGTAATACCTATTATTAATCTCACAAGCTCAAACAAGTTCAAATCTCTAAGGTTCTCCTTTTATTTATTTTATTAAATAAATAAAACATACATCTACATTAGTTCATATTCAATCCTAAAACTTAGAGTGAGCAGACAGTGAGTGAACCTATTTTATTTAAACAGAGAATAATTCTATGAACATTTTGCAATTTGAATCACTAAATTTGGAGTTCACATGCAAAAGTTATGAAATAAACAAGTTTGGGAATTCAAAATATGAAATTAGGGTTAATTCTATGATTATTTAAAAGTCCAGGGCTAAATCTGCAAGATTACAGGGGCCTGCGCGCGATAACCAGGGACGGTGGGTTGATTTCCTAAAACCAGGGGGTTTCTTAAGCAAAACAGCCACGTGAAGGGGTATCGGGTGAATCTAACCGTTGGATCTGAAACCGACAGCCGAGATTAGATCTGCGGCCGAAAGCGCGCGCGTGGGCGGGCGAGCACTGACAGGCGGGACAAGGAGTGTCAGCAACAGAGGGGGAGAGCGCGCTAACCGAGCGGGCCCAGCGCCAGAGGGGAAAATGGACGGCTACAGGGGTCCGAGGGGGTCCGAGCTGTTCGATCCAGATCGGACGGGGAGGGGTCCGAAGGGGTCTGCAGCGGTCCGAATCGTTCGATCAAGATTGGACGGGGAAAAGTCAGACCGGGAAGGGCGAGCGGCTGCGGGTGGCGCTGACAGGCGGGCCAGGGCGTCATACGCACGTGCGCGAAGCCGTATCCCGTGGTCCGGGCCATTCGATCTGAATTGGACGGAGGGGATCAGACCGGGGAAACAGACGGCTGCGGGCGGCGCCGCTCCTCTCCGCGGCGATGAGGTCGCCGGAGTTGAGGCAGGCACGAGCTAGGGTGGCTCCGGGGTCGCCAGAGTTGGGCAGAGAGGAAGAGAGTGCCATGGCGAACTCGATGGCGGGGAAGAGGCCACGAATCCATGGGCAGAGAGGGGAGAACTGAGGTGAGAAAGTCTCGGGCGGGCCGGAGAAACTCCGGTGAGCGATTCTGGCCACGAGGAGGGGACTCAAGGCATGCTAAGGCCTTGGCTGGCTTCAGCAGGGACAGGGGTGACACAGAGAACTACTCCGGTGAACTAGACCGGGCTGAAACGGCCGGACACCGCGCGAGCATGGCGAACCGCCGCGACCGAGCACCGGCGAAGGCGAAATTGGACGAACACAGGGCACAATAAGGGAAATTGGGCACGGGGATGGGTGTCTCACCTTGGGGCGGAGCTCGGAGAGGCTTGGAGCAGTCTCCGGCGAGGTGGATGGCCAGGAACACGGGCGCAGGTCTCCAGCGGCGTCTGGCGGCGTGGGCAGAGCACGAGAGAGGGTGAAGTCGAGCAAAATGAGGTGAGGGGTGTGCGCGGGGCACTGGCGGGGCTCTAAAAAGGGAGCTGGGTGAGTTGGCGGGCGTCGTGGCCGAGAAACCCGGCGACGTGCGCGAGTGCGCACGCGCTGGTCCACGGCGGGCGCGAGGAAGGCGGAACTGGCAGGGAGGGTCCACAATGCTGAGAGAGAAATGGGGACACGCTGGGGCAATGGCTCGGCACTGGCGATCCAGTCCCGCGAAACAGAGAGAGAGGGAGAGCGAGCGGGTGAAGTAACTGGCGCTGACAAGCTGGTCCACGGGCAGCGAGAGAGCGAGGGAGAGCGAGCGCTCGGGGTTGCCCCGACAGGTGGGGCTTCTAATTCAAACTCAAACTAGGTTTCGAATTCAAATCACTTCAAACTTGTGCAACACTTCAAAGAATATTTTTAGCTCAGCATGATGCAACATGTCATGACCCATAATGTTTTGACAAAAATAAATAATTATCCTCCACTAGTTTAGGCTATTTCTAATCAAAAGGGAAAAAGAGAGAAAGAATCTAGAGAGAGAGAAGGCCTAGAGTGAGAAAAGGAAGAGTAACACATGATTTTGGGTGATAATTAGAAAGAAATTGTATACCCCCAAAATCAGGGTGTTACATGTCTGCTTTGCCTATCGTATTAGTTGTCCCATCGTGGATGTTAGGCGGCATGTGCACACTGTAGCGGAGACATAATCATGTTAGCCATTGTTCTTCTATTGTCGCGACGTGGGGTAGGTATGCGCATTAAATGTGAGTGTTCCCTTCCTGTTTTTAGGCGCTTTTGTCTTATCTTCCTAGGATTAGCTTAGGTGAGATGGACGGAGCGGCGGTGAGCTCGGGCGAGGCGGAGTTCTGCCCGAGGTGGGAGACTCTCGAGGAGAGGCCTCGGTTGAAGAGGTGCCTCGGTTGTTTGCCCTTGGAGGTTTTATCCTTACTTCTCTGAGTGCGTTCTTTGGGGGGATAATTCAGTATCCCTAATTATTACCTCGATAGTAGCCCCTGAGCCTTCCAAGGAAGTACTTTTGGTACTTGCTTTGGAGGCTCTGTTGCTTGCCCGCGGGTATGTCGCATCTTTTTGAGTTGTAGGACATTTGATTTCCGATGGGTGCGCGCGAGCGCACCCGTCGGGTGTAGCCCCCGAGGCCCTGAAGGAGTAGTTGACTCCTTTGGGGTTTTTTTGTTCTTGATAGGTCCCATTTTATCTTTGGTCGATCTGTTGGAATCTTTGGTGTGGTTTGCGAGGACAGCCCCCGAGCCTCTGCATGGGGCAAGAGGTCGATCGAGGGAGGTCTCGACTTTTGGTTCATACGCCCCTTCGTCGCCTCTCCACGAGGAGGAAGCGGGGGATTGCGTCATGCTACCCTCGATGTGCAACGAACAGGACGTTTCTGTTGAGCTGTTATCGGGTAATCCGAGCAGGGGTCCGAGCTCCTTTCGATTAGAGTCGGCTATGGTCTAGAGACACGCCCCAAAAGATACTTGCGGGTGATTCGCTTGGTTCCGAACCCGTTTGATGGGGTCCGAGGGCTCGATGCCTCCCTACAGTGGGATACTGCCATGAATCTCTCCCGGGGTCTCGGATATGTCTTAAGGTACCTTGGGTCACAACCCGAGCTAGGGCCATGTATGGGCACACCTATAGTCATCCCTGACCTCTGGGGCGGTTATGGAGCCCTTCCAGGGGCCAACCTTCAAAGCCCTGATCAATATTGGGCTCGGAGCCCTGACGCCCTGAGGAGGTTTTTCTGAATCCTGCCATGGGTCAAACCTTTGAACCTCTGAACAGTATGCCTCATTGCCTTTTTTCCTCCCAAGATGAGATGCCCAAGGCAGAAGACGACTTTGGTTCGCTGCTTCCTTTCTGAGGTGGGTTGCCCGAGACAGAAGATGCCTTCTTCCGGTTCGCTGCTGAGAGGATAAAGGGCAGAGAGGCAGAGGGCAAAGGGCGTACCTTTTGAGGCGAAATGCAGAATGGCGCTCGACGCGTTTTTTCTCGGGGGGCACGACCATTTAATGCGACGATACGTCCTGTCGGTCAGCCGACCGTTTGTGACACACGTGCACATAGGATTCGAAACGACCGCCATCCGGCCGTTACAAGTTGCACCTCGGTGGCTTCGCTCGTTCCTATATAAAGTCGACCGAGATAAGGCTTCGGACCATTACCTTTGTTGCTTCAACCTTCCTGCTTTTGTTCGTTGTTTTTGCCTACTGCAAACAGAGCCTTTCGTCTTCTTCCCATCTTCTTCCTATATTCTGATGGCTGAGAAGATCTGTGTTCTTCCTCCTCGTGACTTGTGGCCCATTTCCTCCATCACCAACGAGGATTTGGTGGCGCTTGTTGAAGCTGGCATGCTCCACGCCCGCTTCACCGACCCACAGCCCAAGTGGTTTGCGTCGGGTGATGAGCAGATGCCAAATCCGCCCGCAGGTTACATAGTGAGCTTCACCTTGTTCCATCAATGGGATTTTGGAGTTCCGGTGAGCCGCTTCATGCGGGCTCTGCCACACTACTACAGGGTGGAGCTGCACAACTTCAACCCAACTCCATCGTCCAGGCGGCCATCTTCACCGCCGTCTGCGAGGGGTACTTCAGGATCGAGCCCCACTAGGACCTGTGGGTCCACCTCTTCCGTGCGGAGCCCTTCTGCCTCCCTAGCAAGGTGAGGAGGGTTGTGACACCCCAGTGTCACCTAGGGTTTCTCTTAAAGAGCCAAACCAAGAACCATTAATTCATGTGAACCAAGTAAGCATGAGCATCAAATTGCCTTAAGTAATAAATAATTCACCAAGTATATACTTAAAAGTGCCTTGATCAAATCAATTGAGTCTTTGAAAAGATAAGAATATGCAACCCTAATTAAGAACCCTAAGTGAGCCCCATGAACAGAATTCAAGAAAATAAGAAAAAGGGAATGAAAAGTTTAAAATTTTGAGTTGAGCCAATTACATAAGTTAAAGTATATTTATTAAGCAACAAGAAAGATTGAGAAAGCTTAGCCAAAATAATTCAATTAAAACCCCAAATCAAGCTTCTCATGTGGGGACTTAATGGGAATTCTGAATTTCAGAATTCTGAAATTCAGACCTTGAGCCAAAGATCAGGGATGTTCACCTTGATCCCTAACTCGAATCCTAATGGCCCCATTAACAAAATTGTGTCTAACTAACCCCTCTGTCGTGTGCCAGAAGATGGCATTGGGACGCGAGCCCTAGACACGACAAAACCTGGGATTTGCCTCGGGTTTGGGCAGGGAGACAGACCAGATTTCCTGGCTCCATATCTCTGCAACCAGTAGGCAAAATCCTATGACCCCCACACAAGAATGGTAGCTTGTAGGGAGGAGAAGAGGTTTTGTGCACTGACCAAGGCGAGAGCAGGCTCGGATGAGCGACCACACGCGCCAGAACTTGGGCAGAACGCACGGGCACACGTGTTCGACCCTGGTCGGCACGCCAGAGCTCGCCCAACCCGCGCGCGCGCTCACCCCGGCGTCCGGTCAAGTCCACCGCGCGCCCACGCCCTCGGCCGTGCCCGCCCGCGCCTATAAAGCCTCCCCGGGCGCACCTCTCTTCGCCCCGCACTCACCCTCTCCGGCCAGCCCCCTCTCCTTAGCTCCAGCGAGCTCAATTCCGCCCGCCATTGCCGCCAGAGCTTCGGCCGCCGTGGCCAGCCCACTCCAGCCACCCTCAATCCCAGCCAGTGCTTCGGCTAGCTCCGCCAGTAGCCCGTGAAGCTTGCCAAGCCCTCGGACCCGACCGGACTTCACCGGAGGCCCGAGATCGACCTCACCGGACTTCGGTCTTCCGCCGCCGCGCGTGGACCGAGCTATCCAGTGAGTCTCCGCTCAATTCCTTTCGCTCATGTCTTCTCTGGCATCCCGTGGACCTCCCTGACCTATTTGATTGAACTATCTCGCCGTGACCAGGCCGGTCTCCTCGCCGCCGACGAGCATCCTCGCCTGCGCGCGTGGACCGACCGACTCCGGCCATCTCCGACGGCGTTCCGCACACCGTTGTGATCCCCGCGACCTCCCCTTCACCCTCGACCACTTCACCGGAACAGTCTCGCCGCCGGTAAGCCCCTCCGCCCTTTTCTTCGCCGCGGCTACTGTTCAAGGTAGAAGAAGGACCTCGGGTTAGGTTCTGTAGAACCCGAGGGGTTTTCTGTAATGTCAGCGACTCATGTGAATAGTAACCTAAGGACTGATTCGTGAAGGAAACTTAGAAAAACCGCCAGGGACCCCAGTGCAAAGTGCATTTCCATTTAATCAATTCTGTTATTCTTTTAAAATGACCAGAAAACTTAGAAAATCTATAACTTGATGAAATCTTAATAAAAAGTTGTCAAACCAATTTTGCTAGCTCTGAAATATTATGATCTTTCATTTAAAAATAGTGAACCATATGCTTTTTGTTCTAAATTTTAGAGTTTAAAATTAAAAACAGAAACCCCCTAAACCCTGTTTAATTAAGGAAAATTAGTTTTTCTTTTGTGCTGAGCTTAAGAAAATTTGTAGATGTTTATACCTTATTTAGACACTGTTTAAAAATAGTAGGAACCCCAGCATTGGAAATTATGATGTAGTTATTCATTTAAAGCTATTTTGTCCAAAACTTAGAGAAAATCAGAAATGCATTAGAAAATATTGAACAGTGATTAAGATTATTTTTCCTAGTTTACTTATGTAACAAAGAACCTAGAAAAAATACAGAGACCATTATTTTGGACCAGTTTTTAATTAAGATGATTTAATTAGCCTTATATAGACTGAAAATAAATTATTATAATTGCAAAACTATAACCAAAGTGGTTAGTAAAAATCCAGTGAACTTATAACCACCAGAGCCCCACTACAAAAATACAGAACACCCCAGCCCAACTCTTTAAGTAAGGAAATTAAATGCAAAGTGATAATAGGACATTTTCCAACTAAATCATGAACAACCCCTAATAATGTGATAATGGGCAACCAAAAATTAGCTAAGTCCATGATGAGATAAACCACCAGAGAAAAATGCAAACCCATGAAAAAGAAGTGAACCCATACCTTTTGCTAGTAATTTATGAGAAAGGCCATTTAACTCAAATAATGCAAACCACCCCTTCCCTTAAGTAAAAAGAAGTCAAACTTCAGAATGATTGCTCTTGCACAAAATACCAACTAAGAAAAATAAGAACTATGTTGTTTGATGTTTTTCAAATATAGTGGTAGTAGAAAGCACCCCCTTTGGCTAGAAACCTTAAGAAAATCATAGGGAAAGAATTTAAGGGTATTAATGACTAGAAATTTGCATCAAGTCATGTTATAACACCTAAAAGCCAGCAAAAATAAGTTTTGGAGAATTACCCACTGTTAAATAGTAGTTGTAGTTCAAAGCACCCCTTCTGCCCTAGAGTTTGATAATTTTGTCCAGAGAAAACCATTCACTTTCTGACCCCCAAATTTTGAGACAGAGAATCATACACCAGTAACAAGCCACTGTAATTTTTGCAGAATTTTTGGAATTTTATAAAAGCAACTTGTAGTTCAAACCTACTCCAAAACATTAAAAGAATAAAAGAAAAGGAAAGAAGAAATAAACCCCACCTCAATAAGTCTAACTTGAGAACCTGTCATTTATCGCTAAGACTTAACAAGGATTCAGTGGAACCCCAAAAAAATAAACCTACCCCTTTACCTTAACTAAGTTGACCCAATTTACCAAGTATACCACCCAAGGGTTTTACCTGAGTAAATTAACTTGTTTAAATTCAAAAGACCATACACATGTAAAGTTATAATTTCTAAAAGCACATATCATATCATGCATATATCTTACGCATTGCATTCATTAGATTGTAATCTTGCCGACGGAGAGTACGTGCTCATCCCCGAGCAAGGACCTGTCCAAGAGGAGGACCAGGAGCAGGCTTCAGAGGCTGCTATTGAGGATCTCCCCGCAGCCCCAGCAATTGAAGGCAAGCCCCGGTTTTATGCATAACCATGTTATTATATGCTACTTTACTACACTTAATGCTTGTAGGATTGTAATGTGCACTTAAGTGTAGGAGTTGCTTGAAACCTCTAGTTGCATGAACTTAGGATTCCTTTTTGAGATGAATACTAGTATGCTAGGTCGAGTAGCTGCTTGCTAATCAGGATCTCGGTAGAAGTCGAGTGATTTTTCTAGCACTCGCGCGAGGTCAGGAATTGATTGTATTCATCTTGGTAACGGGATCTATGTTGGTCTATGGATTTGGATCCAGGGAGGATGCCTTGTCCATGAGACGGGAAAAATGAACTAAGGATTAATGTGTGGATACCTGAGTCAAGCTTTTGAACGTACTAAGCACATGCCGGGAAAAATGGTAACCGGTAAACCTAGTACCTGAGTGAAGCCGGGCGCGGACTTTATCCCTCATGCGACCTGAGAATGGGTCTCCCATGCTAGCTATGGTGGGTACAAGTGCGGTAACTGCACGGCGGCAGCCGGGGTCAGTGGAGCATTGTATGCCAAGGCGGTGAGGCCTGGACGCGAACGGGGAATCGATGGGGACGGTTGTCATGTGCGGGGTCGGAGTACCCTGACATGCCGTGTGTTTAGGTTTACCTTGCAAGGTTTAAAACTCGATTCGAATCGTCTGCTTCTCGCAGCTAATGAGACTGCTTGATTCCTTGTACTGCATCGAGTAAGAAGAGAAATGTGGATTATATGAGATAACCTGTTGATTGAACTAATTGATTGTTACCATGTATGCTTAGAAGGAGCAAATCTAGCTAAGTTAATGATGGTAGAATTTGAAAAGCTAAAATTTGATTTTAGAAACAGCTAGTGCTTTTGGCAAACCAAACCCCTCAGCCAAACAGCTGCATAGTCTAGAGGTAGAGGAGTAGACTCCTCACACCGGTTAAGTCTAGCTGAGTATTAGTATACTCAGCCTTGCTTGTGGCACCATTTTTGCAGGTACCATGCAGGATTTAGTTGATGGTGTGACTTGGCCTACCACCCTGCCACCGGGTTGGACGGTCGAGTGGGATGTTGCTCCGGCAGGAGAGGAGCATGAGGAGTAGTGGGCTAGGCCTTGCCCATTTCCTCATTACCGACGACATCGATTATCCGCTGCACTTTAATTTATGAACTTTATTCGCTACTCAAAAACTCCGATTTATGTAATAACTCAGTACTTAATTTGAGGTCTCCTGTTTTATTGTATTTCTTCTGTGACTCACCTTCGAGTGAGGTTGTGGAATTTGATCCTGGTTAAGTGGCTCTATCAGACTAGATCTGAGGGACTGACGGGTTATTCTGATTTAAGTGTGTTACGGCCCCTGAGGCGTGACTTAGGCACTTAAGCTGGAATAATTCGGGTGGTTCTGCCACAAGGGTGTGCCACGCCGTCTGGGCCGATGGCTGCACGCTTCAGTTTCGCTCGGACCGGGCCTAGTTGTACAGCCCTACCACCCTCACCTCGTCGAATAAGGGGTGGCAGAGTTAGTGGTTCTACCTCCGCAACGATGACGGGTGGCTTCCGGCGTTCATGCACTATGTCGTCCTCGGGCGGAGGAGCGATGGAGGTGGGGCCTGCCTCGAGAGCTCCAGACCCACATGAAGTCACTGTTGGAGGCCCTGCGGAAGCTTCGAGATGGCGGTCTCACCGTGACCGGAGTTGTCGTGGCCTTCCACCGGCGGCGGGTTCTGCCGCTGGCCGACCGCTGGCTTTGCCTCGACGGTAGGTGAAGGGAACGGTGGGAAAGGAGGATTACTCCATCGTGATGCTGATGCGCCTCGAGCAGGGCTACGTGTCCCTGGTGAGTCCCCTGTTTTTGTCTCTATTTTTGGTTTTCCCCCTTCTTGTCTTAGTCTTAGCTTCTCGTCTCCTCTACAGGGGCTCCGGGGCTTTTGGACTGCCTGTTGGGGGCCTTCGGCTTCCGAAGGTCCTCAAAAACATGATTTAATAATGTTTCTGGAGTATAATACATGAACAGGTATCTTCGGACTTGGATCAGAACCACAGTATGAAGAAGCACAAAGAACACGAAGGTTGGCGCAGAGCCGAAGCTATGTGCAGGAGAGCTTCGGCACGATAGCAGAAAAGGAAACCGACTTAAAAAGGAAAAGGCTATTTAGACTTCGATGGGTTACTATAGAGTCATTAGCAAATGTGAAGAGCATGGGTGTAATTTTACATGGGCTGCGTCCCGTGCCTATAAATAGATGAACAGTGCTCCCGTACTGTTCACGCTGACTTGGCATTTGCATTTGTGTCACGCTTGTACTCTTACCTTCTTTCAAGCCGAAGGTACATTTGTAATTTGATATCATTTCTATTTTTCCATAATAATAAAATAGAAATGAGTTGATAATAATACATAATTGTTTATATTATCTCTTATACTTCATATGATTCTTTCTTCATTATTATATATTGTGCTGATGAAGGTATGTCCTTCATAACCTTCATCCGAAAATCATTATATCCCAAGGGGAAATAATGCTTCTAAGGACGAAGGCCTTTAATGTTTAACATTTTTTGTGTTGCCTTGTTCTTAACTCGAAGCATTTGAGAACAAGTCCCCAACACTGCCCGACCCCAGGCCCTAGAGGATGCGGTTGCCCGGGAGGTGTGCCGACTGGAGGCCGAGGAGAAGAAGAAGAAGAAGGATGAGGAGAAGAAGCGGGCCCGCAAGAAGATGTTGGCCCGCGATTCACTGGAAAAGCGTTGTCGATCGCAGGTGTGGGAGGGCTCCCGCTCGAGGCCTCTCCCAGCACTGAGGAGGAGGAGGACGACGACGACGATGAGCGGATGGAGGTCTGCAAGGGCTTCAGTCCTGAGGTCGGGCCCGGTCCACGCCGGCCTCGATGGGCCCCTCTAGTGGCCCAGTCCCATCCACATAGGGGCCAGCAGTGTCCCTGTTCGGGGCACAGGCGTCAGCCGTGTCTGCCCCGATCCCTGCCTTGGTGGAAGAGGCGGGGGCCATGGAGGGGGAAGTCTCCCCCTTCCCAAGGAAGACGGCGTGCCGCGTGCAGGCACGTAGGCCGGAACCCCTAAGCGGTCGCCCGCTGTGGGCAACACGAAGGAGGGGCCCATCACCCCCGTCATGCAGTCATCATGGGGCTCGTAGTGGCCTCGGCCATCATTCCACCCCGGCCCCAGCGCTAGGGCTTCTAGAAGAGAGGGCCACTGCCCCGCCACCTACGTTTGTGGTGGGGCAGCAAGGGCCAAGGAGCCGAAGGTCGAGGCCTTCCACCATGCCTGTCTCCGGGTGAGTTGTCGAAACAAGAGAAGGTCTTGTGTGTAAGGCTTTTTTCCTGACTGTCATCTTGTGTGTAAGGCTCCAAACGTCAGGCCAACGCACCGATCTTTACTGCCACCAAGGCGGTGAAGCATGGCACCGGGACTTCGGCGCGGGCCTCGTCCCACCCCCCTTATACCCAGGAGACACCTCAGGAGGGCGCTGAGGTGGTTGTGCCCGCTTCTGGGGCACCGGTCGAGCCCGGCACTGCTACGGCCGAGGTGGCTCCCGCACGTCCCGTGTCATCGGTGGAGGTCATCATCGTCTCCTCCAAGAATGAGGCAGAGGTAGGTAACGATGCGCCGCACACAGCGTCGACCATGGTTTCTAACCTCCTACACGCCATCCCCGACACCCTGAAGTTGCGCCGAGCTCGGGGGTGAGGCGCACCGAGGAGGTC